>NC_133156.1:225872004-226176879 GCF_040802235.1 Manis javanica
CCATAGGTCACTCCCTGCGTGCAGCTAACCAGCCCAGAGAGCAGAGACAGGCACTGGGACTGGGAAGCACCAAAGGACTTTGTCCTCCCAGCAGACCACCATGCTGGTCTCCTATGACCCCCACCATCACCCTAGGCCATCCTGAGGGCTTCCTTGCCCATGGCAGTTTAGAGGATTAACAAGAGGACACTCCCTGCACTTGGATGACTGACTCTATCAGTGGAGACAGGCACTGCAATGGGGAAGCAGGGAGGGAATTTGTCTTCCTGGCAGACATCTGCACTGCTCAACTGCGACCCATGCCATCGCCTGGGCCTGCAGGAGAGCAACCTTGCCCAAGCAGCTTAGGCAATTAACCCACAGGCTACTCCATGTGGGCGGGAGACTGCCCCAGACAGCTAAGACAGGCACTGTGATCGGGAAGCAGGAAGGGACTTTGTCCTCCCAGTAGACACCTATGCCGCTTGCTTGCGACCATTCCCATTGCTCCAGGACTATGAAAAGGCAGAAGAACCTTCTTCAATCCAAAATCCCTAAAACACCAGAAAGAGGGCTCTGTGAGAATAAAATTACCAATCTTCCTTAAAAATAATTCAAAATAAAGTCATAAGCATGCTAATGAACCTACAGAAAAATACTTAAGAGTGAAGTGATGAGTTCAGGAGAGAGATAGACACCTTAAAAGATACAGTAACTGCAATGAAACAAAGGAGGGATTTAAAAGCAGATTTGATGAGACAGAAGATATGGTAAATGGAATAGAAAGTACAGAACAGGAATACAAAGAAGCTGAGGCACAGAGAGAAAAGGATCTCTAGGAATAAGAGATTAAGACAACTGTGTGACCAATCCAAATGGAACAATATTCACATTATAGGGGCCGTAGAAAAAGAAAAGAGAGAAAAAAGGATAGAGAGTGTCTTTGAAGAAATAATTGCTCAAAACTTCCCCTATCTTGGGAAAGAAATAGTCTCTCAAACCATGGAAGTTCACAGATCTCCATGGTAGCACAAGGAACCCAAGGAAGACAACACCAAGACATATAATAACTAAAATGGCAAAGATCAAGGACAAGGACAGAGTATTAAAAGCAGCCAGAGAGAAAAAAGATCACCTACAAAGGAAAACCCATCAGGCTATCATCAGACTTCTCACCAGAAACTTTATGGACAGAAGGGAGTGGCATGATATATTCAATCCAAAGAAACAGAAGTGGGGCATTAAACCAAGAATACTCTACCCAGCAAGATTATTATTTAAATTTGAAGCAGGGAATAAATGATTTCCAGATAAGCAAAAGTTGAGGGAATTTATCTCCTACAAACCATCTCTACAGTGTATTTTAAATAGACTGCTCTAGATGTAAGTGCATTTAAGGCTAGAGAGCTGTCACAGAGAAAACAAAAACACAGTAAAGGAAGTAAACCAATTAAATACTAACCAAATGCAAAATTAAATCAGCTACCCGCTAAGTCAGTGAAGGGATACACAAAGAGTACAGAGTATGTCACCTAACATATAAAGAGTGGATGAGGTAGAAAAACAATCTTCAGATTGTGTTTATAATAGGATAATAAGTAAGTTAGGTTAGACTGCTAGATAGTAAAGAACCTACAGCAACCACGAATCCAAAGTCTGCAAAGACAATAAGTACATATCTATTGATAATCACCCTAAATGTAAATAGAATGAATGTACCAATCAAAAGACATAGAGATACAGAATGGATAAAAAAGCAAGACCTGTCTATGTGCTGCCTACAAGAGATTCACTTCAAACCCAGAGACATACACAGACTAAAAGTGAAGGGATGGAAAAACATATTTCATGCAAACAATAGGGAGAAAAAAGCAGGAGTTACAGAACTTGTGTCATAAAATAGACTTAAAAACAAAGAAAGTCACAAGAGACAAAGAAGGACATTATATAATGATAAAGGGGTCAGTCCAACAAGAGGATATAACCATTATAAATATCTATGCACCCAACATAGGAGCACCCAAATATGAACAAAAAATACTAACAGAATTAAAGGGGTAAATAGAATGCAGTGCTTTGCTTTCAATTTAGGAGACTTCAACACACCACTCACTCCAAAGGACAGAACAACCTGAGAGAAAATAAGTAAGGAGATAGAGGCACTGAACAACATATTAGAACAGATGGATCTAACAGACATCTATAGAACACTCCACCCAAAGGCAACAGGATACACATTCTTCTCAAGTGCACATGGAACATTTTCAAGAATAGATCACACAATAGGCCACAAAAAGAGACTCAGCAAATTCCAAAACTTGAAATTTTATCCACCAACTTCTCAGATTACAAAGGTATGAAACTAGAAATAAATTGTTCAAAGAAAATAAAAATGCTCACACACACATGGAGGCTTAACAACATGTTCCTAAATAATCAATGGATCAATGACCAAATTAAGACAGAGATCAAACAATATATGGAAAGAAATGAAAACAACAGCTCAATACCCCAACTTCTGTGGGACACAGTGAAGGCAGTTCTAAGAGGAAAGTATATAGCAATACAGGCCTATCTCAAGAAGGAAGAACAATCCCAAATGAGTAGTCTAAATTCACAAATAATGAAACTAGAAAAATTAGTACAAATGAGGTCCAAAAGCAATAGAAGGAGGGACATAATACAGATCAGAGAAGAAATAAATAAAATTGAGAAGAATAAAACAATAGAAACAATTAATGAAACCAAAAGCTGGTTCTTTGAGAAAATAAACAAAATAGATAAAATCCTAACCAGGCTTATCAAGAAAAAAAAGAGAGTCTAGTCTACACACATAAACAGAATCAGAAATGAGAAAGGAAAAATCACTATGGACACCACAGAAATACAAAGAATTATGAGAGAATACTATAAAAATTGTATACTAACAAACTGGATAACCTCAAGGAAATGGGCAACTTTCTAGAAAAATACAACCTTCCAAGACTGACCCAGGAAGAAACAGAAAATCTGAACAAATTACCAGCAATGAAATTCAATCAGATATCAAAATCTACCCAAGAACAAATCTCCTGAACCAGTCGGCTTCACCACTGAATTTTATTTATTTATTTATTTATTTATTTATTTATTTATGTATGTATGTATGTATGTATGTATGTATGTATGTATGTATGTATGTATGTATGTTTATGTTTACTAGGCTCTCCCCTACCCCAAGTCTCCCCCACAAACCCCATTACAGTCACTGTCCATCAGCATAATAAGATGTTGTGGAATCACTACTTGTCTTCTCTGTGTTGCAAAGCCCTCCTCTTTTCCCCACCCCCACATTATACATTCTAATCATAATAACCCCTTTCTTCTTCCCTGCCCTTATCCCTCTCTACCCTCCCATTCTCCCCAGTCTCTTTCCCTTTGGTAACTCTTAGTCCATTCTTGGGTTCTGTGATTCTGCTGCTGTTTTGTTCCTTCAGTTTTTCTTTTGTTCTTATATTCCACAGATGAGTGAAATCGTTTGGTATTTGTTTTTCTCCGCTTGGCTTATTTTACTGAGCATAATACCCTCTATTCATGAAGAAGTCACTAATGCTCACATCCAAGAGATTTTTGCCTATGTTTTTTTCTAAGACTTTTATGGTTTCATGACTTACATTCAGGACTTTGATCCATTTTGAATTTACTTTTGTATATGGGGTTAGACAGTGATCCAGTTTCATTCTCTTACATGTAGCTGTCCAGTTTTGCCAGCACCATCTGTTGAAGAGACTGTCATTTCCCCATTGTATGTCCATGGCTCCTTTATCGAATATTAATTGACCATATATGTTTGGGTTAATGTCTGGAGTCTCTAATCTGTTCTACTGGTCTGTGGCTCTGTTCTTGTTCCAGTACCAAATTGTCGTGATTACTATGGCTTTGTAGTAGAGCTTGAAGTTGGGGAGTGAGATCCCTGCCACTTTATTCTTCTTTCTCAGGATTGCTTTGGCTATTTGGAGTCATTGGTGTTTCCATATGAATTTTTGAACTATTTGTTCCAGTTCATTGAAGAATGTTGTTGGTAATTTGATAGGGATTGCATCAAATGTGTATATTGCTTTGGGCAGGATGGCCATTTTGATGATATTAATTCTTCCTAGCCAAGAGCATGGGATGAGTTTCCATTTGTTACTGTCCTCTTTAACTTCTCTTAAGAGTGTCTTATAGTTGTCAGGGTATAGGTCTTTCACTTCTTTGGTTAGGTTTATTCCTAGGTATTTTATTATTTTTGATGCAATGGTGAATGGAATTGTTTTCCTGATTTCTCTTTCTATTGGCTCATTGTTAGTGTATAGGAAAGCCACAGATTTCTGTGTGTTAATTTTGTATCCTGCAACTTTGCTGTATTCTGATATCAGTTCTAGTAGTTTTGGAGTGGAGTCTTTAGGGTTTTTTATGTACAATATCATGTCATCTGCAAATAGTGACAGTTTAACTTCTTCTTTACCAATCTGGATTCCTTGTATTTCTTTGTTTTGTCTGATTGCTGTGGCTAGGACCTCCAGTACTATGTTAAATAACAGTGGGGAGAGTGGGCATCCCTGTCTAGTTCCCGATCTCAAATGAAAAGCTTTCAGCTTCTCACTGTTAAGTATGATGTTGGCAGTGGGTTTATCATATATGGCCTTTATTATGTTGAGGTAGTTGCCCTCTATTCCCATTTTGCTGAGAGTTTTTATCATGAATGGATGTTGAATTTTGTCAAATGCTTTTTCAGCATCTGTGGAGATAATCATGTGGTTTTTGTCTTTCTTTTTGTTGATGTGGTGGATGATGTTGATGGATTTTCAAATGTTGTAGCATTCTTGCATCCCTGGGATGAATCCCACTTGGTCGTGGTGTATGATCCTTTTGATATATTTTTTAATTAGATTTGCTAATATCTTATTGAGTACTTTTGCATCTACGTTCATCAGTGATATTGGTCTGTAATTTTCTTTTTTTGGTGGGGTCTTTGCCTGGTTTTGGTATTAGGGTGATGTCGGTTTCATAGAATGACTTTGAGAGTATTCCCTCCTCTTCTATTTTTTGGATAACTTTAAGGAGAATGGGGGTTATGTCTTCTCTGTATGTCCAATAAAATTTCGAGGTAAATCCATCTGGCTTGGGGGTTTTGTTCTTGGGTAGTTTCTTGATTACCACTTCAATTTCTTTGCTGGTAATTGGTTTGTTTAGATTTTGTGTTTCTTCCTTGGTCAACCTTGGAAGGTTGTATTTTTCTAGGAAGTTGTCCATTTCTTCTAGGTTTTCCAGATTGTTAGCATATATGTTTTAATAGTAGTCTCTAATAATTCTTTGCATTTCTGTTGGGTCCATCGTGATGTTTCCTTTCTCATTTCTAATTCTGTTTATGTGTGTTGATTCTCTTTTTCTCTTAATAATTCTGGCTAGAGGCTTATATATTTTGTTTATTTTCTCAAAGAACCAGCTCTTGGTTTCATTGATTTTTTTCTATTGTTTTATTCTTCTCAATTTTGTTTATTTCTTCTTTGATCTTTATTATGTCCCTCCTTCTGCTGACTTCAGGCCTCATTTGTTCTGCTTTTTCCAATTTTGATAACTGTGACGTTAGACAATTCATTTGGGTCTGTTCTTCCTTCTTTAAATATGCTGGATTGCTATACACTTTCATCTTAAGACTGCTTTCCCTGCGTCCCACAGAAGTTGGGGCTTTGTGTTGTTGTTGTCATTTATTTCCATATATTTCTGGATCTCAATTTTAATTTGGTTGTTGATCCATTGACTATTAGAAGTGTGTTGTTAAGCCTCAATGTGTTTGTGAGCCTTTTTGCTTTATTGGTAAAATTTATTTCTAGTTTTATACCTTTGTGGTCTGAAAAGTTGGTTGGTAGAATTTCAATCTTTTGGAATTTAGGCTCTTTTTGTGAGCTAGTATGTGGTCTATTCTGGAGAATGTTCCATGTGCACTTGAGAAGAATGTGTATCCTGTTGCTTTTGGGTGTAGAGTTCTATAGATGTCTATTAGGTCCATCTGTTCTAGTGTGTTGTTCAGTGCCTCTGTGTCCTTACTTATTTTCTGTCTGGTGAATCTGTCCTTTGCAGTGAATGGTGTGTTGAAGTCTCCTAAAATGAATGCATTGCAGTCTACTTCCTCCTTTAGTTCTGTTAGTATTTGTTTCACATATGCTGGTGCTCCTGTGTTGGGTGCATATATATTTATAATGGTTATTTCCTCTTGTTGGACTGAGCCCTTTATCATTATGTAATGTCCTTCTTTATCTCTTGTTACTTTCTTTGTTTTGAAGTCTATTTTGTCTGATACTAGTACTGCATCTCCTGCTTTTTTCTCCCTATTGTTTGCATGAAATATGTTTTTCCATCCCTTGACTTTTAGTCTGTGCATGTCTTTGGGTTTGAGGTGAGTCTCTTGTAAGCAGCATATAGGTGGGTCTTGTCTTTTTATCCATTCAGTGACTCCATGTCTTTTGATTGGTGTATTCAGTCCATTTACATTTAGGGTGATTATCGATAGGTATGTACTTACTGCCATTTCAGGCTTTAGATTCGTGGTTACCAAAGGTTCCAGGTTACATTCCCTACTATCTAAGAGTCTAACTTGACTCACTTAGTATGCTGTTACAAACACAATCTAAAGGTTCTTTTCTATTTCTCCTCCTTTTTCTTCCTCCTTCATTCTTTATATATTAGATATCAGATTCTATACTTTTTCTCTATCCCTTGATTGGCTTTTGGGATAGTCAATTTAATTTTGCATTTGCCTGGAAATCAGCTGCTCCACCCTCCCTACCATGATTTTACTACCTCTGGTGACAGCTATCCATCCCTAGGAACACTTCCATCTATAGCAGTCCCTCCAAAATAGACTGCAGAGATGGTTTGTGGGAGGTAAACTCTCTCAGCTTTTGCTTATCTGGAAATTGTTTAATCCCTCTTTCAAATTTAAATGATAATCTCGCTGGATAAAGTAATCTTGGTTTCAGGCCCTTTTGCTTCATGGCATTAAATACATCATGCCACTCCCTTCTGGCCTGTAAGGTTTCTGCTGAGAAGTCTGTTGTTAGGCTGATGGGTTTTCCTTTGTATATGATCTTATTTCTGCCTCTGGCTGCTTTTAACAGTCTGTCCTTATCCTTGATCTTTCCCATTTTAATTACTATGTGTCTTGGTGTTGTCTTCCTTGGGTCCCTTGTGTAGGAGAATCTGTGGATCTCCATGGCCTGAGAGACTCTCTCCTTCCCCAGATTGGGAAAGTTTTCAGCAACTACCTCCTCAAAGACACTTTCTATCCCTTTCTCTCTCTCTTCTTCTTCTGGTATCCCTATCATGCGAATAGTGTTCTGCTTGGATTGGTCACACAGTTCTCTCAATATTCTTTCATTTTTAGAGATCCTTTTCTCTCTCTGTGCCTCAGCTTCTTTGTATTCCTCTTCTCTAGTTTCTATTTCATTTATTGTCTCCTCCACCGTATCCAACCTACTTTTAATACCCTCCATCATGTTTTTTAATGATTGGATTTCTGACCTGAATTCATTCCTGAGTTCTTGGATGTGTTTCCTTACCTCAATTAGGATGTTGATTATTTTTATTTTGAACTCCCTTTCAGGAAGAGTCACGAGGTCCATATCATTTAAATCTTTCTTGGGAGTTGTATTAACAATTTTACTCTGGACTAGGTTCCTTTGGCGTTTCATATTGTATATGGCGCCCTCTAGTGTCCAGAAGCTGTAGTCTCTGGAGCTGCTGATCCCCTGAAGCAATGTCAGGGGTCACAGGGGAGCAGTACTTGGGGGAGGAAAGAGCTGTTCCCCACCTTCTGGCTCCTGTGCCTGTCTCCACTGCCTGAGCCAGTGGGCCAGGCACACAGGTATAAGTTTTTGTCCCAGAGCAGCCGGGTATGGATCCCTGCTTTCCACAAGCAGCCAGAATCCCAGTCTCCCCAGGAACTCTGCCTGTATTAACTTTCCAACCTGGTAGTCATGCGAGTCTCATGAAAGCACCATGAAATGTAGGTTTGTGCTCCCAGTGCAGATCTCCGGAGCTAGGTATTCAGCAGTCCCAAGCCTTCCACTCCCTCCCTGCTCCATTTCTCTTCCTCCCGCCGGTGAGCTGGGGTGGGGGAGGGGCTTGGGTCCCACGGAGCCACAGCTCTTGTACGTTACCCCGTTCACTGAGATCTGCTCTTTTCTCCAGGTGTGTGCAGTCTGAGGCGTCGTCTTTCCTGTTGCTCTCTCAGGATTAGTTGCAGCAATTAAATTTTCTAATTGTATCCAGTTTTAGGAGGAATCCTCTGTCTCTCCTCTCATGCTGCCATCTTTTTCACCTCTGAATTTTATCAGACATTTAGAGAAGACATTATACCCATTCTCCTTAAAGTTTTCCCAAAAAGTAGAAGAGGAGAGAATATTTCCAAATTCATTTGATGAAGCCAGCATCACTCTAATACCAAAATCAGGCAAAGACACTACAAACACACACACCAAAAAACTACACACCAATATCTCTGATGAACATAGATGCAAAAATACTCAACAAAATATTAGCAAATTAAATTCAAAAATATATGAAGATCATACAACATGATCAAGTGGGATTCATCCCAGGAATGCAAGGATGTTACAACATTGAAAAATCCATCAACATCATCCCCTACATCAATAAAAAGAAGGACAAAAATCACATGATCATCTTCATAGATGCTGAAAAAGCATTTGACAAAATTCAACACCCATTCATGATAAAAACTCAACAAAATGGGTATAGAGGGCAAGTACCTCAACATATTAAAAGCCATATATGACAAAACCGCAGCCAACATCATACTTAACAGTGAAAGGCTGAAAGATGGAACCACTACTATCGCTCCAGGACTATGAAGAAGCAGAAGAACCTTGTTCAATCCAAAATCACTTGAATGCCAGAAAGAAGGTTCTGTGAGACTGAATTCACCGTGATTTCAAAGCTGAAAGCATTTCCTCTATGATGGGGAACAAGACAAATATGCCCACTCTTCCCACTTTTATTCAACATAGTACTGGAGGTCCTAGCCATAGCCAACAGAAATAAATAAAAGACATCCAGATTGGCAAAGAAGAAATAAACTGTCACTGTTTTCAGATGACATGATATTGTACATAAAAAACCCTAAAGAATCCACTCCAAAACTATTAGAGCTAATATCTGAATTCAGCAAATTTGCAGGATACAAAATTAATAGACTGAAATCTGTTGCATTCCTATACACTAAGGAGGAACTAGCAGAATGAGAAATCAGGAAAGTAATTCCATTCACAATTGCATCAAAAAGAATAAAATACCTAGGAGTAAACCTAACCAAGGAAGTGAAAGACATATACCCTGAAAACTACAAGACACTTGAGCAACTTTTTCCTGAATGCATCTTCCCTGGGCAAGGGAAACAAAAGTAAAAATGAAGAAATGGGACTACATCAAGTTAAAAAGCCTCTGAACAGCTAAGGACACCATCAGCAGAACAAAAAGGCATCCTACAGTATGGGAGAATATAATTGTAAATGACATATCCAATAAGTGGTTACCATCCAAAATATATGAAGAACTCACACACCTCAACAACCAAAAAGCAAATAATCTGATTAAAAAATGGATGGAGGATATGAATAGACACTTCTCCAAAGAAGAAATTCAGATGTCCAACAAGCACATGAAAAGATGCTCCACATCATAAATCATCAGAGAAATGTAAATTAAAACCATAATGAGATATCACCTCACACCAGTTAGGATGGCCAGCCTCTAAAAGACTAAGAACAACAAATGCTGGCAAGGATGCGGAGAAAGGGGAACCCTCCTACACTGCTGGTGGGAATGTAAACTAGTTCAACTATTGTGGAAAGAAAATCGGAATTTCATCAAAAAACTAAAAATAGAAATACCACTTGATCTGGGAATTGCACTCCTAGGAATTTACCCAAAAAATACAAGTTCCCAGATTCAAAAAGACATATGCACCCATATGTTTATTACAGAACTATTTACAATAGCCAATATGAAAGCAACCTAAGTGTCCATCAGTAGATGAATGGATAAAGAAGAGGTGGTACATATACACAATTAAATATTATTCAGCCATAAGAAGAAAGCAAATTCTACTATTTGCAATAACATGGATGGAGCTAGAGGGGATTATGCTCAGTGAAATAAGCCAGGTGGAGAAAGACAAGTACCAAATGATTTCACTCATCTGTGGAGTATAACAAAGCAAAAATGGAAGGAACAATACAGCAGCAGACTCACAGACCCCAAGAATGGACTAACAGTTACCAAAGGGAAAGGGACTGGGGAGGATGGGTGGGAAGGGAAGTATAAAGCAATTAAGGGGTCTTATGATTAGTGCACATAATATGGGGGAGCACGGGGAAGGAAGTATAGCACAGAGAAGACAAGTAGTAACTCTGTAGCATCTTACTACACTGATGGACTGTGACTGCAATGGGGTGTGTGGTGGGGACTTGATAATAGAGGGGAATGTAGTAACCACAGTGTTGCTCACGTGAAACGTGAACGTAAGACTGTATATCAATTAAACCATAATAAAAAAATGAGGCAAATGGAGTTCAGAAAAATTAAGTAACATGCAGGCAGAAATAGGATTGTGGTATAGATTTATATTCCTTCATAACCATCATTCCTATTACACATCAGTGCCACCCAGGAAAAAATCTACATTTCTCTGTCAGAGAAAAGCCAGGAGCTAGTTGCCCACAGTGTGGTCCCTCAGTGAATTTTTAAATAAAAATTTTTTTTCTACAGTTGCTCTAAAATACATGTTTTCCCTAAGATTTCTTGAACTTCTAAGTACTGTCTAAAACCCAAACAAACTTGCAGCCATTCATGCTAGAGTTGACCGTGTGAGAAGCAGCTATGTCATATATTACTGCCTGTGATTTAAATATCTCTGCTTGTAACTTCCAGTTTGACAGTTTACACAATTTGCCTGTCCTGTAGACAGTGTTTTATTAATGATGATTTTCTGCTTTCCTGTTGTCAGTCACAGAAGCCTCTCACTGAGGCTCACTTTCAGCTGCTCTGGGGCTGAGGGATGTCTAAATGATCCCCCAGAGCACTTTCCCCCTAAGTCAATATCAAAAATGGCACATTGTCTGTATTTTAAGCTAGACTACCCCTAACGCATGGTGCATACAAGGTGCTAATTTTTCCAGCTCTTTGGGTGGAAACAATATGAGACAAAAAATTATAATTTTATGTACATTGTTAGTAAATGCTCCCTACATATTTAAAAGGAGCAGCTTTAAGAACCACAGTGCCATTATCCTGCCCTCTTCCCAGAACAGTCTAAGAGACTCTGTGTGGGCTTCTGCTCTGTAGCGCTGGTTATCCAAACAGTGCCCTCTTACTGTTCAACAGGCGGAAATCAGATAGCCTGAAAGCAATTTTAGGGAATGATCCTGCTTATACAGAGCCAAATTTATGTCTCCGCCTATAGCATAAATATTTCATTAAGGGATTATGTCTTCTGCCAAATTAAGATAATCCCCAAAAAAATGTGTCAACCCAACCCAAAGAAGCTTCTGCCTGTATTTTAGTTTCAAACCTTACCGACAAGGAGACTCAGCACAATTTTCCTGGAGTACACACCTGACATATTATTTTTATAACCTGAATCACAGAAACTTGCACCGATAAAAGATTTTTTTTTTCCAAAGGGTTTTCCTGTCAAAACTGTTTTACCACTTTTAATTTTTATTGCTTCAGTAAGTTCCTTCTCTCTCCGAGGGAAAGTCCAGCCACACTGGTTTGCTGATGTCAGAGACTTCAGTACAAATGTTCCCTTTTATGCACGGGAAACATAATGGACATGGGCACCAGGGCTACATCCAGGCATTGTGTCTGTTTACCAAAGAGGGTCATTATTCTGGAATGCTCTCTGCTAATTGTGTGTGGGAACAAAGCCTGTGGCTCCTTGATGCTAATGAGCTTAGGACATTTCTCTTGTTTCAAGTCCAAGGCACAGGTTTTTCTTATTTTGCTTTCTGTAACCTTCAGGTGAGCTAATCAGCAATAAGCAGCTCTTGCTTTTGGGGCCGGAGAGTTTCCAGCTTCCCTCCTTGACGCTTCCATCTTTAGCCAGGTCCCTTTTCTTTCCCGAGTCATTTTTGGCACATACGTTCTTTGTATTTGGCCTCCCGTGTGGATGCCTGATAGCTTGCCTCCTGGAAACATCTCTGTGGGGATTTCTTTTTGTTTTCTGAACATGACTTTTAATTACACTTGGATTACTTGGCCATCAGCTGCTATGTAAAGCCTGAGTTAGTGCCATCTAACGGCATTAGAATAGAGAGTGGCTATGGGCCAGAAAAGTGGCCTTTGCTCTTCACAATGAAATGGGCCATCTGTAGAAAAATGGACTGTGAAGGCAACCCCTTAGACGCCTGCTCCAAGCTCTGTGCACAGCATATGATTGCCCCCCTCTGGGCTTGGCAAGAGAAGGCTTTAAAATATTAAAACTCTTCTATTATGTTTTCACTCCTCACTATAAAATCCCTGATTTTTAAACATTTCAATGGGAAATGTGGACATATGATCATAAATGGCATCTTATATTCTGGATACATCGTTGATTAATGGGGAAATTGTGCTTTACCCATTGACTGTCTTCATTGACATCTGGATATAGCATGGCCTTAAATGAGTCTCCCAAATTGACTGTGATTTTACTAAATATGTGCACTGGGATCTTGTCTCAGTCATTTTTGAAGATTCTTCGAATTTTTGTGTATTCCCAGAGTTCTTACATTCTAGAACATTAGCTTGGTAAAAGTAGGCATTTAGAAGATGTTTGGTAACCTATGCATGATAAAGTTCATTGGGAGGAACACAAGATTACGAATGGCTATAGGAAGCACACTTAAAAATTTTTTTTTATGGAAGTGCAGTTCATATACAGTATTTTATTGGTTTCAGATATACAACACATTGATTCAACAGTTACATGCATTACAAAATGCTCACCACAATAAGTGTAGTTACTGTCACCAAAGACATTACAATATTACTGACAATATTCGCTGTGCTCTACTTTTCATCCCTGTAGCTTTTTTACTCTATAATTGAAAATTGGTACCTCCTTATCCCCTTCGCCTATTTCATCCTTCCCCCACCCCCTCCCTTATGGCAACCACCAGTTTGTTCTCTGTGTTTATGAGTCTATTTCTGTTTTGTTTGTTTTATCTTTAGATTGCATATATAATTAAAAGCACATAATGTTTGTCTTTCTCTGTCTAGCTTATTTCACTTAGCATAATACCCTCTGGGTCCATCTATGTTGTCACAAATGGCAAGATTCCATTCTTTTTATGGCCAAGTAATACTCCATTGTGTATATATACCACATCTTCTTTATCCATTCATCTGTCAAGGGATGTTTAGGTTGTGTCCATCTTGGTATTGTAAATAATGGTGCAGTAAACATAGAGGTGCATATACCTTTCCAAATTAGTAATTTTGTTTCCTTTGGGCAAATTCCCAGGAGTGGCATTACTGGGTCATATGGTATTTCTATTTTTAATTTTTTAAGGATCCCCCATACTGTTTTCCACAGTAGCTACACCAATTTACATTCCCACTAACAGTGCCTGAGGGTTCCCGTTTCTCCACATCCTTACCAATACTTGTTATTTCTTGTCTTTTTGGTACTGGCCCCATTCTGACTGCTATGACGTGATACCTCATTGTGGTTCTGATTTGCATTTCCCTGATGATTAGTGATGTGGAGCATCTTGCCATGTGTCTGTTGGCCATCTGTATGACTTCTTTGGAAAAAATATCTACTCAAGTCTTTTGAAGTAAAGGGTCACAGTCTTCAGAGGACATTTCTTTTAAAAAATGAACACAGCCTAACAATGTTTTCAATAAATTTTTCACTTCATTTCTTATTTGGTAGAATTCAAGAGTGGTCTTGTTATTAGTAGAGAATTACAAAGGCAATTATCAAACTATCAAAACCTGCCATTTCATATAGCTTTTAAAATCTAATCTATAGACATATTTTGTTTTCTTTTGAAATACCTCTCCATCAGGGCTTAATGCATTACTTACTCATTTTATAGAAACATTTATTTTCAGTTCCTATTACAATAAATTATATGAGAAAAATAATGCAAATGCAGGCAGATTCTTTAAATCCCTTAGCATACATTTTGTAAATTTAACATAAATTCTTATCCATTTAATTTAATAATAACAATTTATTTCTCTGTTATTTCAAAAGGTATTTCAGGGCCGCTTAGGAAATCCACACTCTCCAAACAAAAGCCGTACAGTGTCACAGTCCCAGAACAGACAGCACATATAACAAGGGGAGGTAAAGGCAAACACATTTCTTTGATTTCCCTGTGGGCACTTCTGGCCATGGTATTTAAAAGGAGCAACCCAATGGAAAATGTTTTCCTTGCAAAACTCAAATATCTAATACTAACATTTATCTGGACCTGGATTCACCTTTACAAGCTGTAACTGACTGATCTTATAAACTTGAAATGTATGCAGTAAGTTCAAGGTTGATGTGTGCCTACATAGTCCTTCCCCCTCTCTTTCTCCAGGTAGTCTATTTCCAGATCTTTTGATGATGTGGAAACTAACATGCCAGAAAAGCCAAGGGAAGTGTTCACATTAACGCTAATATTTTGGCTAGAACTGAAAAGAGTTTTTAGATTAAATAAAACAAATGTTAGCTTTATCATTGGCATTCATATAATGAAAATAGGTTTAAGCTTGTTATTATAACTCTTTCATATGCAATGAGCGAAGCTGGCCTTCTTTGCTTATTAGCTCATTCCACAAACTGGTATTGAGTGCTCACCACATTTTAGGACTGATGACAAAAAATTGGATAAAATATATTCTCTGCTCTCAAAGGTGTTCACTGACTGCTGAGGGGAATGAACACAAATATTTTTGAAACATCATGAAAATGAATAGTTAGCTGTATTCTGCATCTAAAGCCTGCAGAAGTTAAGAGAATAGAAGAAATGCTGTGAAACCAGCTTTCAATGTCAATCAATGCTGGTTTTCTGATCATTTTCTACAGAAAACCATGCTCATTTTAATTTCAAAGGATAAAGAGGAATACTCATGTGAAATTTGCTTATATGCAGCCAGGAAGGGGATAGTCAAAGAGGCAGAGTGAAGCTCAGGAGAAAAGACACAAAACCTGAAACCACAAGACGTATTTAGCAACAAAGAAACAGATTGGTGTTGCTGGGACACAAACTATAAAAATGCTAAGTTCTGAAAGGTGTTGCAAGATCATGAGCCAGCAATGGAGAGCTTTGTAGACCACTACAAATGTTATCCTGAAGGTAACTTAGAGTAACAGCCTTCAAGGAGAGAAGTGATAATCAGATTTGTATTTTAGGAATAATTCTTCAGTGGTTATGGGGACAATGGTTTGGCTGGTAGAAGGGGATCAGAGCAGGGGAGACCACTTAGGCGGTGGCCGGGTCCAGGCAATGATGATGGTGGTGGACTTAGAGAAAAGGAAGACAGATGAAGAGAGGAAATGCAGGGCTATTTAGAAAGTAAAACCAACAGAAAACTTTGCTTTAATAAAGCAATTAAAGAGACGGTAGAGTCAAGTTTTGAGCTGCTGTCTCTCGTGAGGCCTTAATAGATTTCAGTGATACAGATAAAGCATAGAGTGTCTGTTAAAGTTAGACACCTCGTTTTTATGTCTCTGCTCAACTAACTGGCCTGTAGCAGATGCAATATTTTATTAAAAGGTGATAGTTGGTCTAAGTCTTCAAGGATGAATAGCGTGTCAACTGATGAGACAAAAAATTATTTAGTTACTCTCGGAGAGCACGGAAGTGCTGATGTTGAATAAAGACCCACATAAAGGCAACTGATCTGTGATTGTTAGGTAACAGTGTGGTTGTTTATTTAGGTTTTCATTATTTTTCCTAACCAACAGGGGCAAGACATTATAAGATAAGTCATTCAGGGAAACTCTCTTGTGCACAGAGACTGGAGGAACAGGGAGAATGCAGGCAGAGAGCTCAGTCAGAAGGCTGCTCTAAAGCCAATTAATTCACAAACATGATACATTGAGACAATAGAATAATAGGGGCTTATATGTGGGGTTGTTAGTTGAAATATAAATGGTGGGTAGGAAGAGATGGTGTAAGAACTTGTGTTTATTAGTGATTGAACTGAATTAGTTTCTCTGTGTGTGTATGTGTGTGTGTGTGTGTGTGTGAGAGAGAGAGAGATTGATTTTTGTTCTATTTTGGTGGAGTTGTGCAGGCTTTAGAAATACCATTGTAAGGTCCAAGGGTGAACCATTTGTTAATGGCGTTTCTGCAGCAGAAGTACATATTATTCCCAGGCAGTGATGACTGGCTACCCAGGTGCGCAAGTACTTGAGCGCTCTTCACACGACATTATCCAGAACACTCACAAGTAGTCAAAACAACTTTCTCTGCCAGTTTTACCTTTTTATTCTTAATTGTGTAAAAAATGTGTAATACTAATAATGGGATTTTGAAGAAGTAAAGCAATTCTTCCAAAATCTTACTTCCTTTACAAATACATTGCTTTTCACTCTATCTCCCATTGTTTTCTTTTCAAATACGTATTTTCACAAAGTTCTGTACATATTGTACATCAATTTCTTCTCCTAACCTTCCACTTTTATATGTATTCTATGTACTGCCATTTCTATCTTCTACATACTATTAATCATATATTTGTATTATAGTGTTCATAGCCATTCTCTCATTGATATTTTGCTTATATACTAAAATGTCTGCATGAATAGTAAACATCTGTATATGCATGCAATCTTTCCTTGAACGTTTATCTGATTGAGACAAAACGTAGGGCACAAACGCAAGCCACATACATAACTTTAAATTTCCTAATAATCACATTAAAAAAGTAAAAAGAGACAGGTTGAAGTTAAATCTAATATATTTTATATGGTCCAGTACATTAAAAATATTTTATATCCACATATGATCAAATTAAAGTTTTTAAAGAGATACCTTACATTCTTTTTTAAAAATTGCCTTCAAAAATCCAGTATGTATTTTACACTTACAGCGCATCTCAATTAGCATAGCCAAATGTCAGATGCTCGGTGGGGTTTGTGGCTACTGTTTTGAACAGCACAGTTTCAGTGTCTTCCCTAAAGAGAAATTCATAATGATGGGATTACTGGTTCAAAAGGTTGAACAATTTTCAGAATTTTGCTTCATACAGTTATTCACTTTCCCAAATAAATCCATCAGTTTAAGCTGTATTTTTCTTTACAGTAGCCAATTAACTCACTACTTTCTAGATATTGAACCTGAGCTATGTGGTCCTATCAAACAAAATGTTTCTGTTCAGCTGCAATATGAATTACCGCTGAAAGGAAGGTTGAAATGCAATTATCTTATTTCGAAATCAAATACAACCAGTTTTTACATTGTAAAAATAAAGCAAATATAAATAAATGTATTAACGTTTTAAAAAGTCACTCACGTTTGTAAACAGAAAGTGTTGAGAAACAGACCCAGAATAAGTTGTCTTTTATAAACTCATCTTCTTGATTAACTTATAGTTCATACCCCATGGGTATCATCAAAAAAAAAAAGAAAAGAAAACCAGGTCTATATAAACAAATCCGAGAAAACCTGTTCAGTATGGCCCACCCAGACGGTTCCGGCCCACCCCAAACAAAGCATGGCCTTCCTTCTACTCTTAGAAACGACTGACATCTCTAATTCCCTCGCGAGCGGTATCACTTTGTGCAGGTAGATCCATTCCAACCCACACATCTGGGTCTGTTCCGCTCCATGGGGGTGAATTGCCAATCCTATCCTAGCAGCTTCCATTTGAATTTTCAGCTGTAATTTTCACATCCTTGCAGTACTTATGCTGTAAGGGCAAAAGCATAAACAAGCAGAAGCATTTGCAGTTTCTCTCCATCTACTGGGAAGCCGCCTTCCTAATCAATTCTCCTCAGCAAATGCTCCAGGACAGTGGAAAATTCCTTGGGCGAGAGATAATACCACCCAAGGGAAAATGCATTTATAATTGATGTGGTAAAAAGCTGTCAGACAGACATGGGTTTTCTCAACCATTTTTGTAAACACTGTCAGCAGCACTTCCTACAACAGCACAAGGCTACAATCTCTCTTCCTCTGGGTAGAAAATTGTGTGTAGCAAGGAGAAGCCCACGCATGAAAAGTTCTGTGGTTTTGACTACTGCAGTTCTCCCAAAATGCATAATTATTATAGACACTCATTCCTTACATCTACCTAACCATAGCTTTTTTTCTTTTTTAAGTCTGCTTTTAAATAAAATACTTGATTTACTGGTGTGCACATTGCCAACAATGGGCAAGAAAGAGGAAAAGTATGATATAAAAGGCATTCCATCCAAAATCAAGGTTTTCCTTTCTTAAATGGTTTTAGAAGTCATCAGGAAAAGGACGTGATTCCCTATATTTTTTGGATTATAGCAGATTTCATAGACTTGCACATTGCATAAAGCTGGGTTTATTCTGCAATTGGCAGAGCTTGATGGAGCTAGCGAGTCTAAATTATTTCAGCTGTCAGGTGTGAAAATTCCAACTGTAAACATGGAGTCATACTCTGTCCTTATTTCACTTGTGGCTGCTTCCTGAGAAGGGTAAAAAGAAAACAAACGCATTTTATTTTTATCTGCATAATCTCAAAAATCAGTCAAAATAAGATATGTACTACAGAAATGAAAAAAACAAGTATTATTCAAGATGGCTTTCACCTTTTCCAGGGCACTGAATTTTGAATTATTGTATAATTTCATACCTGTGAGTATAATAACTTAAAAAACACATATACAATATTATGAGCCATACTTGAGTTTGAATCCTGGTTCTTTTACCCATGTTTTGATTCTGAGAAAATAATCAGTCAGATCCTTTACGCTCCACCTGATAAGTGGGACTAGTATTATCTACCCTTTGAGGATGTGGAGAAATTTAACAATGATATGTAGGTAAAATCCCTCCCGTATAGTAGGCATTGAATGCATGGTGGCATTAAAACAATGCTGTCTTCATGGTAAACTGTAGGAAGAGCCACTGGCTGTACTTGTAGGATTGGAGTGAACTATTTCATCAGCCTCCTCGAGTAACTTTATGTGAGTTTCTTTTCAAAAGATCCTCTTTGGATTAAAATTCAACTTTACTATTGGTTTTAGTTTGGGCAAAGGACTGGTTTAAGTCTCTGCAGTGTCTAGTTGGGATTTTGATTTTATACTAAAACTCTTTGTTACTCATCCCTGGTTTTTAATCGTGTACTATTTCTAGTTTTTTCTTAAATCCATGCCTATCCCTACTATTTTAATTGCAAAACAGACAACAGTAGAACCTAGAAGAAGATGCTATGAAAACCAGGGCCAAATGTAGTACTTTCCTTTTTCATGGCTAGCTCTGCTCACACCCTTTCCAGAGTTAATTTGATGATTTTTCTTTCCTGGCAAAGAAAAAAAGCCTTTGCTCTTGGCTTTCTGTGACATAAAGAAATTGGAGGCCTATATTAAAAACCAGTTGTCTGCCTAAATTTGGAGACCCAGAGACAGCATAGTGTGGTCACAGGAGCACAAATTGCAGAGCTACACAGGCCGGATTTTAATCCCAACTAGGTTACTCACTAGTTGTCTGATCTTGAGCAAGTAACTTATCATCATTGTGCCTTAGTTTCCTTACTTGTAAAAGTTGGGGTCCAAAGTGTAAGATGCTGGGCTCAAATGCGGCAATTGAAGAGAATTTAGTAAAAGGGATATTTACAAAGATGTGACCAGGCTTTAGGAAAACTAGTAAGGGGAGTAAAATACTCTGACAGTTAAGAAACCTCATCCTCCTAGGTCTAAAGGGGCGAGGGGAGGGAGTGGTTAGTGGAATTTTAGGAGAGTTATTGTTGTGCACTGGGCTAGCTATGGAAATTGTGGACTTTGGTGAAACACCTGTTGTCAAAACACAGCCTGGCAGAAAGGAAGCTGATGAGGTAAACATACTGACCTTTTTCTCCTCCCGCACTCTGGTATGTCGCTGGGATCTCCTACTTGCTGGATTCAGTGATAAGCCAGAGGATAGAGAGTCTGAAGCAGGGTGAAGAATGGATGAGACTGGATACAGTGAGTAAGGGAGACTGATATCAGAGTACCTACATCAGAATTTTTATACAAACTAAATGTATAAACTCTAAGAATTGTGTTTAGTGCATAATAAGCATTATATAAGGGTTTTTTTAAACAAAAACATTTTGTATTAACTTCACTATTAATGATAATTTCATAAGTTACCAGACTCTAAGATAGCTCAGAATTGCCTCATCTTCAGAATTAGATGAGATATCAGAGCAGGATGCTGCAGTCTCAGATACCAGAGAGCATCCATAGATCTTCAGAGGAAATAGGGTGTTCCGTTAGCCCACGTATTTCCGCCAGGACGACATTGGCTGTTTTAGCTTGATTTTTCTTTCTTTTATAACAGTTACCCACCTTGAAAGATGAAAATATACTCAGGCTGTGTGGGAGAGGAACAGGATGGAAATGTATAAATTGCTTGACTTCGTGCCTCAGGCTTAAAAGAAGAGCAGGATCCTGGTGGAGAACTGACAATGTTAGCAAGAGGTGTGATTGCAAGCTCTTATCTGTACTAATGAATCTGGTTTGATTGGGCGTCTACTTATGTGAAGACAACGTGCTACATGGGTGGGTCATATGCTGCTGCCCCAGATCTTCAAGTGTCATTATTTTGTTGGGTAGCAAGCGCAGCTAGAAATGTCATCATGCTGGGAAGACCGGCAAGGCAGGCTTGGTAAGGCTCTGACTTTAGTGCTCGTGGGAGTTAGTGCAAGAGGGTTTTAGCAGCTTGAGGGTCTCCTCAGAGCCATGGACTTAAAGGCTCAATAGAAGAGACAGATTTAGGCAAGGTCATGTACACAGGATTGTTTTTTCAGGCAGTAAAGAAATGGAGAGATGTTTATGGTGAGGTAGAGTTGGGAGGTGGAGGGGTGTTATTTTTAGGGTCTAGAAAATATGTACAACTTGGAGTGCATACCGCAGGGCAAGGCATTAGACTAGCCCAACAGAGACAGCTAAAAAGGCATGACTAAGTTTGAAGGGGTAACACAGACCCAGAAAATGTAATATTTTCAGTAGAAAGCTGAGAATTTTGCCATTTCCTGTTTTCTGTTCCGCTAACAACATAGCTTAAAAAGTTGATTTCCGTTTTGGCTTTTGGGTATGGATACAAACACTTCAGGTGGGGACTACCTGTATCTGAATCAGTGTCTAGTGCGGAGACATCCATGCATGCTAATTGGTTCATATACACTATGCATTTTCTGATTTGTTGTTTGGAATTTATTGATCTCTCTCAACTTCTTCCCTACTCTGTGATAGACAGAGAAGTCAATATAATTATATTAGAATTGATCTTGTATCCAAAAAGCTGACCTCAAGCCAATATTAATGGATTGGGGATATGGAACTGAAGCTGAACATGAGTGCTTGTCAGTCCTGCATTGGGACTGACATCGTTGGGAGTGATGAAGTACGGGACAAGAGAGGGCTGCAGTCTTGCAGTCAATCGGCTCAGTTAATACACATGGCACTTAGAGCCTGTGAAGTCAATAATGATGGTGTGAGTCCTCTTTCTGGGACTTGAAAGTATCCCAATTAATAATATGAAACAGCAAAGCAAGCCTTCCTGTGTCATTCCTTCCAGTGAAAGATTGTGTCAAACCTGCTACCTTACTGGACTTAGAAGTTGTAGGGGACAGAATAGCCAATAATGAGATTGATACTGCCATTGAAAAAATACAAGACAAATTGTCCCAGAGAAAAATGAAGGAAAAAAAAATGGGTGTCACAAAATAGATAATCTGAATGGGATATAAACATGTGAAATATTGCTTAACATCATTAACCATGGAAATGTAAATTAAAGGACACTGAGTTACCATTTCATAACCACAAAATGAATAAAATTAAAGTCTGAGAATTCCAAGTGTTGGCAAAGTTTTGAAGTGATGAGAGCCATCATATCCTACTGAAAGAGGGTGTAAATTAGTACAACTGTTTCATAAAACAGTGTGTCATTATCAAACAGACTTGAAGATGGATGAATCCAATAACCCATAAATTTGATTCCTGGATATATACCCAAGAGACAGTAGTACATGTGTGTCAGGAGCAGTGTATAGTAAATACATTACAGCATTTTCTGAAGATCAAATCTAAAGCAATTGAAAATTGTCCATTAGTGATAAAATAAAGAAATATTAGTATATTCATATACCACAATGAATACTATACAGCAGTGAAAATGAGCATGCTGTAGCTACAGGACTCAAAACAGCTGAACTCAAAAATATAATGTCTATTGAAAAGTAAGTTATAAAGAACTGTAGACAGTATGTTTCCACTTAAATAAAAAATTATTTTAATGAACCAAACTAAACAACAGTATTATTATAGAGTATATTAGTATTTGATGGAGTATATTAATGTAAGTATATTAATTAATATGTGATGAAACTATTTTTAGAAAGGAACAGAATGATTAATACAAAGGTCAGAGCAGTAGAAGAAAGGATGAGACATGCAGTCAGGGAGGGACCTACTTGAAGGCATCCAAGGCTCTGCTAATGTTCTCTATCTGAAGTTGGGTGGTAGGTACATGCTGTTCCTTTTCATAGTAAAATATCAAAGCATTTTCTCTCTCTCTGTGCATAAATGTCTGTATATATATATACATACATATATATATACACACACACCCCTATATGCATATATAATTGCATGCACATACACTCATTTTTCATGTAAGATGCATTTAATAAAATAAATTTAAAAGAAGCCCCTTAACGTCTATTACCTGCATCTGGACAACAGCCAGTTTGAGTGAAGTTCTTACCTATTTGAAGTGATGTACCTACTCTTATGCCATTGGTATAAGTTGCCCAGTTTCCATACAGAACAAACTAGGAAACAAGTTTTGCTTCTAGCTGTCTTCTCATTTACTTCTCACCATCATAAAAAATCTTACTGAACTGGCCATTTATTCTATTTCTTGAATTCACTTTAATCAGATTTTTGTCTTCATTTCTCCACTGGAACTGTTTTTCCCCCAAAGCCAATCCCTTCCATGATCCTGTATAAGACTTTTGTACTTGCTAACTACTGTTTTTAATAATCTTCCCATGGATATTTGCAGGGCCATCTTCCTCTCTTGGATCTGGTTTCTTCTTTTTTTTTCTTTTTCTGGCATCATTAATATACAATTACATGAGCAACATTATGCTTACTAGATTCCCCCCATTATCAAGTCCCCACCACATACCCCATTATAGTCACTGTCCATCAGCATAATAAGATACTATAGAGTCACTACCTGTTTTCTCTGTGCTATACTGCCTTCCCTGTGCCCCCACCTACATTATGTCTGCTAAGCATAATGTCCCTTTTTCCCTTTATCCCTCCCGTCCCAGCCATCCTCCCCAGTCCCTTTCCCTTTGGTAACTGTTAGTCCATTCTTGGGTTCTGTGAGTCTGCTGCTGTTTTGTTCCTTCAGTTTTTCTTTTGTTCTTATACTCCACAGATAAGTGAAATCATTTGATACTTGTCTTTCTTCACCTGGCTTATTTCACAGAGCATAATACCCTCTAGCTCCATCCATGTTGCAAATGGTGGGATTTTTTTTCTTCTTATGGCTGAATGATATTCCATTGTGTATATGTACCACATCTTCTTTATCCATTCATCTACTGATGGACACTTAGGTTGCTTCCATTTCTTGTCTATTGTAAATAGTGCTGCGATAAACATAGAGGTGCATCTGTCTTTTTCAAACTGGGCTCCTGCATTCTTAGAGTAAATTCCTAGGAGTGGAATTCCTGGGTCAAATGGTATTTCTAGTTTTAGTTTTTTGAGCAACCTCCATACTGCTATCCACAATGGTTGAACTAATTTACATTCCCACCAGCAGTGTAGGAGGGTTCCTCTTTCTCCACATCCTCACCAACATTTGTTGTTGTTTCTCTTTTGGATGGTGGCGATCCTAACTGGTGTGAGGTGATATCTCATTGTGGTTTTAATTTGCATTTCTTTAATGATTAGCGATGTGGAGCATCTTTCCATATGCCTGTTGGCCATCTGAATTTCTTCTTTGGAGAAGTGTCTGTTCAGATCCTCTGCTCATTTTTTAATCAGATTATTTACTTTTTGTTTGTTGAGGTTTATGAACTCTTTATATATTTTAGATGTCAACCCCTTATCAGATATGCCATTTATGAATATATCCTCCCATAATGTAGTATGCCTTTTTGTTCTACTGATGGTTTCCTTTGCTGTATGGAAGATTTTTAGTTTAATATAGTTTCAGTTATTCATTTTTGCCTTTGTTCCCCTTGCCCAGGGAGATATGTTCATGAAGAAGTTTCTCATGTTTATGTTCAAGAGATTTTTGCCCATATTTTTTTCTAAGAGTTTTATGGTTTCATGACTTACATTCAGGTCTTTGATCCATTTCGAGTTTACTTTTGTGTATGGGGTTAGACAGTAATCCAGTTTCATTCTCTTACATGTAGCTGTCCAGTTTTGCCAACACTAGCTGTTGAAGAGGCTGTCATTTCCCCATTGTATATCCATGGCTCCTTTATCGTATATTAATTGACCATGTATGCTTGGGTTAATATCTGGACTCTCTGTTCTGTTCCATTGGTCTATGCGTCTGTTCTTGTGCCAGTGGATCTGGTTTCTTCTTAAATGTTATACAA
The DNA here is from genome assembly GCF_040802235.1 of Manis javanica. NCBI lineage: Eukaryota > Metazoa > Chordata > Mammalia > Pholidota > Manidae > Manis > Manis javanica. The sequence continues at coordinate 225,896,815 of NC_133156.1, forward strand.
GCTTTCCTTAACTACCATATTTAACAGAACACCTGTGAAACTCTATCTGCCCACTTTGCTTGATTTTTCTAAAAGGAATTTACCATTCCTTGACATAATGCTAACTGTATCTTTTGTTTGTTTCTTATTCTGTGCCTATATCTAGAATAAAAAGTTCATGGAGGCAGAGACTATTTTTGTTCATTTCTGTATGCCTAATACCCAGAGTGGCACTTATTACACCATAGGCACTCAGTAAGTGCCTATGAATGAATGAATCTTGAATGTATGAATATATGGACTCAGTGAATATATAGCTTAAAATTTGGTCTCCAACTTTTTATGTCTTTTTTTTCCCCTTTCATTTGTTCTCAGCAGAGGCTTGTCAGTTGCTTATAATCTCTAAGTAAGTTTATATATATTCTTGATAAATAGTGGACAACTCTCAGGATAAATAAACAATTCTAATAAATTAACAGTTGAGTGATATTTTCTATTGGTGACATTATATTTGTTTCTCTGTTGTGTAACAAATTTGAAGTGAATTAAAATCTCACCAAAGTTAGGGCACATCAACCCGTTGCTGACTTTATTTTGGGTCTTTATTATCTTAAGGAGATAATAATATGACTCAACAAAGTTTAACTGCCATAGATAAGGCTGGTTTTCCACAAGCTTATTTGATAAGAACCATTTAAATACTGAAAATTATAATGAATTTCAAACATGTGTAACTCTAAATGTTTTGTATTCTTAAATGTGAACTATGTTAGTGATTGGGATTTGACCGCTACAGACTGAGTGGTTTCTGATTCATCACTGGCCACAAGATTGGTTATGCAGCCCTCTCATAATCACATGTGACATACAAAGTTAGCTTGGGCTCTATGATAACCCATCTTTGACCCAAGATTACACATCATACTTACCTTTTGACCCAAACTACTTTGATCACTAGTGATTTGATAAAGGGTAGCTGTAAACTATTTTTCAATCTGGTTTTTGATAGTTTATTTGAAATGAATTAGAATCTTGTCAAAGTTAGGGCATATGGACCCATTGATGACTTTATTTACAGTCTTTATTATCTTAAAGAGATAATAAAATGATCCAACAAAGTTTAACTGCTGTAGATAAGGCTGGTTTTCCACAAGCTTATTTGGTGAGAACCACTTAAATACTGAAAATTATAAAGAATTTCAAACATGTGAAATCACTTTTAACTGACTGGTGGCCTCTGGAAGAAACCAGCATTTCTGACATCCCGTGACACTGATATTCCTTTCAGTCAGTTGCTGTGGCACATGTTGGAACTGCGTGATACTGTGAGTGATGACTGAATCTCCTCACCTCATGGTCCCGCCTTTAATTCTGGTATTGAAGGACCTCCACAATCTCACTAAATGACTCTTTTCAAAATTTATCTATCTCTTTACTTAAGTGATCCCACTGTCTTCTGTACAAAGATGGCTGTTTCACTTTGAAGTCTTCACTAATGATATTCCCAACTGATCCATCTATATCTTGCCTCCCCTTTTCATATATATATATATTTATTTATTTCAAGGTGTGAAACCTAATTGAGGCCTCTTCCATGAAGCCTTGTCTGCTCACCAGCAGGAAGGACTTCATTCTCTGAAATCTCAGAGCATGTTTCTATGTAAGCACCATGTATCTGACAGCTGATCAAACACACTGTTACTTTGTAATGTTAATTCTCTTTACACCTACAAATGTGTGTGTGTCCTTGTTGTGTATTAACTCCTAGAAGACATTTGAATTTCCTTGTTAGCAAGGGCTATCTTTTAATTCCACAAAGTATTCGTATAATTCATAGGTTTTTGAATGTTTTTCAGCTTTGCAACTTAAGTGACTGTGTCTGCATTTGACTTTGAAGGTACGGTATTGCAAGCATATCAATCCTCTTAATTTTGGGGGTCTTTGTGGGGCTGAGAAAGGGGCCCTACTCCTTGCCACATACGCCCTTTCTGACTTTGATCCAGCCATGGTAGGGCTCAATTACTTCAGGAAGCTCCCAGTTGCCTTGGTGGAAATAGAAGATGGCTTGACGCCACTCTTGTCATTCCTTTCAGGTCTGCCAGAATATTCAAAGGAGGTGAAAGCAGAAAGCCTAGGTATTATCTATCTAGAAGCGTTCAGGGGGTGGGTGGGGAAAGAAAGAAAGACAGTGGCATCAATCCCCTCACAGGATTGCTCCAGGCAGCATGGAGTCAGTGGATTATTCAGCAGGCTGGAGAATCTGCTAACATGCCAGCTCTGATGAATGACAGTCCCCAGTAGATCTGCTCCCCTCACATTTGCCAGTGCTCTGGATTTAGGAAGCATTTTTCCATGATCTCAAATCCCCTCACAGTAGTGTGTAAGTGAGAAAAAGCAGAAATTGTCCCAATTTTTATATTATCCCTACCAAATAGTGTTTTCTGTATGAAAAACCTCTTTTTCCATCAGAAATGGGGCTTTTTTCCCCCCTCTTTAAAACCTTCCTTTGTGAAGTCCTGCAGCCAGGACTGTGCCCGTTGTGGCTTCTGAAGGCTTTCAACTGATTGGCTCGCCTCTCAAACCCTCTCCTGCTGTGTGCTGCTTTTCAGCACAAATAAGTGTCAGACAATTAGAGATGGGCCTGGAGATGTGTAAATTGTACTGTCGCTTCAACAAATTAGCAATTTCGTGATAATACACTGTCCTTGTAACATGGTTAGAGTTACCACAGTTACCTGCCTCCATTTGTGCTGAAAGGCCATGGGTAAGATTGATGAAGATGCTCTGCGGTGATTCATTTTCCTTCTTGACCCTCTCCCCTCACCCTGCTTCTCCCAAGAAATAAGACATTAACCAGCCATCCCCTGGGAGTCGAACAAAGCCTCCACCTGCCCTCGCTGGACTCATGGCGCCTCCTTATAGTCATTGCCTAGAAGGTATTGCACCACCTGTGGTGAATGGCTGCACGAAAGAAAGGGTATGATACTGTGAAGGCAATCAGCCTTCCCCACCTCTGGATCCAGCCTTCAGTGATCAAGCCCTTAATGGGAGTTGATGCTGGATTCAAAGATCTCAGAGTTACCCCTTTAACTTGAAAGCCCATAAATATTAATGGAAAATATCCTGGTCTCTATCCTTCCTTAATAAGTAGGTGAGGGAAATACCTTCTCCATGGAGTTGTTGTTTCCCAGTTGACGTTTCCCAGCCTTGATCTTCCGCAGGAGGAGTTTGTGCATTTCCCAAAGGTCCTCCCATTGATGGGTAGCTGCCTGCTCACTCGCCTCCTTGCCCCTCTGGCTGCTTTTCTAAGGAACAAAAGGACAGAAGTGTAATCATTGTCACACCCTGCCTGGTGGTCTGTTACAATCTGGTAATGAGGCAGTCTTGTGAGTGGGATTGGTCATCGTGCCATCAACACGCTATTTGTTACCTGCATATGATGTTCTATACCTCTGCAGTAATAGTTTATCCCATAACCATGGTAAATGTGCCACACACTGATTTCACCCCAATTCCTACCAAAAAAAAGGAAAGTTTCAAGAATAGCCAAGGGAATTTTAAATAGGTAGCAGAGGAAATCTTCCCTTTTTAAATATTAAGATATTATACAGTCATAGTAATAAAAGCAGTGTGGTAATGATTTAAGAGCAACCAATGCTCAAGCAGAAGGGAAAAGAGAGTCGAGACTGACCCGGGCATCTAGGGTGAAAGGGAGTTAGGTTGGAGTTCTTACAGTTCAGGGGGGAAGTGGACTTCTGGTCAAGTAACAGGATAGGAACTAAGTAGATGCGTGAAGGAAGCCCCAGTACCACATGCGCAATTTCAAACGCATAGCCAATATCAAAAATAAGAATGAGAACTTTCTAGGGTCAGAAATGAAGAAAGAAGTCAAACCTGAGAAGATTAGAGGCCAGTGGATACACACTGAAGGATGTCACCCTTAACCTGGGGTCTGTGTCAGCACTGAAGGTTCTATATGGAGTGGAAAGTTGGAACCAGGCTCACTGCATAAATTGCAGCAGTGACCTTTGAGCACCCCAGATGTAGGCCACATTCCCTAGGCCAAGAATGGAAGAAGTCATGCTGCTAAAACAAATGGGATTTTCCTCCAGGATTCAACATGTGAAACTGACCCATTGTAGGGGATCCACAATTCTGGGCAAGCATAGGGTTCACAAGGAAGGTATCTCCCACCAGAGAGAAGCACACAGGCAAAAATTACCAACATATGAGAAAGCTCACTGTTGTGGGCAAAAATAATAGGTTCAATGAACAGGAGAATTTATAAGCAAAGACTAGATATAGAGGGACAACATGGGAAGGGAGAATAGAGGCATATTTAATATTTAACAAGATAAAGAAAACATAGTTTATTAACAAAGGAATAGGATATTATGAGAAAAGGCATATTAAACAATTCAAGGAATAAGAAACCTAGCCACTGAAATTGAAATAAATAATAACTCAATATGGATTAAATGGAAAAATATCACAGCTGAAAAGAAAGTTAGTGAACTAAGTTACAGACCAGAGAAAACCATCAGCAATATAACCAAAAAACATAGAGATGGAAGAAATGAAAAATAAATTAAGAGATCTGGAGGATGATCTAGGGATCTCTAAAAGAGTCTACTCGTTCAAAAATGTTCAGTGAGCATAAGAGAGAAGGAATATTTGAAGAAGTAATAGAAATCTTTTTTCCAGATTTACAAAAACACAAATCAATGAGGTAAGGATAAGCTATTCAATAAATGATGTAGAAAAAATAGTCACACACCACATACAGCCTGGAAACATGCATGCAGTCATGAAAACAACAACAACCTGAAATTAGCCCGAAGGTCAATCACTAGTATAATAAATCACTAGTGTAATTAATAAAATGGGGCATATCCCATAGGGAGATACTTTATAGCATTTGAAATTAATGAATGAAAGCATTTCTTTCCTTCATCTCTCCCTGTCTCCTCCCCTCCCTGTCTCTTCCTTCTGCTCTTCCTGTCTTTCTCTTTGTCTCTCTTTCTGTCTCTCTCCCCTCCTCTGTTTCTCTCTGTATCATCTATGTATGTATGAATCTATGTCTATATCTTTCTGTGCATCTGGGGAAGTTCATAAAACATAATGTTGAGGAAAGCAAGTTATAAAATAATATTTAGCTATGTACTAATTATATATACTTAGAACATATTTCAAAAGCCCTTAATATGTAATTAATTGTGTGTTTGTGTGTATAAAGGTAAAGTGAACAAAGTAAAAGTAAAGCCAAGCAAGCAAAGACTACAAGGAAGGACACACACACAGTCCGTGATACTGCGCCCCGGAGGGAGGTGGGCATGGGGTGGGGCCTGGGGGTGGGACAAAGACAGCTCTGTTCCTTAGAAAACGTTTTTAGTCAATGTGAAGAAATGTTAACAGTTTTCTTTCTGAATCCTGGTTATATGACATATGTGATACATATTTTTCTCTGTTTTTATGAAGAGAGAAATAAGCCTCTGCTGACCTAGCAGCCTACTGGGATGTATATTCTGAGTGTTGTCCAGTTGGCAGAGCTGGGTTTTCATTTAACCATCCACCATTGACAAGACACACATGTGTGCATGTGCACACACACACAGGCATGCTCACACAACTACCAGCCAGGTTTAGGAGTATATTAGGAGTATATTCAGACTCCAGAGAATTCAGAGAAAATCCCGCTTTTACTCTGACTTTCCTGGTCATGCCCTGCTCAGAAAGAACCGAGAAGGAACTCGCTGAGACAAAAGTAAACTGGCAGTTGTATACCTATCCCTCTATTTATTAAAATTGCTATTTAATAAATCTTTGATGAATTCTTCCCCATCTGAGCTATGCTCATAAAGATAAGAAAAAGAATTGGGTCAGTTTCACACTGAGAAGGAAAGGACACTATTGCGGTTAGGGTTGATGAAAGCAGTGGATACGAGTGTGGTAGGCTTTGTGTGTGGTTCTGTGGTGGTGATGGTGAAGCACTGATGGGTAAATGGCAGTGTTTAGGCAAGGCAGGTGAAAAGATCTGGTGGGAAAGCAGCAAGCATCCCTGTGGATTCCGTCCCCCCCAGACCCCCCAGCGAGCTTCTTCATTCCTTCAAGCCATGAACCTTTTCCTAGCTTTGAACAAAGCCAGGAACCATTAGGCCAATGACTTGAGTGTTCACTGGCATTTATGGTGTTCGTGGAAGGGGTGTAGCTGAGGAGGAAGTTTGCTGAAAGAATGTCTACCAGAATTCTTGATGCATGGGGGCCAACATAGCAAGGGAATGAAAGCTCTTTATTGATGGAATGTCTCGAAGACAAGAGTGCGGAGGGCAATACATCCCGCTGGGTACATGTGAGGCAAAATGCCCAGTGTTCTAGACACTAGTTTCACTGACTTTCTCGAAACTTCAGCAGAACCATTCATTTTCCTCTAAAATAAGAACCATTGTCATCTTCTGCATTGCAGGATAATTAACTAACTGGGATAAAGAGCTGTTGAAATGTTGAGAGTCATTGCCCCAGTGACTCATTCTTTAGAGTAGGTTTGGGACTTGATTGGCTAAGTGTGTGAGTCACAGTGGGGAACATTTCCAGAGTAGTAAAGTCCTAGTTTCTAATCATGCTGAACTCAGGGTGCAGGGCAGAAATAAAACTTACGGATAACAAGTCTGATGCTTCCGTCATTTTTGTCTGAAGATGCTGAACCGCCTGTGTAGGAGTCCTGAGTGTGCCAGGGTGCCTCCTCAAACCTGCTGTCACCCAGACACATGGAACAGCCTCAGACCCGACCACTAGTGCGTGACCGCTATCCCTTATGCTTTTCCAGTAGTCATGCTGTGAATTGTTTGGCCATTAAACAGGAAGTTTAGATATTGATATTATTAAGTATCAATTATGGAAGCTAGCACTTAATTTATTAAGTGTTTTTCAGTGTTAACCATGGGAAGATGAAGGGCTATGGTTTTGACCTTCAAAAAATTACTTTTACTCATATAGAATAAGCTATTTCCCCTAAAACAGAAAGGGACAATAGAGGCACAGTTTAATTAAGTGTTTACTTTTGATTTAAAAAAAAAGTGATGCCTGGTTTTGACCCAAGATAACGGGGAAGGCTTGGTAGAGAATGGAAAATGCCTAAGATACAGGTAACTAGATAAAAAGGGATCGTGCATTTCAAATGAGAAGCCCATGATGCAACACACACAGTAAAAGCTTTCTTTCAACTCATTTTCTTTATTTTCTCCACACATGTTGTTTTAGGAACCGCAGGGAATATGTACTTGGATCATAAATGCTGTTCAAAGATCATATAGTTGATGTTGCAACTTTTTAAATATAGAAATGGCTTCAGGCTGGCTCTAATTGAGCAGTTGCTGTAAAACATACTAAACCACAGAGAATTTATGTGGAGAAGGATTTTTTAATTTATTTGTATGGCCTCTTTAGAGTGGAGGCAGAAGCATTAACAACTTAGAATGCCATTTTTTTTTTTTGTAAAATCAACATAAATACAGGCAGTTGGATTAGAGGATTAATGGTGCCCTGACTGCCTGATTTTTTTTAATACTCTTTTCAGAGAGCATATTGTCCATAAGGGTTCCTGATTATCTTCTCTGTTATGCTTAGTGAGAACTTTGAAAAACTATGAAATTGGACTCAGTAAGTGTTGAAAAAGTTTATTAAATGCTGATGGGAATCTGCCTAGTTCTGGAGATTTTCCAGTTCTAAGGAAATTGCCTATTTTGCAGCATTTTCATTCTATTGTTAACTGATTGTGTTTGTATCTTTTAAGTGTATGTCACTTGATAGGTAAAAAAATCAGAAAAACAAGTTGTGACAAAGAATTTTGACTGCCTTCCTCTGTTGGTATCTCATTCCTTTGTTTGTGCTGTTTACCAGAGGACTGGGCTCCTTTATAGGTCTCTGGATTAGTCATTAACACCTTCGTGTGGGGCTGAGATGCATGGGCATCCTGTGGGGAGGATAACAAGTTTGGGATTTTATTGCAGGATTGCATTCCAGTTTCCAATTTTTTTCTATAGGTCACTCATATTGCAAGTAATTCTTGAGTAAACCATTCCCCATCTGTTCAGATCTTGTTATAACAAAATCAGCCATGACATATTATGGTACATAAAACAGAATAAACTTTGCCCAGCTGGATATACAAAGTAAGAAGAGAAAGAACATACAGGACCCTCTGGCTACAGAAAGCTGCCATCAGAAGAACATTCTCCGTCAGGAAGAGTGAAGGGTGTGAGAAGGTCATGGGGAGAGAAACATAGGGCTGCCTGTTTGGAAAACCACTTCTTCTCGCTGATTAATGTAAATGGGCAAATTAGAGCTTCTCTTCTTTTAAATTTTATTATGGCAAGAACACTTAACATGAGATCTACCCCCCTGAACCACATTTCAAATGTGTAAGAGATTGTTGACTATAGGTACAATGTTGTATGGAAGATCTCTAGGGCCTATTCATCTTAAATAACTGAAACTTTATGGCTGCTGATTGGTAACTCCCCATTTCCTCCTCCCCTCAGCCTCTGGCAGCCAGCATTCCACTCTCTGATTCTATGATTTAGACAATGTTCCGTACCTTATATAAGTGGACGCATACAGTGTTTGTCTTTTGGTAGACTGACATTTCATTTAGAATGTTCTCAAGGTTTATACATGTTGTCGCATAAGACAGGATTTTCTTCTTTTTTAAGACTGAATATTGTTCCATTGTTTGCATGTAATACACTTTCTTTATCCATTCATCTGTTCACGGGCATTTAGATTATTTTCATTAATTAGTTATTGTGAATAATGTTGCAATGAACTTAGAAGTCCTGGTATCTCTTCAAGATCCTGATTTGAACTCTTTTGAATAAATACCCAGAGGTAAACTATTGGGTCATATGATAGTTCTTTTAATATTTTGAGGAACTGCCATACTGTTTTCCATACAGTTACACCATTTGGCATTCCTGCTAACAGTGTGCAAGGGATCTAATTTCTCTATATCGTCACCTAAACTTGTTTTGTGTTTTGTGATAATTGCTGTGTCTTGATATGCATATCCTCAAGTACAACCCTCTGCTGTCTCACCACAAAAATATTTACACAGAGACTGAGTTCCTCACCAGTAAGAGCTTTTCAGGGAACACACACCTAGGCGATGTAGCTGCCATCAGCAGGAATGACTTGAGGAAAAATCCCATCATCACGAGCTGAACAATCTCCCTAATATGTTCCAATGAAAGGTCATTTTGTTCCTGATAGTTGTAAGAATGGCAGAGACTGCCTCTTTGTAGATCTGCTTTCAACTTTAAGGCAATCTTGGGTTCACTTTTGTAAGGGCCATCTGGAGAGCAGGACTTGTTTGTAATACTTTGCTCCCAATGTTTCGCCTTGCAGTGAAAACAGTAGCATGAGCTGTGGTCGTGAAACTAAAGGTGGCCTTTCTGATGCTCATGCTATTGAAGAAGGTGTGCAGGCTGCTCATGGGCCTCCCATGTCTCCCCGGTGTTCTTCTCTAGAGATAAACTAGTATCTGGTGGGGGTGGTGTGACAGAAACGCTGCCCTTTTCCAGTCCTGAAGTCGTGGGGCTATGGGCCTTCTTTGCATTGTTTTGGCAAGAAAAACTGTAGGTGCCCCTTCCTTTCCTTCCTACCTTTGGCAGACTGCTGTGCTTTGCTCTGCTTGGGAGAAACCCCCTGCTCGGCTCCCTTCCTCCTCACCCAGACTCCCCTACACTGGCCATCAGGTCCACTCTTCAGTGTTTTGCTGAACCAGTCAAGTCAGCCGCCGGTTGATTCAGAAGCCAAAGGAGCAAATAAAACAAAACTGCAGCAGTCAGTGGGGTGCTGTGGCTTCCCCTCTTCCACTTCACTTTCTTCAACTCACTGTCAGCCTCAAAGTGGGGGGACGCCCATTACTTGTTGTGTGTGAGAAACAGTTCTTGGGCTAAGGGCTGTGTGGTCATTTTGCAATTCTGGAGCATTTATTTTGAGAGGTGCATTAGACCTGGGAAATAACACTGGTTTTTAGGATTCAGCTGACAGAAGGTGGGCTGTATATCATTCTCTAATACATTTGATATATACCTTATTTTTACAAAATTATATGCATATACATCACATGAACAGAAACGTACATGTGGTCTGTGTATTTGCATTTACACTTGCTTAATTTTCCTATTTGCTTCTTTCTCCTAATCATATCTAATGGGATTATAAGATTTTAAAATATAAGTATTTATGCATTTTTATGGATAATTATTAGTTGTAATATTTGGTTTTGTTTTGTTTTGTTTACAATTTGTAAGAAATAAATGTTTTAATCTTTATGTCGAGCCTATTTATTCTGCACTTTGTGAATTCCTTTATTTTAAATTGTGATTGTCCTGCCCCAGCCATATTTTTTTACTTTTGCTTCTATTTTCTTAAAAGTTTTACAGTTAAAGAAAAAACTAGTCTGAACGTCAACACTGAATCTTTTGTTGAAACATTGTATGATATTTTATATAAGGTTGCTTTTATATATATCTTATGTAAGGCTGGTTGATTGTATATAAGGGTGGTTTACCCAAATAACCAAACCATTTTCTAATATCATTTAATAAATTGTTTTACTTTTTCTCAATAATTCGTGATTTCTCCTTTGTTGATATGAAGTTCTTAGATAAATTAGGGCATACACAAATATGCACTATTCTATACAATAACTCTTTAGTAAACATTTTTTGATGGGTAGTTTTATGCTTGGGAATTTCTGAACTAATCTACACTGTTTATTGCTATATCTTTCTTTGTGCTTTCAAAATTATCTTTTAGTTTTCATGAATTTGAACTATGCTTTATTATCTGAAAGGAGAAGTTGCTCATGATAATACAATTGTAAAATGGTTTATACCAGTGACTATTGGCTGTTCATTCAAGAACATTAGAATCACTTTAACATGAAATTGCTATAGGGACTCTGACTTGAATTAGGTTAAACCTATTAATTAGGACTTTTCCAGAATGTTGTTCTGTACAACACTTTGCCATAGGTTAATAAGGTGCTACAAAAGACTTGTATTCAAATAAGGCTCGGTTAAACAAAACTATGTTTATTGTAGACTTACTTATGGCAGAATATATCTGATAACCACCAGCAGTTGAATTTCTATATCATTATCCAACAAAAGAAGAAAGAAAGCAGCATTTCCCAAATTTCTTTGTTATGAGATGTGTGCATATATGTGTGTGTATTTGTGTAAGTCATCTTATTGACATACTCTAAATCATTAGTGTTCTGAGCATTAGCATTTGGAAATCCTACCATAAATAAATTAGAAAATTCATGTCATCTTTATAATATCCAGCCTTCTTAACCATGGATGTAATAATTCTCCATTTGCTTGCATTTATTTTTTTATTAATGTCTCAGCAGTTTTATTTTCTTTTATGCATAGTTCCCATAAGTTTTCTTTAAATTATTCTAATATATTATTTGATTTGTTATTATGGAAAATTGGTCTAAAGTATTTTCCAAACAGCCACTGCTAGTATGTAGAAACTATTTTCTAATTAATTTTTATTCAGCCACTTGATTTAACTCTCATTAATTTTAATGGATTTTCAGCTGATAGTCCAAATTTTTCTCAGTAGAAAACTGTAATAAGCACAAATGATTGTGATTTTATTAACTCCTTTTATTTTATATTTTTACTTTAAATAGGAGTTCCAATATTATGTTAGATAGTAATATTGCTGAAGCAGTATATTGAGAGATGGAATAGAAGCATAAAGTAAGCATTTAATAAATATTTATTATTTTATTTATTCTTTAATAGATACATTTTTATTGCTTCACTGTTGTGCTGGTTTTTATTTCTTAATTTGATTCATATAACTGGATATGTTGTATATATCACTCAGAATTTTGTACAGATATTTTTCTGTTTTATTTTCAGTCACTCTTCTCCCATCAGAATATTCTATAGAATTTATTAGATTAATGATGTTTTAGTGTCCTAGAGATACAACAATAAACAAAAAGTTCAAAACTAATGTCTTAAAAAATAGATACATTTTAATGGTAGAAAAACAGAATAAAAATAATATTAAAAAGTCAAATTCAAAGAATGCCAGATAGGTTGGATAGAATAATAACATTCATGATATATATAATCAGAGTTCCAGAGGTGACAATGGGAAGAGGTACTATTCGAAATGACAATGGCTGAGAAAAATTCCAGAAATATTGAGAGACATAAAAAAGGCAATAAACCCTAAGATTAACATTTTTAAAATAGTAATTTCAATATCTATGTCTGCTGAAACCAATATTTAGATTATCTGATCATCTGTTTCCATCATCTGTCTTTTGTCTTAATTTTCAGATGCATTTTTCTGCCTCTTCATGTTTCATGACTTTTTATGGTATAAAGAACCAAGGAGATATGAATGATGCCACTTTCCCCCAGAGAGCACCCTCTCACCCTGTCCTCTGTTAGGCGGAAAGAGTGAGCAACTCCCATCACAGCCAGGGATTAGAATGCTCTTTGTTGGTCTTCAGTATTAGGCGCTGTCTAACTCAGATTGATTTCTAAAGAATGTGGCCTCCAGAGATTCACTTCTGCCTTATAAAGTTTTAATACTAGTTCTTTAATTTCCTACTGAAAGTCTTCTGGAGAGACTAGTCATAGTTTTGAGTCCTTCTGGTTGGACTTTATTTTCAAAACAAAGTGAGACCACAAGAGATTTTAGAAGTTTCTAGTCTAGCTCCCTACACTCCCATGCTGTCCAGAACTCAACAAATACTCTCTGGGGAAAGCAGCTTTGTTTTTGAGGCCCCCATTACCTTTCAGTCTATTTCACCAGCCTATACAAACTTCAAAAACCCAAGTTTTCTCTTTCCTTCAGCTGAATCCCTCTGCCCAGGTCTAGCCTGATCAGTGGCCACTGTCTAGAATGGACAAATGCCTTCAGGAGGGAAAAATGGCCAGTGAATGTGAATTCACCAAAAATCCCTCTCTGGAATTTTAACACATCTGGTCTTCATTATTTTCAACAGTTCTCTTATGTCTTTTGAAATAGAATGTTTGTAAGTTACCTATTTTTTGTTGTTACAAACAATAACTGTTGACTTGAGGTGATCTGCATTCTACTAAAAAAAAATAATAATTGAAAAGAAAACAAATTTAGACATATAGTATGGAAATAGCAGCAGACCAAGAATAACAAATAAAAACAGAGATGGAAGAAGGTCTTGGGCCCGCTGGCTTGCCCTGCAATCAAGTGGGAACATCCAAATGTTAAGTGTATGAACACCCAACTTCTTGAAAAGCTGTTGAAAGTCAATTAACATAGAGCAAGTTTAATGAGGGTTTATGGATGGGCACTAAGATAGAAAGAAAGCTAACCACAGAGAGATGAGGAATTTTAGCAAATGACATATAGAAAAACATTAGGAAAAATTCTCAATAAGTAATAGTCTCCAAAGACTTGGCTGCGTTTTAGGCATCTTAATATCACAGAAGAACCTGGGTTAAGAAGCTGTGACCTCATGTCTGAAGGGGCTCAACAACGGACAGGTGACTGAAGCAGGATCAGTTACTACTACAGGTGTTAAAGGCAAAAACCATGTTTCTAGTACTGTTTTGTAGATCAAAGTGGAATCAGGATATAACTGACTGAATGATCTTGACTTTTGTGAGCCCCTTAGCTGAAATTCTTCAAAGCCAAGTTCTCTTGTCCAAGGGTACGATTATTCTTAGAGCCTGAGACAGATCTGAGCAGAAAAACATGGACTGGGTATCAGGCTTTGCTTTTCTCCCTAACTCTGCCTTGTTGTACTTTCCTGCAACTTACCCTTGATAAGTCACCTTTTAACCCTTATCTGTCACTCCTCTTACTATTTATTTGTATTTGTTTTAAAGTGCTACTGCTTAGAAAGACACCAACTCTGAATAGCATTTCTCATGGTCAAAAACATTCTCTGGCAAAGAGAAAAGGCTGTGAAGATCAAAATTAATGGAAATCAATACAGTGAAGGCATTGACATTCCAGCCCATTGGCCACTCTCACCTGCACAGGGCAGGTGGCCTGGTAGTGAAGAGAAGCAAGATATATTGGGAACGAGTTAGAAACAATAAAGTTTGCCAAGTCAGGGGTCCCCTGTGGAGGTGAGTGGCGATTTGTTTCTTTCTCATTGCTGAGCATTATGTAGCCATGTAGCCTACCAGGTGTCTCACCAGAGCTTGGCTTCACTTAGGTGGCCCACTGCCCTTCCATAGCCCTGCAGGGATGGGGAATGAGGGAATCACTCCTGAGTTCTCTCACTGGCACAGACAAATCAGAGCCCTGAGAGCCAGCCACAGAGAGATAGATAGGCAGAGCCCTGAGAACATATGACATGAAAGTTTTTTTAAAAAGTACGGGTCAGGCCAAATGACTGAACACAAAGAACAACCGGAAGTGCTTCCAGAGGTCCATGACGGACATGCATGTTCTGTCAGGGAACACCAGTACCTTATGCGAGGGGAGGGTGCATGTTGAACTGAGACAGGGTTCTTTGAGGATGTCAGTGCCCCCAATGTTTTCTGGCATTTAGCTAGGAAAGGTGTACTATATTAAATCTTTGAAGGTGTAGCTGAATAGCCAGAGGTGCTAAGTTTTCACCATCTTTTGGTGTCAGGAGAGTTCCCAAGAAATGGTTATTTTTCTTGAATAAAAAAACAAACCAGCTGGTTCAGGTCCTATAGGTAATCAATCAGTCCTTGTGACCAGCAACCTCATGCTGAACTTAGAAGTATACAGACTTAATTAGCCTAATAATCAACAGTCTGACCCCACCATGCCCACTGCCATTAAAAGTATTAATTCAAGATCTCAAGCTGGGTGTCGATCAGCCACATGCTAACAGAGCTGTTTTGTCTGTGACACACCTTTAGTCTGCATTACTATAAATTAGCTACAGTTATTTAAATGTTGGAATATTTCACACTAAATCTAGAATTTTTACTTTTTGAAAACACACTTAGAAATTTTGGTAGCAGAATGTTGGGCCTACATTTTACATGACAACAATATATGGAGGTTGTCAACTTTAGATGGGGCATGTGTTTTTTTCTTAAATTCAGTTTATTTCTCTTTTACTCACTTACATTCTTGTCTAAGACTATTCAGAAATTAGGTTTACAAACCAGGTACATGCTTATTTTTAAGGCTGACACATACCTGAAAGGTTGTCCTGATAGTCCCATAAAACCTCTCGTAAGTAGAATTTCCATATGACCAAGCATCTGCCATCACTAATCAAGAAATTACTCTCTTTTCAGTCTGTATTTTGTTTGTTTTATTCACTGTAGCTCAGTTCGCTCAGTAGTCAAAAGCAATGGCTATAGATCTGTTTCCTCATTCTTAAGATGAGGACATAAATCATAACTCATAAGATATTATATGATAAAAGTAATGCACATAAAGTTGTTGGAATAGTTGCTACAAGTTCATAAGTAGAAAATAATGCTCTTTATGTATGTATTGGTTTTCTTACATAAAAAAACTGCCTCAAAACTCAGTGGATTAAAACAACCATTAATTTAACTCACACTTAATGGTCTGGGATAGCTCAGTTGATCTTTTCTGGGCTCCATCATGCTTCTATAGTCAGCTGTCAGGTCACCAGGTCACCTCATGGACTGGCTGGTGGCTGAATGGCTAGGACGGCCTCACTCATGTATGTGGCTATTAAGGGGCTGATAGCCAGGGTAATGGGACTGGGGATTATGTCTCTCATTATTCAGGCAGCCAGCTCAGACTGCTTCCCATGCAGTTTGAGTTTCTCGAGAGCAGAAAGAGAAAGAAGCCTTTCTGTAAAAGCCATTTCTAAGTCTCTGATGCATGTTTTTTCCTGTCCAGTTGATGTCACATACCAAGCAAAGGCCCAGTGATTAGAGAAACACACTCTGTTTCTTGATGCAAGTTGCCTCGGAGTCACTTCACAGAGGGACGCATATATAGGGATGGGGAGAATCTGTGGCAATTTTTGCAAACCGTTATTGATTTTATAGTTTTTTATTATTTAAATAATATACCTGTTCTGGCCATGTAACTTCTTTATATCACATGTTTCATGGATTCCCCATCACCACAGGGATAAAGTCCTATGAACTCTTCATGCTATCGTTTGGGATTCTTTGGGATTTGATGTGTACCTCTCCAGCCTCATCCCATCTTCACCTCACCCAATGTTCACATATTGCATGGGTTCCACTCATTCTGAACTATTTGCTAGTGTCCAAAAATGCTTTATTTTCAAAATTGTGTACCTTTTATGTATCACCTGCTATCCAGTGACTACCTTGGAACTCCCATTCAGATCTCAAAATTTTGCTCACACTTTAATTCCTCCATTAGAGCTTTCCTGATCTCTCTCTCTCTCCCACACAGGAAGTTTCTCCTTGTTTAACAATACCTCTGTTATACTTCACTGAAAATGCCTACATGGCTGCAAATCTTTTTGCAACTATAGGCACAGACCTTGTCTTCTCTGTCTCTGAGATTGTATCGCAGGGCAAAGTGTCTAGAACCTAGTAGGCTTTCAATAAATGCTTGGGGAATGAAGGAATAAATAACAGAAGGATGTACAAAGTACATGTCCTTAAATGTCTTCTAGAGATGAGGTTAAAAAACTACCACTATGCATCCTATGATATGGGAGAGAGTCCTAAATAGTCAGGTCATCTTTGTGTGGCCAGATTTCCTTGACCTCAGATAACTCATTCTTTATTGTTCCAAATGCATTTCATCATAGAGGAAACCATCTCTCCTTTCACTCTCAGAGTAAATGCTTTGTCTAAAGTGGACCATTCCCTGCTATGAATTGATAGGATAGGGTCAAGCACTTTCAAGATGCTGAAACAAAGTTTTGTGACTAAGTGCATAAATGCTGTTACTAATGTATCTGGAGAATAGAATGTAGCCAATATGTGCCAGGGGACAGGATGCTCTGTGAGAACGATTTATTATCTGTCAGGTGGGAACTTTTATGGTGCTATGCTAAAAGACAAAGAAATTTTAGGAGCTGCTAAAAGCAACAGAAAATATGCTTTCAAACTTAATGAGGAGAAGCAATAAAATAGGGTTGGCATGTATGGCTGGCTCCATGTGTTAGAGAAAAGCTGAAATGTTCTTAGTGTTACATGTTTTGATTTTGCTAAATTTGTTTTGGGCAGAATAGATATTTATGTCTCTGTATGACAAGTAGTTTCAATGTCTATCAATGTAATAGAGTTTTATTTGAAAATTGTGCCCCATGAACAGTTTTTATGTGAGTTTGTCATAATTTTTTTCACACAAAAGCACTTTTTTTAAGTAAAAGTAGACAATAATTCATTCTTCATTGTCTTGACTAAAGAAAGTAGTCTATACAGGGTGAATATCATTTTTATTTAGTTGATTGAAAACATTCCCATAGGAGTGAACTTAAATGAGACCAAGTGTTACTTTACGATTGGCAATATTTCTAAACTTTTCTCTCTACAGCCTGCTGATCTAACCACTGGGCAATAAAGAGTTTCTAAAATAGAATAAACTTCAGGATGGGCAGTAGTAACAGATATACTCAAGCAGAGCAGAGTCATAAAAGTTAGATTAGAATAGTCATGTTACAACATTTTAACATAAGCCAGTCGCATCAACAATGAGAAAGCAGAGGTCAAAGTAGTTTAAGTCATAGACCAATGTTCAAATAGATCAAATCTATGTCAAACATAAGGAATAAACTCTTTCTACACTTCAGAACTGTCTTTTTGTATCTTAATTAAATGTTGACAAAACTGTATGTTTAGTTATTCTATCAGGCTTCACAGAATACTTTCAACTTCACTATAAGCTAGAGAAAAAATGACTTATTCAGTAGAATATTCTTCAATATCATTGAATACAGAAGGCAATCAAATCAACCACACCTCATAATTGATACTGTAATACCATAGGTGTGCATAAACATTTTGATTTAGGAAGCAATGAAAAGGAAAGTATCTATAACATTAAAATTATTCTTCTCTTTTTATGACAAAAAAGGAATAGTCATGATCAGTATGTTTTCTAGATTTGATACTGTATATGTTTTTTTCAAATATATATATATGTATATATGAAATGTTTCATCCACCCTTTTGTATACCCACCAAAAAAAGTGCACACCTGTATGTTTAAATTGTCCTGCATTAATGCATGTTGGTATTTGAAAAGGCTTAAAACTCTAGGGGTCTGATGTTAAAACAGTCAGCTTGCTCAGTGAAATCTTAAGTCAACAATCCTGGTTGTCCTCTTGAGACAAGAAGTCTTCAAGTGCAAACAGCCTTGTCCCATCTGCTGGTAACCATCCAAATGGTCCAGATGGAAATGCCTTATCTCCTTGGATTAATGGGTCACTCAGATCTTGCTTCAGTATATCTACAGTGTTGTGGGGAGGTGTTGGGGGGTAACAAATGTTGGCATTTTTCACATTAGCACAGGTGAAACTGTTACTCTGTTAGTACTTTGAGGATCATTGCTCTAGGCTTTAAATTGTTTTTGCCAACTTGAGGATGTGTACTGGGTCTGGATCAGGGATTTTCTTGTGGCCCAATGAATTGTCATGTGTTTAGAACACTAAGGCAATAGCTTCTGCCCAGAGACAACTGACACAGATAGATAGATAAATAGATGGCAGTCTTAGGAACTAACTGCCTAACTCCATTTCTAATTAGCTCTGTGGCATTGGGTAAATTAATCTCCTTGGGGCTTAGGTTCTTGATACAATAGAGATAATAATAGTACTTATTTTATAGGTGCTTTTACTGATTAAATGAATTATCAGAGAGAGAGAGAAGATTACTTAAAAGATTTTGCCACATAGTAAATTCATAGTACAGATCTTCCTTGATTCACTTTGGGGTTACATCCCAGTAAACCCACCATAGATTGAAAATATCCTAAATTGAAATGCATTTAAGATACCAAGCCTACTGAACATCATAGCTTGGCCTAGCCTAGCCTACCGTAAATGTGGTCAGAATACATCCATTACCCAGCAGTTGGGCAAAATTATCTAAAACACAACTTATTTTATAATGAAGTGTCGAGTATCTCATGTAATGTACTGGATACTCTTCTGAAAGTGAAAAATAGAGTGGTTCTCTGGGTACAGAATCATTGTCAGTTTATTAGTTTACTCTTGTGACGACATGGCTGACTGGGAACTGGGGTTCACAGCTGCTGCCCAGCATCAAGAGAGAGAATCTGCAAATCGCTAGCCCAGGAAAAGATCCAAATTCACAATTGGAAGTATGGTTTCTACTGAGTGAGTATCACTTTCACACCATGGTCAAGTTGAAAAATCCTAAGTCAAACCACCATAAGTCAGAAACCATCTGTATACAGTATTAATGTAATGGAGAAATTAACTAAATAGAAGTATAAATGCAGGCAAAAAGTACTGAATGAGTTCAAACTTCTTTTCTTTTGAGGGAGAATGAATTTACTCAAGAAGGAAGGGAGTAAGAAGGCTTCAGGAAGCTTTTCCCATGACCTGAGAAGGAAACAGAATATACAAGGCAGACTCTTTAGGCAAAGTCTGAAGGGACGCACCTGTATACATGCTGAATATCTTGGTCCTTTTCTGTTTTCTCCTTTCAAATCCACAGGTAGACACCTACTCTTCTGAGAGCCTGCTCGAACGGAGCGACCCTTGAATGTTGGCAGTTATTTTCCTGTGGATTTGGTCTTGTGGAGAGTTGAAGTAATTGAGAGATGCAGCTATAGTGTTTGTATTTTTTATAGGCTGGGATCCTGAGTCTGACATCTAGCTCATGGTAGAAAAAAGGGATTATGAACCCAGACTCAACAAAAGCAATGTAAATGTGTTTCTCATAGCTGAGGAGGATTCCCTCTCTAGGATGATACAGGGATATACTTTAAAAATGCATTGGCAGATTCAAAAGGATTTGCCTTAAAAATAAGACAGTATATTTTTAAAAAACTGAAAAAATACTTATTATGAAACAGAACTTTTTAAAAATGTGCTGCAGTAGCAGAAATAAAATCACCTGTTTTTGGCCACTGAGAGATTACAATTGGTAACGTTTTGGGTTGCATCATATCATGTTCTTTGTACAAGACTCACTATGTAGCAGTCTGTGAGGATTACACTGGATCTTTGATTTGTATATCATTTTATTCATAAAACATGGCATCTGACCAGGTTCTTCTATCTTTAAAATTAGTGGGAAACCGAATTTGTATTGATGTGCTCTAATGGATATGGAAGTCTTCTGCTGTTGGAAAGGTAAATCGCTTCTAATTCCTCTCCATTACAAATAATTATTTGTGTAATAAATTGTTTTTTGGAAAGGCAGTTCCATTTTACATATCAAGTAATAGTATAAGAGAACGTCCAATTTTCTGCACCCTTGCTGAATATGGATGACTTTTTTTAACTTGTAAGTTAGCTAGTTAAAAAAAGGCTCCTCATTACTATTTTGTTCTGAATCTCTTGTTTACTAGTGAAATAAACTTAGTTTTAGGCAACTGAGGATATAGAATTTGGAACTGAAAAATTGGATGCCAACTTTTGTGATCTGCCTTAGATTCTTGACTTCCATCCCTGTTGGTTGGGATTAAAAATGAGCCTGTCACCATCTGTCCATGTCTGCCCCATTTCTGTTTCTCAGAGTCATGCCTGGGCACAATCACACAGACACCCCTTGATTCCACACATAATCAAGAGGAAAATTTAAAACCACAGGAAAAAAGCTTTTCACAGAACAGAAATGGCATCCTCGATCTTTACATGCTTCAATTTTCTCCATGGAGATCTGTTTTATGTGTTATTTTGGTTTGCTTCTAACCCTGTTTTCTACTGCAAAAAGGCAATTTCTATTACTGGACTCTTGATTCGATGTGCAGTTAAATGCTACATCACAGCTGAGTTTCAGTATTTCACAGTGGATGGGAAAAGTATTAACAAAGTTTGTGTTTTCCTCCACATGTAATAACCACTAATTCATGGGAGTTAGGGGTTTCAGTGGTCTGACTCTCTACTTCAAAAACAGCAGATTTTCTCCCTTTTTCATCAAAATTTCACCCAAATATAGTGTTTTCCAGAGAACCCTCTGGTTTGACTACTTGACAGAATGTCAATCTCTTCGTCTTCTAACTCGAGGGCTTCTAACTTCTGACTCCCTTGGACAGTGGATGCCAAAATAAAAACCCTCAAGGACAAGAGCCAATCCTGGTTCAGTCTGTTCTTTCCAAAGCTTCCCATTTTACCATATTCTCTGTGTTAGATAATTCTTACCCACAAAAAATCATTAGAAGAGCCGATCAAACCCAACTGATACCTGCAAGTTTGTCTTGAGGGTAGCGGTAGAAGGAATTTAGTTTCTGGAAGCTATTAGGGTTTCTTCCTGGTCCAAGAGCTTCATTTTATGTGTTCACATTTAGGAGCGCTGAGTGACCTTAGACATTTAGTATATATTCTGAGTGATGCAAATCAGTGAAGGATGCTCTTAGTGAAGGTTGAGGAACAAAGAGTGAACCTCAAAAATGAGAAATCAGGAGCCTTAGATGCAGTGGAGGGATGAGAAAGAAGCATCATTCCCAAAGGAAGCATTTTTATCATTGTCTTGCTTGGTTTTTAGTATTTTCTCATTGGCTTCTCTATAGGCATCCCTATTCCCCAAAAATACACTGAATTTCTCAAGGGCAATTTGGAGCCCAGAGGATTTCTTTTGTAAATCCGGGTCCACCAATTACTATTACAGTTATGTGACATCAGCTAATGTATTTAACTCTTCTCTTTTAATCTCAAATTTCCCCACTGGTTCAAAAATATATGTAAAAATATATGTTAACATTGCTATGGGGGATTAAATATGATAATATGTATAAATGCCTACTATACTTCTTAGAACATAATAAACATTAATATATGGTAGCTGTTTCTACATACTATTATTTTGAATCTCTACAACATCAAAATTGGATTAGCCACAGGATCATCATGTAAAAATTCATTTTGGTTTTAAATTGGAGTAGAGTATTTTAATATATCTTATTGATTTATTTATCCTTTGAAATGCCTAGGTCTTCATATATGAGAGATTTGAGATATTCAAAAAAATAGAGATGATAGGAAGGAGGAAAACAAGTCATTACCATTTTGAAAATACAGGGCTTGGCACACAGTAGGTACTAAATAAATATTTGCTGAGTGAATGAACGTATGTGTATACTCCAAGCCACTTAGCCCAGTGGAGGAACTTTGGTGTTTCAATCTTGGGTCTCAAGTATGTTATAGAGGCAGAATGGAAGGAAAGGAATTTCAGGTTACTAGACATGTGCCAGAAATTGTTGTGGCCAAATGCAGAGCATCTAACAAATTATGTGCGCTCTCCTGAAAAACTGATCTCCTAAAGGGCAAACCCTAAATAAAGTTCTATCTCTATCTAATCAGGAAGATTTATGTATTGAAAGCCTAAGAATCTTGGAAGGAAGAGATTGTAATATCCAAAATTTATGATAGCTGGGGCAAGAGGAATGGGACCTTGGGAACCTAGATGTTGAAAAGAGACAAAATATACAGGATTTCATGATGTAAGTTTTTAGATGGAGAGATGATTCAGTCTTGCAGAGGACATCTCCAAAATGAACTCTTGAGTCTATGGTGGTAAAAGCTTCTACTGAGCAATATAGCTGAAGAGGCCTCAGGATCCTTGTGAAGATGTCAAGGAGCTTGAGGCTGATTTTGAAGGGTGCATGAGAAAGGAAGTGAGAACAACACATACAAAGATAAATCTAGTATGGTAGTGGGAACTTATAAGAATGACAGGGACATTAAAATTCCCCAGGAAACTGTAAGTTGAGAAGGAGGTTAAGCCCTTACCTTACACAAAATGCCTACTTTTGTTTTCAAGAAAGAAAGAAGAGCTAGAAAGAGAAAGCTGTGCTATCTGGGAATGATGTGTGAATTCTCTCTTTTCTCCTTCAAAAGCTGTCTTTGAAGAATTGTCTGTAACCTGACATCTGACTTAGCTTCCTAGCCTTCTTCGATGTGGCTACCACTCCTGCCACTCCACCGGCACTGACTGGCTTACAAACATGGATCCAAAGGACATTTTTTTCAGTTCTCACCTTGCTGCTTCTAGCAGCAGCATCGTTAATTGTCTTCTGGTTTCTCCTCTGTCTTCTATGCCGTTCTTCTCTCCCTAACAAGCCTGGAAATGTTGGCATTTCTCTAGGCTATGTCATAGACCCTCTTCCCATTCTGCATTTTCTCTTGCACATCAAGAGCATCATGTCAGTTTTTCTATGTCCTAATTGTGGTATAGATCAGCCTCTTAAATTCAGGTTTGCAACTCAGATTTCCCCTCTGAGAAATCAAACCTGGCAGTTCCATTCAAATTCAACTCATATTCTGCAGGCCCAAAACTGAACTTATAACCTTCCTGTGATCTTTTTGATAGCTGAAGCTCATTCTCTTTTCTGTGTTCACAGCTATCTACTCCGTTAGCAAATGAGAAGCATCTGAGCTATGCTTTGACCACTCCTAGACATTATCACCAGGTATTTCCCTTCTGAATACGTCTTAACTATGGCGATGTCTCCTCCTGTCACTAATTACCCTATTCTGAAGCCATCATCTCTCGCCTAATCGGGATCCAGAGCCTCCTAACCCCTATCTTCTCATTATCTGGACCCTCTCAGAAAAGGTTTTTATACTGCAGCCAAACAGTCTATGTGAAATAGAATTTGGAGGTTATCCTTACTCAGCTTAAAAGCTGCAATGGCTTCCCATTGAAATTAGCCTGGCTTCTGAGCTCCCCAGCAGAACCTGAAAGACTGGCGGGGTCCGGCCTCTGGGTCTCTCGCTTCACTAGTACAGTTTTCTTTTGTTGCCTGAGCTTCCATCCCACTCATATTCAATTCACACATTTTTTCCCCCTCCCTTTGGTTTAATTTATATTTTCATAAGTTATTCATATACATAATATTCTAACGCTGTGGCTTTTCTTATTGTGACTCCAGGGGGGAAATCCCGGGGCAAAAAAACTTTGAAACTGAAGTCGGTCAGAGGGAGAAATGACATGGGAGAAAGCTGTTTCTTACAGGCAGTCATCCCAGTCTCTCCAGCCCTGGCTGTGGAAGAGAGAGCTCCACCCAACCTCCTCAGTCCAGATAAACCCTCCATAACCCGTGTAATTACCTATTGATATGGAGATGACTGCTTCTCCACCTCTTGGAAACACCTATTGATATGGAGATGCCCTAAAGCCAGGTGAGAAATTCTGGAAATACTGCAATTTTACCCACACCTATCAATCAACTTCACACTTTAAATGACATGCTTACATTGCACTTTTGAATTAAAAAAAAAAATGTTCATTGAACCTCTACTATTGAAAAAAATAATTATCCATATTCCATTATTCTACACACATGCATTTCATCTTTGCATCCCTAAAATATGATTATATCATAAGTTTTGGTTAAATTAATTTTAGCATTTTTATTTGCCTATGAAATAATATTTGTTGTCAAGCCATGTGGTGTATTATGGTTATATTCTTTATTTATGACGTGTTTTTATTCTCCTAGAGTTAATAATCCCTTTACTTTTCATTCCCTTTATTTTACTATATTTATCATTAATTCATCCCCAAACTCTGAACAACAATCTGTATTTTTTTCTTGACATATTTAAGCACATCAGGAAATTTCTTTATTTAGATTTGTTAAATTAATGTTTGCGAGTACTTATATATTTATTTATTGTTCTTGGACAAGTCCCTCCTCTTCTGGCTTCCCCCTGACTGGCTGGTACCTCCATCGTCTTCTGCCCAGCTCTCTCATTCTGAGATCTTCCTTAACCCCATCTGGAGATTTCTTGAATCTCTCTTGAATTAAATTTCCTTTTCCATGTATCTACATGAACTCTTTGTTTTTTGTTTTATTTTGTTTTGCAGTGAATATTTCTCAGTAATTTCCTGAGAAACATGTTGGATGAAATTTTTTGAAACTGTATATGTTGAAAGAAATTATATTTTGTCTTAATAATCGAATCATCCGAGGGCTTTGTTTCCAGAGTTGTTACTGAACAACTGGTGCCTTTCCATCTCCTGATCTCTTTTATGTGATCTGCTCTTTTTCTGCTCTGGAAACATTGAAATCTTTTCTATTCATTACGGGCATTTTGAAATTTCTTAATGGTATATCTTTGGGTCAAGTTTCTGTTCATTTTGCAGGGATTTGAATGGTTCCTTTCAACTCAAAGGTACTTTCAAATTGTGGGACAATTTCTTGAATTATTTTGTGGATAGCTTTCTTTGGTGAATATTCTCTAACCAAAGAGCACACATTTGTAGCTGAATAATTTTATTGAGTTATTTCAGTGATGGAGAATGTACATCATGAGGAGCCGTGGAACATTGTAGAAACAGAGTATAAGAAAACAGTACTTATAGGGTTTGGTCTTGTGGTAAGTGAGTCTGGGAAAGGTTGAAGGAAGTATGTTCTCTTCTAGAGCAGATACTGTTAGGAAGTGGGCATAATTCTTTGGAGTATCTTAGTGGCTCTGATCTAGAAGGTAAGAGAAATGAAGCCTTGTTCAAGTTGCAGTTGGTAATGAAGGAGCAATTACTCATACTGATTAGGAAAATAGGCTATTGGGTTATTTCTGTCATTTGGACAGGGCTCTCTTTCCTGTCTGTGCACACGATGATGATGGAGTGGTCTTGTTTTTGTCTTCCTGCATTATGGAGAGTGACCTTATCCACTGTTAATTTTTCTGTGATATTATTTATATTCCACAGAACAATAACACCTAGCCAGCCCTGTGTGCTAGGCCACCATCTTGAAGTACCAAGGCCTGGCTGAGAGCACCAGGCCAGCTCTTCACTGCTTTGCTCTTTCTCACCTGTATTTTTTTCTTCTTTGTGCAATTTGTATTACTTGGCTGTGGAACAAGGTGGGTTAGCCCTTTAATTATCTCTTAATTATCTGTCACTTTTTGCTTTTCCTTTGCTACTTTACATCTTTGTCTAGTTCTGTTCTCTTTCTGGGAGGTTTCCTAAATATAAGTTGCATTTTTTTTTTCCAGTGAATTTTATCTTCAAGAGCTCTTTGTGGCTCTCCAGTTATTTCTTTTCATGGCATTCTGTTCTTGTTCATGCATGGAATACCTCCTTTTACTGCTGTGAAGATAAGAGAATTTAAAGAAAGTTGTGGCTTTGTATTGTTTTCATTTATGTACGGTTAGTTATTTTTGCTTTGTCTTTATCTTACTGCCTTATTTGCCTTTCCTCACATACCCGTTTCTCTAGTTTGTTTCCCCCTTCTGTTGATTCTTATTTCTTCTTTCATATTTAGCAGTGAAACACTAAAAATGCTCTATGTGCATAAGTGTTTTTTTTTTGCATATTAGTGGATTTTACTGGAGGGTGGCATGGTTGGACTGTTTTCTTGGACTTCCCACAGCTGTTGCTATCTACAACCCTGTTTATTTAGTTATTTAATTTTGTCAGAGTCTAGATATCTTCTCTGTCTGGGAGTGTGGATCTGGCTGGTGGGGATGAAGGAGAAGCAAGTCAAGTACAGAAACCTGAGGTTTCATACTCAGTATGTACATTTTTTAAAATTATTTTTCCTGTACTGAAATACAGCACCACAGCCCCAAGCTGGTTCTAGTGTTCCAAGTCCAGAGTCACAAGATAAGAAAGCATAGATGCAGCTGCCCGTTCTAACGTGGTCAGTGAGATGGGAGAGGTTCTTAGAGGCTCTAACTTCTCATACAGACTTTCTGCCAGTTCTCCTGAACTTCACCTGGACATTGCTTTCAGAAATTATTGAACCTGTAAGGTACACTTTTCTGGGGTACTCTGGCATATATTCACATTCACCTGCTTCTTGTTATTCTCAGTGTTAGCTTAATGT
Organism: Manis javanica; assembly: GCF_040802235.1. Taxonomy (NCBI): domain Eukaryota; kingdom Metazoa; phylum Chordata; class Mammalia; order Pholidota; family Manidae; genus Manis; species Manis javanica. The sequence continues at coordinate 225,923,743 of NC_133156.1, forward strand.
GTGCATTCTCTGGGCCTGCTAAGTGAGTTACTGCCTGTTCATCTCTTCTCCACCTTCTTGGTGATTTTTTTTTAAATTCACTTTCACTTTGTCACTGAGGTTTTGGGGGGTCACCAAAAGTAATGAAGGAAATTCAGTCCTCCACACTTAACTAGAGGTCTCAGTTTCTACATTAGAAAGATAAAAAATCTAGTTGACATGTTCATGGCATGGATGCTGAATGGGACATTAAAATGAAAATATATAAGTGGTTAGAAAAGAAAGTGGAACATGGTTTTATTAAGAGTAAGTTATATTGGTCTATCCTAATTCACTATTGTAATAAGTTAACTAACCTGACAGGTCAATGAAATGTATTAGGTGGAATAAACTACATAGTAGAATGAGTATTTCAAAATATGCTGGTTCACTTAATATTGGGAAATGGTGTGGATAGGACCAATGACTTCGGATTAACATATAACATGAGGTTAAAACATGGGTCTACTAGCTGTGTGACCATGTATATAACCTTTCATGCATCACTTTCCTCATCTGTGAAAATGGGCTTAATGCCCATTTATTAAGGTTGCTGGAAGTATTAAATGAGATAATATATTTATAGTAGTGTTGTACCAGATTGTCATCAACTCAGCCTCATAGCCATCCTCCTCTATACTGTCCCTCATGTCATAGTGGAAAAGCTAGGACTACATACCTCAACATCTTTTTCCAATAAGCTTTTAAGTTAGATTCTGCCAAAAACAAGTCTGTCTGGGTCTGAGATTCCAATGAGGAGTGAAGGAAAGTGTTTTTCTTTGGTGGCAGTTGTAGGAAGAGCTGTAAAAGAATGGCCGATGTGAGATACAGGGTTGTCTCCTGGGGAGCTTCCTTGGACTGTCCACTTCCATCCTGTGGCCAGTTGAGATGCTCCACCACCACCTCCCTGGACTTGTTCTTTTAAATCCCATGCTTCCCACTGCAGGCAGCTGATGGTAGCCTGCAGGGACTGACCTGTGATGATCTGGCTTCCTGATTTTGTGAATTCTTCCAGTAGCTTCTCTGATCTTCATTCTCATCCCTTCAACTTTTCTTGAACATCTAGTGTGCTGTATTAAAATGATCCCTCCTTGTTCACAGTGGTACATGTATATGTATATATAAGATGGGTAGTAGGAAACAAGATTTGCCATGAGTTGGTAATCACATAACCAAATGACTTAATAATCAAATGACTTAATGTTGCATATTAGATGCAGTATCCCAAAACATATACTAAAGCGACAGGACATATAAAATTAAAACATTGCATTGATTGGGGTGTGAAAATGACATAGAACTTGGGACGAAAAAAAAAAGGTAAAGGAATCCATAGATTTTAATTATTCTACTTTGCCTTAGTCATAAAAAGTCTTAATAAAGACTTTTAAAGTTTGTTAGCATTCTAATGAACCTGTCATCTTTCTTTGTGTTTGCCCAGGATCTGTGTCTTACTTGAGCAAGTGACCTTGTACTATGGAGCTCCACATTTCCCACAGCACTTAGCACAGAGCCAACCATGTAAAATATCCTTATAAAGACTTATTAAATTAATTTTCTTAAATCCCTTCTGGACTGCCCATTTGCCTTCATTAATTATGTTAGGCCTAGAAGAGATGACCTCTACTTGCTGTCATGATTGAATTACATCAGAGACTTGTAGATTTTTGAACAATAAAATTTTTGAAGGGAAGAGATAAACGTTGAGAGTTAGGGCATATTCATTTTACAGATGAGGATATGAACATTATTATTTTGCATGGATTTTTCTACCTTCTTCCCCCAAGTACATATATGCACCATGTTTTCCTTTCATACACTTTCTCTTATAATCTCATTTCTTTCTGCAAAATAATGAATTTGGAATATGAGTGGAGATATGCCTTCTCTTTTGTCTTCTCAGTTGGTAAATCACAAATAAATATCATTTTTAACTATTATAATGCAAAATGAAAATATGTCATGTCTGTTTTTATAGACAATTTTTGTTTTTTAATTATACCAAGTATTTCTTTTGAGATTTAAGAGATTTTAAGCTTTATGAACATAAATACTTTTGTGATTGTGATTTGTTAGCTCCTAATTAAATGAATCAGGAGTATAAGGGAGAGGATATTGATTCACCAGGAAAACCTGTGTGCAGTACAGCTACTTATTTTCTCTTTTTGTATCAAAGATCAAAAATCTAGGATGTGGCAGAAATGAGACAAATCTGTTTTGATGGGATAATTGTGACTGTAGCCTCTGTTCCATCATTCATTAACAACAGGATAAATATGAATCCTGGATTTTGCTAAATCTGATGGTCTTGGCTCTGTTTTTAGTAAACAGTATAAATTATTTCCTGAAGAGCGTGGAGAAAAATGTGGGCTATTATTGTAAAATCTAACAATCTCATAAAACTTACAAAATTTCTGTCTGGCCCAGGAGACAGTAACTACCTACGTGTCTTCAGGAGCCTGGGGGAAGACATCAGACAGGCTCCCTCACACTCGCTCTCCTCATCCCCAATTTTGGTTGCACCTGGATGAAAGCGAGTCTGCCAGCATTTCTTTAGCAGGCTTCTGGCTGTCAAAACAAACCCAGGCCTCATGGGGAAGCTCACACTTGCCTGCTGAGGAGAAAACACTGTGTTAAGTGTTCTACATACATTATCCTATTATATCCTTACAAAGCCTTTTGAGTGGAATCTTCATTAAACAAATGATGAATGTGAATCTCAGAGAAGGCTAGATTGTTAATAACATATATCTTTTAAATGGAAAGGTCTGGATCTGAGCCTCTATTGCTTGGTACCAAAGCAAGCAGTGCAACAATATACTGCTTCCCAGAACTGGTCTGTTGTTGACATTTGCTCTAGAACCCCCTTTATTTCATTCCTTTCCTTTGATGTCTTAGGGTGTTCAAAGTGATGGAAAGAAAGTCTCACCCACTGTATTCTCAGAATGCAGTTGTTTCATGATGATGTCAAGCTTCACGAAGGTGGGGATACAACTGTTTAGTTAATTGTTATGTCTTAAGTTCCTAGAAAAGTGCCTGGCAAAAAAAAGAATCTCAAGAAATTGCTGTGGAATGAATGAATCATCCAGGTGGAGATGACTTCCAATGCCAACTTTGCACTGCCCGCCTTTATTTTTGTTTTGTTGCAGAAGAGAAAGGTTGCACTTTGGAGGAATAAATGAACCTTTTAGAATTCACTGAGAAAAAAAAAATAATAATAGAAGTTCCTACAAGCCACAACTAAATAGATATAAAGTCTCCAGCTGCTCTTTCAGAGTGGTTCGCCACTGGTTATAAACTATAGGCATTTCTGCTTCCAATCCACTAAAAGCATTCATTTTTCTTCAGAATAAGTTTTAGCCCATTAATCACACCCCTACCAGCAATGGTCGATGCATAAACGGTGGAAGGAAAAAGATGCCTTAGTATAAACAACCAGAATGCTAACTGCCCAAAGAAACAACTTCTTTTCAGAGAGTTTGTTCCTAATTAATGCCTCTCTAGTAAGAATAAAATTCAGAGTGATACCTGGCTTCCACAGGATTCCAGTATCTGCTTTGCATGTTTATGTGATGTGTGTTTAAATCCAGGAAAGAGAACCATTAAAAAAAAGAGAGAGAAAGGCATAAAGGGAGAGGAAAGAGATTTGTGCAAGTAAAATAGAGAGGACAAGATACAGATAGGGAGATCCTATCTGTTTATAGGATACAGATACAGGTTCCCAAGATAGCGAGGGTGTGAATTGACAAGAAGGGAAATTCCATTATACTTCAAAGGAAATGAGTCTGAAAGTTGACTATTAGGATATGAGGTAAAACAGTCTGTACACTGAGAAAGCCGATGCCATGGAATAATGAGTTAGGCAATTCTTTCAGTGACCTACTTCAGAACGGCACAGCTATCTACCGTCACCTGTCACAGCTGACCCCCTTGAAGGCATGGTGTCTGGAAGGAAATAAGCAGAATCCAATACCGAGACCGTAATGTTTTGACTCCCTGATTTGTGTTTTTCACAATGACCCCTATTGTGTGGAAAAGAGAATATCTGCCATTGCATCGTGTTACTGCAGCAAAGGAAAGATTGCAGATTTTCCTTATTACCATAGCATCCAGGCTTTGCAATAAAATAGGTAGTTTGATCATTTATATAATCATTATTTTTAAGGGAGCAATTCAGTCCCCAAATTAAAGAGCTGATGTATGTAAACAGACCCGATGCTCCCTTAACACTCTCATTGAGAAGTTACTTTTTAATTGCTTTGCTTATAATTTCAACTTGAAAGCCAGTAATAGCTTTCGAATTAATAGCTCATAGCCCATTTGATACACTGATATTTAATTAATGAGTTCATAACTCAAGCAGCACATTGCTTTTCTGACAGCTCCTCAGATTGTTAGTTTCCATATTGCTGACTGGTGTCTGCTAACCATTCTTAGAGAGGCCGTTTTGCCTGTGTGATCCTTTCAGCCTGGACCGCGAAAAAGAATGGGCTCAATGGTAGCCTTTCCTGCTCAGTGGAATAACTAGCTTGGTTAGTCCTCTCGGGAGAGCTGGGATTTTCATGCTGTGTTTTTGTTTAACTTGAGGATTTGTCTACAGTGATGTTATTTACAATACTACTAACTAACTAATTAGTTAGTCGTAGGGTTTGGAGATAGGGAGAGGGATGAATGAGGCTGTATCTCTGCCTTCTTCTTTCCAGAAGCCTTCTCACACCCGCCTAGGGCTGACCACGTTCTTTCTCCCCGTGACTCAGCTAGTCCCTTTGCAGGAGTTGACAAAATGTGGACTTCGAGCTAAAAATGTGTTTTAGACTTTTAAAGGATTGTACCACAAGAAAAAGAAAGAAGGAATGGAAGAAAGATGAAAAGACAAAGGAAAAGAAGTAAGGAAAGAGGGAAGGAAGAAAGAAAAGAAAGAGAAGGAGGAAGAGGGAAAGGAGGAGGGGAGAGAGAAGGAAGAAGAAAATGATGATCCCTGAAGGACAGCCAACATTGGCCATCAGCTTCTCTAACTACAACCCTTCCATTGAGCATGGCTTGGCCAATTTTCCTCTCCAGTTCACAGGCCACATTTTCTCCAGGTGTTGGGGACAGTGCTGAGGCTTCTCCACAGCAGGCCACCTCCCTGACCGACAGCCTCTCCCAGGACTACCTGGCATGCATCATCCCTCCTTTTAGGTAACTTAGAGCCACTTAGTATTATGGCCTTTTACAGGGCTTCCAAGTAAAGCAGAAGTGGGGCACCTTATCAGCCTGTATACAATGCCCCACAGAGGTCTTCAGGTTTGATTCCTGGCATAGAGTCCACCATTGGAAATTAGCTTTGTTGAACTTAAAATGTTGACCTTTCACAGGACTTTGCTGAAGAGCAGTGCCTCTGGGGACTGCACATCTGCAGCTGTGAGCTGTTCCCTGTCACCCACCAGAGGTTGGTGGGTTCCCAGCTGAAAGCCAGGGCTAGAAAGAATCTGTCCCAGGACCAGGGACCACACTTTAGTGTGTATCAGCCAGTTCCTCTTGCTGACAATTAATTTATCTGGACCCTTTTCAGGAAGAGATCTTCATAGGAGAAGGGAAAGGAGAATATCGAAAGAATAGAGGAAAAGAGGCAAATGCGAATGTGTCTGCTGGAGTATTTAGCTGAGGGCTGGCCCTGCCAGAACATTACAGATTGCTCTGAACTTAGAAGTAATTAATGGTAATTGAAATAGCTCTGAGTTATTAGTAGTATTTGGATTATTAAGATAAAGATAATTATAATAAAATTAGGTACTACAAATAGTGATTGCATTAATAATTTTAATTTTAATGATTGCTTTAAAAGTATGCTGGAAATAGATTTTCTATAAATGGACTAATAATAATAGTAATGATAATAGTAGCTGCCATTTATTGAGTGCTTACCATGCTTAAAGGACTCAGCTATGTTCTTCAGATACATTATCTTGACTAATTAGAAATGTGTTGATGATGTAGATTAATGAGAAAAGGGACCCTGTATGAGTTTTGAGGGAATATATGCTAGAAAGGTATTGGAAAATAGAATTAGCTGAGGATTTCATTTGAATTCCATTTATGAGGACTTTCCCTTATAAAGACACCACTTCTGAGGTGCATCTTCCTAAGTTCAGAAGGGGAGAATATTTGAGATAGACTGTGGGAACTCTTTATGGACTGCTTTGCAGGAAGCTAATTTCCACATGCGTGAATAGGAGGCTCTTGCAACACAAACAGCCCTGAGAGGAGCCCTTGCTTGGAACTACTTATCAAAACTACAGCAATAGGTATTTCCTTGTTCTGACTCTGGCATATTTGAGTCTAATTACCAGCTTCTGAGAGTGGTGAGCGATTGTGCGACGGGAGTACAGGTATGTGCGGTTACATATAAAAGCTTGTGATGAAGAAACAGGAATATATTTCATGTACTGATTGTTCTTGAACTTGTCTCTAGAGACTTTTTTGCATCAAGAAAGAGATCAACAAGCAATCATAAATGGTACTATTGAGTGTTGAGAATGGGTGAAGTACCTAACAAGCATTTGGTGTGCGCTCTAGGACTTGAGTGAGCTGGTAATGTGATCTCCACTTGTAAAAAAGCTGAAGCTTAAGGAATTTTCTCCATTACCCTAGGGCCATGCAGACAATAGGTAGTGTACCTGAGATTTAGGTGCGTATTTATAGGATCTCTTAGCCACTAAGCTCTCAATTGTTTAATTTGGCAGTTTGAGGCAGTGTCCCCACTCTGTGTGTGTGCGCCACATGTGTGCGCACAGGGGAGTGCCTTTGCTTTATGAGCCCAAGAGAATAGGGGCAGCCCCTTTCTCACAGCACCAAGCAGTGCCAGCGTTTAATTAGCACATGCTTTGATGATGTTGATCACATGCTGAGTTTCCTCTTTCCTGCCTTGAGGTATCTATCAACATGGATCAGGACCCTTCCTCCGAGCCCTACTGGGAAACTAGCCCTAAGGTATGTCAGGAAAGGAGAACTCCTTCACCTGATTGCAGTTTCTCTTTCTACTTTTGTTTTCTTTCTGTGAGGGAACCCAGCCAGTTCTGGATATTTGAAGCCCCCCTGTCTGTTGAGTTAAAAATCTTTCCCCTCCATTTATCCTGTGAACCAGCGTCATTTTCTAACGGAAAGTTTTATGAAAAGCTAATGGCTATAAGAAGTGTTTATGTAACTATAGAACTACTACTCATTTTTTATTCCGTTTAGGTTTTGTTCAACGTACCATGGTTGGGAATTTGGTAAAAACGATTAAAGTCATCATATATATTAATGTAAAGCTAGCCATTAAAACAGAGGTCATTTTTTAAGCCCTCTGGAGGTGATTTTCAAAATGCCTTTGTTCCTCCACAGAAACACATCGTGAGAACATCCACGCTCCCCCGTGGCAGCAGTGAGGTCAGGAGGGCCCATTGAGTGGGCGGGTTAGCCTGCGCACAGTCACACTGAAGCCCCAGGGAGGTTCTAAGCAAAAACCATTAAACACTCCCATTGTTCTGAGTAATCTTTTGGAATGTATAGTACCTTTTTTTCTTCCTTTTTTTTTTTTTGGTGTATGGGATGGTAGCTTGCAGTTGGCAAAGCAAATCGGAGGAACACCCAAAGTTAAATGTGTGAATAAAATACAAGAAAAACATAGTAATGACTAATAAGATGTAAATGCCAAGAAATTTTCTTGTCTTTTAAATTAGACATCTGTGCCCTATTTTTACATGCTCATCACCATAAGCGTTTTTGCATGTTTTCCCCAATCTGTCAGCACAGACATATTCTGAAGGCCTTGAAATTTTAACACCTTCACTGCTACAAAAATGCCCTGGCAGCCACTCTCCCTGAACATCTGCTGAAAGCCGGAGACGTGTGATGCAGGCCCTGCCCTTGGCGTGCTTTCTTAGAGGGGTCGGCGAGGCGCCTCTCTTCTAGTGAAATCAAGAATTGTGTTTCTGGGTCATGTCTGCAGGAAGATGATCTGGGGGGACACCACCTCTCTGCGACAGGCCTCCTTGTCATGTGATCCACCAGTTCAGAACTTAGCCTTGTGTCTGCTCAGGAGGAGATGAGCGGATGAAGGGCTGTCTCAAAACTGAGCCGCCTCGAGCCCACACGGTTTGCACAGCTTGCAAAGTGGTGAGAGTGTGGGCCGGTCCTTTCTGCAGAGAAGCAGTTGGTCTGAAGTACTCATATCTGACCGGGGAGGTCATTCCAGCTGGTTTGATAGGCTCTGAGAAGCTTCTGGGGTAAGAGCCTGCTTTGCCCACTAGGGAGAGCCTTACTCGAAGGCAAAGTGTTTTAGAGGACTCCCCAAATCTCTGACACTTCTAAAACTACTAGTTCCCATGCCTGATACCCAGAACCTACCCTCTCCATGACTCTCTGGAAAAAGTTAGTCTTTTAATTGTGACAGATGGGATTAAACATCAGAATCCTCAGTCCAGGAAAAGAGGTGGGAGATGAACATTGAAGTAGAAGTGCCCGATACACGGTTCTGGGTGACTTTAGAGATAAGGAAATGGACTGGCTGAGAGGTTGTATGAGAGCGAGGAGGAGAACAGAGGCAGCAACCTCAGAAAAGGCAAAGGCTCCAAAATCTGTTTGTGGATATTATTAAAGCCCAAGACCAAATACATATTCTATTAAAAATGTATTTATTCCTGTGTTGAGAATTATATACCATGTTCATTGGCTTATAAATTTAACCAACCATTCTATGAAGTTCTTGCCATTTTATAGATGAAGAACCTAAGGCTCAGAAAAGATCAATGATTGGCACAAAGATAGCTAAGCAAGATGCATAGCTTATATCGAAAAGTAATGGAATTCGGAGTTAGACCAGCCTGAGATGTGAATTTCAGCTTCAGAAATGAGTAATAATATGACCTTTAATAGTTACTTCAGCAATCTGTGTCTCGTTTCTGTATCTGTACTAACAGGATGACAATATCCTCTTTTCAGAGTTGTTATGAGACTAAAAGGTTAAATGACTTGCCCAAGTTGACACACTGGCAAGGAGTCAGCCGGTGAAGCACATAGCACCACGTTTAACACATGGCAAGTGGTGAACAAATGTTCACTAGCATTAGAAGTGGCAGAGCCTGAATTTAAGCTCTGGTCTCCCAGGCCAGTGTATTTCACATGTTGTTGCCATTTTTAGTATCATCGTCATGAAGGATGGTTGTTCTGGAATGTTTTGCCATTGATGCTTTTTTTAGGCACAGTTGTGGCCAATGACAATGTCAAGATGAGTCTAAGAAAAATTATTCATATTGATCATATTCCTCTGTTCAGGAGATAAAAGCAATTTCTGGAAATAGATCTCAGCATAAGGTAGGAGAATAAAGAAGTCATTTGCATACACAGAAGGTTAAGTCTGGTGACCTGTTCTTCCTGGAACATTTCATTCACTCACCCTCTAGGCGTTCCCCGAGATGCCTAGCCCACTGATACCAGCTGCTTCTGAGCTCCTCCTGTGCTTAATATCTTTGGCACAAATGTTTATTTATTTGTTCTCTCAGAAATATTTATTGGACTTCTTCTGTTTTGTGTCAGGCACCGTTTGGGGCACTGAAGGTAGAACAAGAAAGGACAAGGTCTCTCCATTCATGGGCCATCCATTCTGTGTGAATGGGATGGGAGCTTACAAAATAAACTCATGTGTTAGATTTATGTGGCTTCTGTAACAAATTGCTGAACCCTGAATGTCTTAAAACAACAGAAATATATTCTATCTCAGTTCTGGAGGCTAGAAATCTGGAATCAGTATCACTGTGCCAAAATCAATGTTACCCAGCCACATTCCCTGAAGATTCTCCAAAGGAGATTTCATTCTTCGCCTCTTTCCATCGCTGATGGCTGCTGATACCCCTTGGCTTATGGCCCCATCAGTCTCTGCCTTCTGTGTGTGTACTTGTGTGTGTGTCTGATGTTCCTCTGCCTTCGTCTTGCAAGGACACTTGTGATTGCAATTGGAGCCCCACACTATCCAAGATAATCTTCTAATCTCAAATTCCTTAATTTAATTATGTCTGCAAAGACCATTTTGATCCAAATAAAGTAATATCAACAAGTTCTGGTATTGGAACCTGGTATCTTCAGGGTGTATTATTCAGCTTCCTAGAGGTGATGTGCCAGATGGCAACATGTATTCTGCAAAATGAAATTAGGCACTTTATGAGAGGTAAAGAAGCCCAGCGTGAGCTCGAGGTCTGTTGGTTTGTATAAAGTGGATGTGGAAGACATGGCTCATACGGTAAACTTTAAGTAGAGATCTGAAGGGGAAGGTCATTTGGAAGAGGAGGCTTTCAGGCGATGGAAACAGTGCGTGCAGAGATCCTGAGGAACATGCAGGTGGTCTGTGTGACTGAAGCAAAGTGAACAGAAACTAGAGTGACAGGAAATGAGGTCAGTGGTGGGGGGAGTGCAGGTCGTGTAGGGCCTCATTGGACAGGGCAAGGACTTTTATGGGAAGTGGTGGCTGACAGAGGTCTAGAGTCTAAATAAGAGGTTGTTACAGGAATCTAAGTAAGAGAGTATAATCCCTGCCCCACCCTGTGCCCGGGGATCATATACAGGCAGCCTGCTTCTGTAAGTCCACAGGATAGAGACATCTCACAGAGGCGGTCTGCACATCCAGCCACGGTGTGGGAGGTGCTTCTAAGGAGCTTCACCACTTGGGCCAACAAATCAGCATCGGATTAGTGCTCGGACTAATTTCAGTTCGCAAGGGACTGAAAACTTCTCTCTTGAGCACTGAGCCTGCAGGAGAATCCTGCATTCTCTATGGGAAAATTAGTGAAACCACATTTTTAATTCTTTTTAGTGAACTCTATTTGGTAATTTAAAAAAACTTAGTACAGGTTGCCAGATATTTACTATGAAGGTTGATTGGTCAGATGGAAGCTCACTATATTAATGAACTGGAATAATGTAATGGAATTTTTTTATTAAAGACCAATAAGCCAAATGAATTCGGTATACTTTTTCTTTGTGATGGCATTAAAGTAGGCCTTTAGGGGACTTTTCTTCATTTTATTTATTTAATTTTACTTCAAGACAAATTATATTTTTCTCTGAGGAATTCTCTGAGAGAATCTACAATGGGAATTTGTGCTCTTCGTAGAACAAAGCACAAGAGAGGGTAAAGTGAAGTGAATTGGCAAGCCCGTCATACGGCATAGTAGTATCTTTTACTAGGTGATGAATGGATGGCGTTCCTTATCTTAATAACTAATCAACTGAATGACTGTTAATCAGTTGCCAACAGGAAAAGTGCTTAAGTTTTAGGATCCTATATGTAATACTGAAAGATTATCACTTGTCCAGTGCTCACCCAGGTGGGGTATCCGCTGCAGCCTGCCTCTCCACTGAGTACAATGAAAACTGTGGATAAATACCAAGTGCAGCTTTCTAAGGACACCAATTGTATGTATACTGGCTGCTTGAAACTGTCCCACATCCCACTGATGCCCTGTGCATTTTTTCTCATCTATTTTACTCCCTCTGGGTTTCACTTTGGATAGTTTTTATTTGTTTGTTTTTCAGTTAATGAATTGTGTTATTCTGTAGTATCAAATATGCTGGTAATTTCATCCAGTGTAATTTTCACTTCAGAAAATGTAGTTTCCAACTCTAGGAGTTTGATTACAGTCTTCTTGCATCTTTGATGTCTGTCTTAAACATGTTCAAAATTTCTGTTTCTTCTTTAAACATAAGAAATACAGTTATAATATCTATAATAACTTTTATACCCTTTTTAACTAAATTCTATTGTCTGTGTCATTTCTGAGTGTGTTCTTATTGGTTGGTTGTATCTTCCTGTCTTTTTTGAATGGTTGTTAATTATCACATATCAGACATTGTAAATTTTGGAGTGCCAGATACTTCTGTTTTCATGAGGCTTCTTGAACTTTGTTTGGGATGCATTTCAGTTACTTGTACTCATTTTAAACATTGTAAGACTTGCTTGAATTTTGTGATGACATGATCAGAGCATCCTTTCATATGGGCTGATATCCGCCTACTATTTAGGAAATACTGTTGAACAGTCTACTTCTACTGGATGCCTGGAGAATTATGTGTTTTTTTCCACTCTTGCTGTGGAGATGGCAACTATTCGTGGTCCTTTGTAAGGTCTGCAGGTTGTTCCCTTTAATTATTTTGGGTGTTGTGTATTGTGTATTTTTTCCCCAGCCTTGGATAATTTTTCCACAGGCGTATGCTGTTCAGTACCTAGCTCAATACTCAAGAGGCAGCCGCTGCAGTTTTCCAGAGCACTCACTTACTCTGTATGTATCTGCTCCACACTGTGTGTGTGTGTGTGTGTGTGTGTGTGTGCAGGTCTCCAGTATTCTGTCCTAGAGGGCAGACTCTACCCTCTACCCTCCTCGCCTTCTTGAAGTTTCAGTCTTACTCTTTTTGAGTCAGGGAGACAGCCACCCCTCTGGTTCTCTGGTGCTACAGCCTGCGGACTCTCTCCAGTGCTAAGCTGCAACAATCATAGGACTCAGCTTGTTACTTCTCCTCTTTTAGCTATTGATTCAAATCCATTTTTAAAAAAAGGACATGAATCCATTTCTTCCACCATATAAAAATAACTATATGTGAATTATACATCTAAATGTAACACCTAGAACTATAAAACTATTGGAAGAAAATGGGAGATCTTTGTGACCTTGAATTAGGCAATTATTGGCTATGACACCAAAGGTATGACTAACCAAAGAATAACTTGAGAAATTGGACTTCATTAAATCAAATCACTTTGCTCTGTGAAGGATAGTGTTAAGAGAGTGAAGAGACAAGCCATAGATTTGAAGAAAATATTTGTCAGTCACATATCTGAAAAAGGTCTTACAGCCAAGAAATACAAGGGGCTCTCAAAACTCAACAATAGAAAAACAAAAACCCACCAGAACTTTTTTTGAGCAGACACTTTTCCAAAGAAGACAAATAGATTGCAAATAACTATAAGAAAATTTAGTTTCATTCATCTTTAGGAAATTGAAAATTCAAATCACAATGAGATAATTCTGCATATTTGTTAGTATGGATAAGATTAAAACAAACAAAAACAACTGACAATACCAGGTACTGTTGAAGATATAGAGCAGGAATAACTCTCACTCATCCCTGACAGAGATGCAAGCTGCTAGAAACACTGTGGAATATAGTTGATGCATACTTAGCATGTGACCCACCCGTGCCACTCCTACATATTTACTGAAGAGAAATGCAGACTTAAGTTAAGACAAAACTTGTATATGAATGTTTATAGCAGCTTCATTTCTAATGTCCCTGTCCAAATGTCCTTCAGCTGGGGAATATACTGTGGTATATTTATGTAATTGAATGCTACAAAGCAATAAAGAGGAATGAAGTATTTATATATAGAAGAATACAGATGAATTTCAGAGAGATGACTCTAAGAGAAATTAGCCTGACCAAAAAGGCTATACATCCTACATGATTACATTTTCATGACATTCTCAAAATAAGTAAGTAAATAAATAAATAAATAAATAACTCTAATGACAAACATAGCATAGCAGTGGTTGCCAGGATTTGTGAATGGGGATTATTTAAATCTAAAAGAGCTGCCCAGTGGATTTTAGGTGATGAAAACTCTTCTATATCTTGGAAGGTACTTACAGGACTCTGTTCATTTTCTATAATTCATAGAACTGTATACAAAAAGAAGCAAAATGTACTGTTTGTATATTTAAAAATAATAAATTTTAAAAGCCTATGTATTTGTATTCAAGTAAAGAAATATACTTCCAAAACAAATGTGTTGATTTACAAAAATTAATTGATAAATTTTAAATCCCAATCACAATTTATCCAAATTGTGGTTTTGGATAATTCACAGGATCCTTTTCCATGTTGGGGTTGAATTTTTCCTTACTTCCTTCAGAATGGGGAGACTGAGTCCTTCAAGTAATTCCAAACTCAGTGGAGCCACCACTGGCATGACAGTCACCATGGTGCCCTGGATGCATCGCAGGCCTGGAGGCAGAGAAGGGCCAGAGAACAGCCTGAGACACTTAACCGAGAAAGTCTTTTCTCACTACTCTCTTCCTGACAATGTCTTGCTTCTTTTCGGAGAAAAGCTCACAGTACTTCTCTGATCTTTTATCCTCTCTCATTTCCTCACCTGCTTTGAGCTCATCTCTCTCTTTCCTTCCTTTGGTCCACTATTTATTCTCTGTCACCAAAACTCCAAAGTCAATCCTAGGGCAGTTTTCATGTCTTACCCTTTTCTTGCTCTGTAGAATACTCTGGAATATGAATATACTACTCCCTCCTTCTGGACACATTTTCAGGCTTTGGTAATGCCATATTCTCCTGGTTTACTTCTTAACATACTGCAAGCAACTTCTACTGTGCTGAATCCTCTGCTATGCTAGGCTTCTCAACGTTTGCTTGCCCTGTTAGCATTTTAAAAGTCTCTTCTCTTGTCAAACTATCCTGATTCTTTGAGTAACCATATCCCATCCCACAAGTGCAACTGTAATTCATAAGCTGATAATAGCTGTGGTCCACGTATCCTTCCCGAATCTATTTGCTCCATCCTCCCCAGTGATAGAATTTAAGCTGGACTAGATTTCCTAGCCTCCCTCACAGTTAGGTGGGACATAAGTGAATTTTCATCAGTGAAATATAAGCAGAGGCAATTGCTGCAATATCCATGACACTTTTTTTAAGGTAATTTCTTCCTCTTTATTTCCTGTTCATCCTCAATGATTTGGGAATGGCAACAACTGAAACAGCTACCATAGACCCAGAAAGGGGAACCGTATGTTTAAGTTTGCTGAGAGTAGTCTCTGTAGATCTTTTTCAAGATGCCTTTAAATTTTTTTTGAGTCTCCCTCCACAGGTGTACTTTTATTTTCAATTCTGCATCTGGCAATCTTCAGAGAACTCACTTTTCTACTGGAGTTGTTTTGGCTGCAGACACTTACAGAAAGCAAAATATGTCTGAGGTTTTATGTACAACCTACATCCAAAATGTTAGTAGCCAGTGAGGACATCTAATCCACAGGTTCAAACAAACATTGAAACAAAATATCTACTCCTAAAAGAATGTTTTCCTGCAGGATAATACTGAAGATGGAATCAGGATAGACTTTGCCAAAATTGTGCCTTTTTTTGCCTTCCTGCTTACCTGACTTGCCTCCCCTGTTTCACTACAGTTTTCTTTTGGGAGTATTTCCTTAATAAAGCACTTGCATATGAACTCAATCTAAAGGTGTGCTTCTGTGGAACCGGACCTAAAATACTACTGATATCCTCACTATTTTAGCTTATCTCCTATTCAATCATGCAATAAATAGCAAGTCAAAGGATTCCTCTACATAAAAATAAATGTGCATGCACACACACACACACCAGCATGGGAATAGTAAAGTTAATATGGGGAGCTGTAGGGGACTTAAGACTTCCAAACCTTAAGACAACCTAGGTTTATACCCTCAGTGTAAAATAGAATAAAAATAAATGTGAACCTTGATGAAAGCAAGAATACTAGCCCATCACCAATCTTTGTACTTAATAAATATAAAATAAATGAAAAATCAGGAGACAATAAGTAAATCCCATTCATGTAATGGTTGTGTAATCGAAAGCTGATTATGCAGATAGACCTACAACTTAAGGAAGAAAATTTACTTTAAAGAAACCCTAAATTGGTAGTGTTCCTAGCTACCTGAAAGTAGAAAACATAAATACTCTCTGGAGAAAAATACCATCTATCTGGGCCTCAAAGAATCCCAACAGATGAACTTCTAAGGAATATGAATTCATTGTCAAAGTTAACATAACAAGCAAGGGCCAAAAATGGCATCATGAGGTAGAGCCAGCAGAAATAATAAAGAACAAACTGATTTTTTTTTAGATTTTTAAAAATCAGACATTGAATAAGTGTTATATGTATGTCAAGAAATATAAAAGTGAAAAATGATAGTATTAAGAAGGGAGATATGAAAACTACTGCTATGGTCTGAATGTCTTTGTCCCCCCAAAATTCACACATTGGAATCCTAACATCCAATATTACGGTGTTAGAAGTTGGGGCCTTTGGAAGATGATTAGGCTATAAGGGTGGAACCCTCATGAATGGAATAAGTGTTCTTATAAAAGACATTCCACAGAGCTCTTGCTTGGAGAATACACCAAGAAGTCTGAAACCCAGAAAAGGGCCACCACCCAACCATTCTTGGGCTTCTAGCCTGTAGAGCTGTGAAAAATAAGCTACCCAATCTGTGGTATTTTGTTAGAGCAGGCAGAATGGACTAAGACACTAAGCTGAAAATAATCAAGCCGAACTTAAAGAAATAAAATATAAAATATTTAGAAAGAACAGAAAAAATAATTATGGCTTGAAAGATAAATCTATAAAAACTACTCAGAACACAGCACAAAGAACAAAAGACATGGGGGCATTGAGAAACAGAGATAAAGAGAAAATGAAACTAGAATATGAAGATCTAAAATTTGTCTAACTGGAGTTCTAGAAGAGAGGATACATAATGGCTGAAACATTTTCCACTAACCAGAAATTTTCACATTCAGTAAGCCCTATGAAGCTGAGACAGGTTAAAAAAAGTCTCCAAACCTGGACTTAAAAAATAATAAAATTGAAGAACACTAATGAAAAGAAAAACCAAAGCAAACAACTAGCAGGAACCAGAATACAGTAGAATATTATCAGTGAGTTGAGAGTAACTGTTAATCTTGAATGTCATACCCAGCAAAATTACTCTTAAGTTACCATTAAACTTAAGTTCTATATGCAAGATAATTATATTTCCAAGAAGAAGGGACATTTACAAAACATTTTCTTCCAGCAAGAACAGAGAGTATGTTCCCCTGCATACAAATACTCACAGCATTCACTAAAGGAAATTCTCATGAGGGTCAGATAAAGATCTAAGCTACAGGATGAATAATAAGCAAAGAAAATGGCGAATGCAAAATATAGAACAACTTTTTCTTACAAAGAGTAGTTTTATACTATTGGGGTCTCATGGGGTTCAAAAAAGGTAAAATAAAAATAAAAACAATGTAATGATAACATGAAATGGACAAATGTCTAAGAAAACGTAACTTAACAAATCTATTTCAAGAAGAAATAGAAAATGGAACAGTTCTACGACCACTAAAAAATGATCGGTGGCTAAAATTCTTCCCATAAAGAAAGCATCAGACAGACTGCTTTATGGCATATTCTATCAAACATTAAAAGAACAAGTAAATCAAATTTTACAAAATGAATACACAAAGAGAAAGAGTGGGAATGCTCTGCAACACATTTTTTGAAGTTCACATAATCCTGATTCCAAAACCTAACAAGGACAACAGGCCTAGAAATGTATTAGCTGAATTCACTCATGAATCTAGATGCAAACACCCTAAATAAAATATTGATAAACAGTATCTGTAATGAATAAAAGACCATAATACATCAAGACTGCACTGGATTTTCTCAGAAATATAATATTGGAATTTTATATTTAGATTTGGTATTTAGGTTTAGTATTTGCATTGGTATTTAGATTTAGAAAATCTTTTGAAATAATACACTATATTAAAGTAAAAGGCTATAAGGTTAAGTCAACACTTTCAGAAATAATATTGGATAAAATTAAACATCTATTCATGATGGAAAAATACTAGCAAAATAAAAAAAAATAAAAACAATATTCCTTAATATAAAGTATATATTTACGCCCCTAGACATATTCCTAATGGAAAAGCATAGAAGGCTGTTTGTTTAAAATCAGGACCAAGAAAAGAATTCATATTATTTCCCATTTCTTAATAATGTTATATGGGTAATTCTAGCCAGGCCTATAAAGTACAATAAATGTTTAAATGAATTAATAAGTTAATTAACTGATAAAGCTTAAAGTGAAAGAGACAGGATTGTCTATATTTGGACATGATTGGTTATCTGTGAAAAATCTAATGAAGATATAGATAATTAATATAATAAAATTATTAGTGTGTTTGTTATACAGTCACTATATTAAAAATTTTTATAAAACAGATAATTTAAGTGATATATTCTAACAAACCTCTAAAAAAATAAAAATACTCTGAAGCAAATATAATCAGTTTTAAGACATCAATGTGATTATGTATTAAATCTACATCAAATAATGTTAAAAAAACTAATTGAATAGATAACCCATGTTCACAGATAAAGTAACTTAATTTCCAAAAAGATATCAATTCCGCCCCATAAATGATTTATAATCCAATGCAATTATAATAAAAATTTCAAACCATTATTTGTTGATTTTGATAAACTGCATCTAAAATTTATGGAAGAACAAAAGACCAAAATTAGCAGACATTTTTAGATAAAAACAAGATGGGAATATTTGTCCTATTTTAATATTTTGGACTAATAACAGCTGCTTACTATTTCTAAGACATGTACTTCCTGTATTGCTTATCCATGTCATAAGGACATGGTTCTAGAAGGAAAATGTGAAATACAAGTCTTTTCTCCAGACCATTAGCTGGACTTCTGGGAAGACTTTAATCTTGCCTTTTGTGGAGGATTATTTGCCCAGCTCATATAGTAGGTACCAAATACTGCCACTGTATGTGTGTTGTCTACATATGAGTTAATTGTGTACCTGTTAGAAGACCATAACCAGTAACAGGCAAGAAAATTGTGCTCTGTAAGTATAAAACTGAAAAACACCAGGGAAAAAAACAAACAAAACTTCTCAGGCCTTTGGACTCAGAATAAAATTGCACTACTGGATTTCTTGGTTTTCTAGCTTACAGATGACCATGTAAGACAAGTACTATAATTAATTGCATACACACAGACACACACACACACACAAAATCTCCTGTCAGTTCTTTTTCTCTGTAGAACTCTAATATACCAAAAATATAGCATATATTGGTATATGTTCTGTGTACACTTAAAAACAACTTATATTATGCTATTGTAATGTGTAGTGTTGTATAAATGTTGATTAGATACTGTTTATTGATTGTATTGTTGAGTTCTTCTAAATCCTTTCTGATTTTCTGTCTGTTTTATTGTTGACAGGATTATTCATGTCTCCAATCATAATTACAGATTTGTTTATCCTTTCAGCGCTGTCAGTTTTTGCCTCACAAGTTTTTCAGCTTTGTTTTGTTTTTTTTTCCAACTGTTTCCAGATTTGCATTCACATTTAGAATCACCGTCTTCTTGGTAGATTGACCTTTTATCATTATATAATTTTTCCTCTTTGGGAATTTATTTTGCTCTGAATTCTACTTAATCCAATATTAATATGGCCATTCATGCTTCCACCTAATTAATATTTATATGGTATATCTTTTGCCATCTTTTTACTTTCAACCTGCCTATTTATAACATTTGAAGTAAATTTTTTTTGTAGATAGTGTATAGTTGGGTTATATGTATCTTTTATAATCCACTCTGCCAATCTCTGTGCTTTAGTTGGTGTGATTAGACCATTTATATTTAATGTACTTATTGATATATAAGAATTTAAGCTTGCCAATTTAATTTTTTTGTGTTGATTTTTTGTTTTTGTTCTCCATTTTGTTATTTCTGTCTGCTTATGGGTTATTTGAACATTTTTAAAGAATTCCTCTTTAATTTATCTATTTTGTTTTTGACTGTATCTCTTTCTATAGCCTTTCTAGTGATTGCTGTAGGTATTACATATTATATGTATATATACATATATATATATGTATATATACATATAACTTAACACAGTCTAACTTTTGTCAATCCCCAGTGTTGTTTCCAAGATACTGGTTTCTTCATTTCCACATCTAGGTTATATGACTGAAAGGAAAACCCAGGGAATTTACCACTTCTTTGCATCTTGAGGTGTCTAAGTAGTCTGCTTTCTTTACCTTTATGCCACCTTCCTAGGTTTCTTTGTTTGTTGTGTGTATCATGTCCAGATTTTAGTTGTCATTAGTGGAAGCATAGGGAAAAGTATATTTACTCCATTTTCCCAGAAGCACGAATCTAAAATATTAATTTTATTTAGTTATTTTTCATAATAAATTCTTAGGTCAAATACAAGGATTGAAGAAATACTCTATTAAGTAAGAAGCACTGCCCACTAGGAAGGTGTATTAGTTTCCTATTGGTGCTGAAACAAATTACAGTTTACCGTAGTTGTTTAGGCTATAACTCTGAATTTAGGGATGTGGGTCACAATCCCAGCTCCACCAGTCACCAGAGGTAGAACAACTTACTATACATCCCTACCCACAGTTTCTTCATTGGAATAGCTATGATAATACTTACAGTATTATGTGAAAATGTAAGCAATAAGCCTACATAAAACATTTATAATAGTACTTGGCATTACCATTACACTTGACTCACTTTATTATCTTTTACAGTGTCTTTTCCCCACTAGTTTGTGGTTTCCTCAAAGGCAGGAAAAAAATCTGTTTTTTACTCAAGTTTATATCCTTAGAGCCTTATACAATTGTGCCTGGAGTATAGCAGATACTAAACAGATGTTTTTCAAAGAAAGAAAGAAAGAAAAATAAATGAGTTGATCCTATTATCTTTTGTGGTACAAGTTAGGTTCCTAGAGGATCATTTGTAACTTGGGTTCTCTGTGTTTTCTCTGGTATGCTAGAAAACCAAAACAATGTTTCAGATCACTTTTAGTAAATTGCCTCAGGTCACTGGCCTCAATCAGGGGCAACTTTGCCATCCATGGGACATGTGGCAATGTCTGGGGACATTTTTTATTGTCCCAGTTGGAGGAGTGTTACTGGCATCTAGTGAGTACAAATCAGGAATGCTGGTTGACATCCTGCAATGTACAAGGCAGCTTCCAACAACAAAGACTTATCTGACCCCCAATGTCAATATGCTGAGGTTGAGAACCTGCAATAGAGCCATGGATATAGGACATAATCCCTTACCACATCTCCTTGGCACATCTATGATTTCAGGTTCACACCAGTGCCCCACTTTAAGCACATACGATATTTCTGTTTGTTTGTTTGTGTCAGGAATTTATTTTCCAAAGGCTTAGTCTCTTGGTTAGCACAAAGTCATGTATGTTGAGCTTCCAGCTGGAAGTGGGAGAAAATCAGTGGTCTTGGAGGACAGCCTTAACCTTGTGGGATAGAAGTTGGAGGATAAATGGCTGAGCCTGCAAGTATTTCAAGTGAAATTTTTTTCATACATTCTTCACTGTTATTCAGATGTTTCCCTGTGGGATTGAGACCTAGTTGTCCTAAGTGGTACCCACATAGTTTTTGCATTTTTCTCCTTCCCTCTTTTGTTCTCCTTGCTTCATCGCTCTCAGTCTCAAGTAAACTACCTGTACCCAAGTCCCTCTCTCAGGCTCTGCTTCTGATGAAGCCGAACAAAGGCAATGGATCTTCCTTTAAAAAGCCAGTAACTTCTTTTAAAAAACAAGTAACAACTCCCAGAAGTAAAAGAACAGGGGTGTGGAAGTTTAGCTATTCCAAATACACTCTTGGCCATACTGGTAATATAATGGTGAAATTAAGTAGTCAAAATCAAACAGGTTACTGCAGGTCACTTTCATTGATCTCAGTCTTTGTATGACAAAGGCACCAAAAATGAAGTTTCATATGCCTTGACTACTGAGGCAGCACAAGAACAATTACTAATTTAAAAGTAGAATCTGCTGTCCTTGCTTACTCCTTATCTCACTTTTCTTTGGCCTGAGTAGTGTGAGATAAAAGTTGGAGGTCAAGAAAGAGAACTAGCTGTTAGAATAATCAGGAAAGTGAAGATGAGGAAATTGGTGTTCATTTGCAGCATTTCCTCCTGCTGAGATGGCACACATGCGCTTTAAATCAATGTACAAATACATAGACTCTGTCACTCAGCGGGAAGCATTAATGAAGTCCTATTGAAGGCTTCATATTGTGAAAAAGGAAGCAGAGAAGTGAGGAGGACATACAAG
Organism: Manis javanica; assembly: GCF_040802235.1. NCBI lineage: Eukaryota > Metazoa > Chordata > Mammalia > Pholidota > Manidae > Manis > Manis javanica. The sequence goes on from NC_133156.1 coordinate 225,945,726, forward strand.
TCCTCTACATCAAGATAGAATCCATACTTGAAGCCTAACACTATAAGTTTATTCGTAATTTCTTTTAAGGTTGAAAAGAGTTGCCTTAGCAGGTAGAGTTAGCTGGGGACTTCTCACTATGGTGATCCTGACTTCCAAAAGCTTTCAGGGTTCACACCATCAGTCATATGAGTGCCTACGTACAGTATTATTCACCCAGGTTTTGTCATGCATTATATATAGGTTAAAAGAGGTTGCCGTAAATAATAGGGTCATAGAAAGGACAGAATGAACGTTTGAACTCTTTGCAAACGGAAAAAAAGTGAGAGAAATAAAGTTCATTTTTCACTTCCTTCCTGCATTCCCATCCCCTTTTAATGCGGGCAACTGCACAAGCAACATTAGTTCAACATTAAAATCCAATAAGCCTTTTTCTTGATTCCACCCTGACAGGTCTCCTGCCTGGCAAAGAGGCCACAAGGCTGAATGAATAGGTTTCTAAACAAATTGGGTCAGATGTTGCTTTTGCTTGACTTCCTCAAGATTGATTGGTAATTAAGTGGTTTAAAATTAGTCCTTCCCTAGTGGAGCAAACTTGGAGCAGGGCTTTTCAGGTTTTTGAGACCTTCAGAGGTTTGGGGGAAAAAGAATATCAAGGAGAAATTGGTATTTCTGAAGGATCTTAGCATCGAAAGAAGAATGGGATGTGATTTCCCTTTTTCACCGTCCCTCAAGCACTGAGCCAATACACTTAATGATGGAAAATCACTCCATCATCAGAACTACAGGGGGTAAAGCGCTCTTTCTTCTGGAGAATACAGAAGAATAAAAGTACATCCACCCTTCTCCTCAAATCAACATCAGTTGTTTATAGACTGACCAGCATATATGGGGCTGAACTGACTTTCTCCAGTTACCAAGATAATACTCAGTTAGTGAGTGCAGAGACGGAAGTGAGGGAAATGACATCTGGGAAGAAGCATTACTAAAGTACAGAAGTGCATGCAAGCAGTACTGAAAATCCCATCCGCTTTCAAGTCACCTCTTCTGTACTCCTGAAGAAATGTGGATGTTTGTGCATAACTATCTTGTTTTAAATAATGGAAATAATAAATATTATTAGTGTGTGTTTATCTCAACCCCTCACACGTGCATGCTGATATTTCTACTGTATATGTCCCAAGGTGACAAACCTAATTTTTCTTTCTTTGGGAGGTAATGTAAGCTTCTACAGAACTTGGGGCAGGCTTGAATTCTTCAAAAATCAGGAGGTGGAGCAGGTCCTTTGTTGCTGCTGTTTAAGGGATTGAGGGCATAGAGAATTTTATCTGGATTTGTATATTGAGTTTCCTGAAAATGTCAAAATCATTTCCAAAACATAGACTGATTTCATGGAGGTTGCAAGATGCTGAAGGAAATAGGACAATCCTGCAGGACTCCTATCTTTAAGGAGCTTATATACATATCCTATAGGTAGTAAGACGATGCTGACTCTCTAAGGTAAAAGGCTCCAGAGTTCACAAGTACAAATTGTTATATCCACTGGGTTAAGCAGAGACTTTTAAGTGTGAAGGGCATCAGGGAAGGTCCTGGGAAACAGACAAAATTTGAGCTGAAATTGGAGAGTGAAGGAGACTTGAATTTGTGTAAGTCAGATGTATACTGTGAAGAATTTTTTTTATAAGGCATGTAGTGTGCAAGAGTAGGGATAAGTACACCAACATCAGATAACTGGGCTGCAATGTAGGGTCTGTGAAGGAAAATAAGAGAATAGGTGGGAGAGATCATCTAGGGTCAGGTGGTCAAGAGTCTTCAGTGACAGTTTCAGAGTCTGGGCCTTTGTCAAATGATCAGTGGGGACCTACTGGAGATTGATATGCCCAAGGTAGGTTAATTCAGCAATGGTATTCAGGATGGATTCATCTAGGGGGATTGGAGTAGAGAGTCTAAAAGTGTGCCTGCCAGAAGAGAAGCACTGTGGGTAAGAGGCACTGGAGAAATAGTGGAGGAAAAAGATAAGGGAGCAATTGGATTCAGACATGTTGAATTCAAGTACCACAACCAAGTACCTAAATAAAGTTGACCTGATTTTCAGAGCCTTTGATTGCCCATCGTTACGCCAAAGATACCACCTAAGGGCACCTTAAGGAACTCATTATTTTTTTAAATTTCAATCAGCTCTGTGTTAACCTTAAAATTACTTTCATGTTCTAAAGAAATGGTTTTCAACCTCACCTATACATATAAATGTTCTTAGTTCTTAAAATTAAGAAAGCCTGGAGAACCACCCCAGATTTGCTCAGGATGGGGCCCAGGAATCTGTCTTGGTAATGTTTCAAGCCAATTCAGAGGTGTGACCTAGGCAGAGGTGATACGTAGAGCTCACTTTGTAAGCTTATACACCCCCATGGGAAGCAGTCCTATATTATATGCTGCCTGTGACTGCAGGGAAGGGCAGTAATTAGTTCAATCACAGATACTTAAGTTTGGTGATTCATAGAGCATTTTAAGTTTTATGAGATCCTTAAAGCGGTTTATGGTTATGCATTTCAAGAGGTTTGTTCCTCTCTTTTCTTTACCAGTTTGTGACCTAGGATTATTCTTGAAAATTCATCGTTGAATGTTTATTTTTAAAAACCTTATTATCACTTTATTGGTTGGAGTTAGAGATGGCTTCACAGTGTCCATCTACAGTTGTTTTTTTTTTGGTTTCCAGTGTGCATATTGAGCAGTGTGCTGAAATGGGGAGCAGAGATCACCCTGAATAAGGCTGCCATGCTGTGTAAATCAGAATCTCAATTAAGTGTGAAAATACTGAATTTAAAATAAAATTTATAAAAAACATTTATTCTGAAGAAAAAATTTCAACAAAGAATCTATGATCAGCCATTTTCATATTTCTGTGATCTATATGCTATTTCACTTTGCCTTCAAGTTACTGCTAATGACTGCATTTTTGCATAGTTCTAATGCAGATATTCAGTAAAATTACCTTCTTTCTCATAAATTAAAGTTTTATCATTCAGATTTTTCAACATTCAGTACATTTGATTTCACAATGGCATTTTAATACATGCATAATACTTCATCAAATGAATACACTGTACTTAACAGATCCTTACTCAATCAGTAGACACATGGGTTGCTATGATAAACAATGTTGTTATAAACATGTAGTTTATTTTCTCTTTCATTTAACAAATATTCATTAAGCAATGATTTACATAGTACTTGCTGTTCAGGAGAGACTCAGATGTGAATAAACCACTCTCTGGCTTCATGGAGCTGACACACTCTCAGCGAATTATATGAACCATATACTAATGGTAGAATAGATGAATATACAAATATGGAAACACAAGAGAAGGAAACTTAGCTGTGACATATGGATCAAAGACAGTTGACATGAAGAAATACCACTCGCATTGAGTTCTGACTGATGTAGAGGGATTTAGTGGAAGACAAAGCTGGAAGGGAGCCCATTCTGAAGAAACTAAGACTTTTGCAAAGGTTCAAAGCTTATGGGGAGGAAAATAAAGAAATCAAAAGAAGCAGGTTGTGTGGTATCATGGCGGTTTAGAAAGTTTAAATTAGAATGGTAAATAATGCATTTGGAAAGAGAGGCAAGATCTTAATCTCCTGTATTTTTTCTTTATGATAAAATGCAAGTAATTATATTATGGGGTCAAAAGGAAGGAACATTTTTTATAGCTCTGGCTATGTATTGCCAAGTACTTGGCAAAATGTGTGCATAAATACAGCAGATTCACCAGCACATCACTAGTGTTACAAACATAATTAGCAACTCAAGTTTATAGTGATTTTGTTACTTGGTTAACGTTTTCATTGTGAAATGTACATACTAAAAGTATGTAATATGAATAGTAGACTAAAACAATAAAAAGTGAGTATACACATATCCACACAGAGCTTAACAAGTACAAGTTTTCCAGTGAATTAGGTGTCCTATCTTATATTATCCTCTTTACCCACCCAATCACAGGAACTACCATTTCTGTAAATGTTGTATCATTCTTTATCTTTCTGTAGAATTCTCATATATATGTATATAAACCTAAATAAATATTTGCTGAAATTTTTCCCATTTTGAACTTTACATACACAGAATCATGTATCAGCTATTCCTTTTGACCAGGTGTTTTTGCTCAATATTGTGTTCTTGAGATGCATGTTGTGACTGATTTGCTATAGTTTATTTATTTCCATTGTTTTGTAATGCTGTGTTGTATGAGTGGAATACATACCATAATTTATTTATTTACTTATTTATCTTATCTTACTGTTGGCGAATTTTGCATCATTATTACTGTTTCGAACATTTTGTACATGACTCCTGATAGCTCACCTCCCTAAGATGTATATCTAGGTGTAAAAATGCCAGGTGGAGGTATGTGCATCTTCAGCTTTCCTAGATGATGACAGACTCTTTTCTGAAGTCACTGTGACAATTTACACTCCCACTAGCAAGTATGAAAGTTTCATTGTTGTGCACATCCTCACGACTACATTTTAATTTTGGCTACCCCAGTACATATGGAGTGATGTTTCATTATGATTTCATTTCAGATTTCCTTGTTTTTGAGTGGTATTGAACAACTTCAATGTTTTGAACCATCTATGTTTCTTATCCTACTTGCTACTGTTGGGTTATACCCTTTGCCATTGTTTTTTTCTATTAAAATTTTGGAGTTTTGTAGAAACACATTTTAGATATAATTGGCTTATTATATATTTCAGATATCTTCTCTATCTGTTGCTTGTCTTTTCCTTTATATATTTCTGATGAGCATTCAAAAGAAAGTGTTGTACAGTCATCTTGCACAGAGAGAAAAGCGTGCTTGAGCACTGAGAGAACAGTAAGAAAGCAAAACAGACTTATGTAGGGAAAGAAGAAACAGGCCCTGATCACAGTGCTTAAACCCTGAGCCCACACATGCCTAAATGTTCCTTGGGATATCAGGTTCTAATAGATTCCATTTTTTGTTAGAGCCCATTCGGGTTGGGTTTTCTCTTCACTGCAACCGATACTATTGTTAAGGGACACTGATACCATGACCTTGTCTAGGACTTTATTTACTGCATTCACCAGGTCGGAATTACTATAAAGTTGTTAAATAAAAACCCAACTTTCATTTGTCTCATTTCAGAATCTGGTGATTTTTCTCTGTACAGTCCCTCAGGATTCTTCATTATTTTTCCAAGCATGTTTCTTACTTGCCTTGAATGTAGGCAACTCTTGAATGTAGGTCTTTGTGAGCCAGAACTAACTTGTCCCTTAGGGAGTCTCTGAGGACAAAAAAAAAGAAGAAGAAGAAGAATGTATTTCACATTTCCACACTGAAGGACATTTTCTTCAAGATGAATTGGTAACCTTCAGATATTGGATGGCTGACTTTTCAGGCCTAATTTAGAAAAGAATGACTTCAAACCCTATGAAAAAGACATCGTCTACCCAAAGACCCTTCTGGTGGGCCAGTCTCTCCCCGTGGACCCTGGATCACCTTGTCAAGGACTCTGTTCCTTCACTTATTTCCTCTTTTCTGTCCCAGCACTCTGTTGTATTTTCTTATTTCTATAAACAAAGTCATGCTTAGAATTTCTCATTAATGAAAAAGAAAAGCTAACCAGCAGAACACAACAAAGTGCCTGTTCTCCCAGGTGCTCTAGCCGCACCCCACATCTCTGCTTGCCTTCGCAGCAGCGCGCGCGTCAGTGCAGTTTCCTCCAGGCAGGGTTTCCAGGTATTTTCTTCTGGCGAACTCTCCGCCCTCCGCACTCCACGGAGAGAGTTCTTGCCAGTGGTCCCTTCAGCTTCTTCCTCTGGAAGGATGCTCCTCTCTTGGCCTGTTTGACTCCATACCCTCTTCCTGGCTTTCCTTTGGTGGTTTTTATGGTCCTGCCTTGTATCTCCTCTTCTACAATTTGCCTAAATCTGAGGCTGCCTCCAAGAAGAGTGACTTATCTCCACTTTTACCCGTAAGGTGGGTATATTCATTACCATAGCTTTGGTGTCTGCATGATAACTGCAAAATTGCTCTCTCCAGCTGAGATTTCCCCACTAGACTAAAAGTACCTATTTCAAATTTGTCTACTATCTATCTCTGTTTGGATGCCTCCAGGTCATTTCAAATTCAACATGAGCAAAACTTATTTTGAAACTTTTCCTGAAAATATTTTCTCTTTCTTCTTCTTCATTTCTTCAGAGGTGGCCATTATTGCTCTGTGGGTCAGTTCAGAGACCAAAAGCAACTCCCTGAGTCTCCTCTTTACCTCACCTACAGTCTCAAATGTATTGACAACTCATTACTGTATCTACAAACTGGGCCTTGGGACCACCCTCTCCTCTTGGTAATTACTTCTATGCCGTATTTTCAGAAACCATCTTATCTCATTGAGAGAATTCCTTTAGCTTCCTCTTTGGTCTTTCACACTCACTCCACTATGAAATATTTTCTTAATAACAACCAGACTGGTATTTTTAAGAATGTAAGTCGAATCATATCATTCCCCCTTTTGAAAATTATCAGATACTTTCCACTCCTTTAAGAAGGAAACCCAAAATCCCTTCTTTGACTTACTCGGCCCTGCCTAATCTTGCCCTAGTTCCTCTCCAGTCTTATCTCATGACAGTCTTTCTCTCTCTGGGCCATGTCCTGTCTGACTTCAGAAACTTTGCATTTCCTAGATGCTTTGCCTGGATTGTGACACCATTACCCCATCTTTCCAGGTTTTCTCATCCTTCGAGTTTCATCTACTCCCACAGCTGCCTTGTCTCAAGTTGTTGCCACCATGTGTTAATTTTCCACCACCTCGCTTTCTCATGTTAGTGATAGCACTTGCCACACACCTGGAATCAATATGTCAGCCTAACACATTATAGCTACACAATAAATATTTTTGAATGAATTAACGGTAATGATTTACTGGGATTGAATCCAAAAAACAAAGAAAAATATATGAAGATTATCAGTCTCACATTGGCATGAACTTCTTCACAAAGCTGTGGCTGCTTTTCACTGGCACCATGGACACCATCTACAGATCAAGACCCACAGGGGCTGCTGTCAAATGCTCTCCTCTGCTTTGTAGGAGTTTGTACTCGCTGGCCAACAAGGTTAAAAACTGGGTGAACTATGTAATTACTAACAAAAATGTTTAAATGGCAAATTACGTTGCTCAAGAAGTAAATAGGCAAGAAAAGTAGAAAGCTAAGGAGACAGTGATTTTTATACCTATTGTTTACTTGCCAAATCTCCTTTGGAAACCAGCTGGCATTAAGGTGGCCAGTGTTTACAAGTCAGAGGCAGTGGACTGGTATTCTCCAATCAAGATGTTACTAGTTATAGTAACTACAGAGACTGAGGTGTGATGTATTAAACTTTCTTTATTCCTTCAAATTCTTTCCTCAGAAAATTTTACTAATATGTTTTAGAGCCTGATTAATCTGGCTGCAATTTTATTGAAATCTGACTCTTAATTTAACTTTTTCACATGTGTGCATGTTTTTTTTCTTTGTAATTTACTCCCAACTCCTCACAAGAAAGTGAACGACTAAATTACAAAAAATGATGGCCTGACAATAGAAAATAAAGGGTTTATGAGCCCTTCAGGTTATTTTGGTTCTATGTTTGGAGTAAGTCTAGAAAGTGTGCAGAGTGTTCCAAAGCAGTAAAACATGTCCCATCAATCACCAAACTTGGATTAGTAGTTTATCAATCACAATGCCTCTCACCTTACTAAATGGCTGCATGGGCTGAGAGTCCATGATACCAGCCGAACCTTTACGAGTAAACATAAGTTTGGAGAAATTCAGTGCAGGAATCATGGGAACTCATTACAAAGAAACATACTAAAGACATTGTTAGCAATATGATGTAGTGATGTAAAACTAAAGGCTCATAGTTACATCAAACTAGGCACATAAAATAGCCGAGAAAGATACATATCCAAAGTAGTTTTTTATTGCGCCAGGAAGTTTCAAATTCATGACTGAAGTTATTTAGTCTAGTTTTTTAAGCCCACCATAAATATTGAGCTGCTTAAGGAATACACCTTATTCATATTTACATCATAGATGTATGACAAAGTTTTTTGACATACAATAGCCATATTTGGAATTAAACATTATTCGTCCAACCTTCATTTTGTGTTACATTTTTTAAAATATCATTACTTTTCACATGAATAAGAATGGTTATCATTTGTGCCATTTATTTGGTTTGGATTGTGTCCTTTTGGGAAGAAGCTATATGGAATTCTATAAAGAACTGAGCATATATTTGACAGACACCTTTTTTTTGCCCTAAATGTACTTTTGTTTAAATTGCAAATATGCTAGCCTTCACTATTATTTGTTCTTTAGCAATTGATAGTATAATGAAAATACAGTATATGCAAAGTTAAGCTCAGTTCTGTTTCAATAAATAGTGTAACTTTTAGACAAAGGAAATAGGCATATCTCAAGAAATTTCCATTGATAAATCTTTAAGCAGGTTTTAAGCTTCTAATTTACCAGTAAAATTTAGGAATGCTTTTTATTCTTAACCTCACAGATTATGTTGAAGATTGTGGTAAAAAGACTGAACAAAATTAAGCCAAATTTTGATACACTCCTTGTGATTGTGCATGTATACTTTAGGAAGGAGTAGTGGCCACAATGAAGCTATTTTTAACTAACACTTAGATGTACTTCAAGAAGTAAAAAAGAACATGCAGATTTTCAAGGCTACAAAGAAGTCAAATTCTTATTGAAAAGTTATATAGCCATTTAAAGACCGTATCTGGTCCATGTATAGCATTTTTGTAATTTTGTTTTTATTTTTTCTATAATGGAACTATATTTTCTCTGTCCATGCTTATCACGGAAATGAAAGAAAATTAGAAAGCTTCTAAAGTTAAGAGTGGAGTTCAGGGAAATTTGTTACTTAGATCAGGGAGCTATAAACAGATTTAAATTTTTGAGTAATATAGATAACAGGTGAAATTTACTGTGAGCCATTGTGAATTATAGCCAGGTGTTTCTACTTTAAAAGTTATTCTAGATTTTATCTTAAATGTGATAAGCAAATAATGTCAGGGATTCATTATTGTGACCATTATCAAAATAGAGATACTGGTGTGGACTAATTTAAATTCATGCTATTCAAAGATCTCACAGGTGTTGCTGCTCATTAGATAACTAACTGCCCCCACTTATGCTTAGTGTCTGTCTCTCTACCCAGTGGCAATGAACGGAACAATTAATATAGTTATGAAAATGACATAGATTTTAGGAAGCTGATTTTATTCAAGAAGGCATAAAAATTGCCACAAAAGATGCTTTGATTAAGGAATTTATTTTATTGTATTTTTGTCATTTAAAAATGAAGATAATTTAAAGTAATCAACACAATTAGAAAAATTTCATTTAAGGACAAAATATATTATAAGCGGTAGCTTAGAAAGAAGAGATGGTGTACCTTCATAAGAAAGTACCATTAGCTGTAAGTGATTTGTCCCAACACCTTCTGTGTATCTGATACAATAGGCAAGTTCTACCTAGGTACAGGTTAAGTATGTGTTTTGGCTGAATCCTTATAGATTCTGATCCAGCAGCTCCTGGTGAAACTCAGAAATCTACACAAGTGCTCGAAGGGCTTCAACTTTTGGTTTTTGAAGGAAAATATATTGAGAAGCATAGGATCTGGAAAGTGCTTAAGTGGCCTTTTTCTCTACTGAATTTTTTCCTTTACTCCACTGGTTCATTTGAACACTCTGTCTGAAACCTTTGCCTATCACCTTCAGCGAGTAAATGCTCTTTCCTAACATTCACTACCAGTCCCTTCTAGTAATATTGCCTTAGCACACAGATCTATATTTCTTTAATTTTGTGTTGTTCCCAACTAGTTTTTCAGCATATTGAGATCAAGGACTGGGATTCCTTTGTATTTATTTTTTTAAACACTTGGTGCAAAGGATAGTGTCTATGATACGGGGCCCATTCTGTACGTACTTAAATAAATGAATATACTGAAATGATAAAAACAACTAAGGCTGTTTCTGTATGAGCATGGCTTTGACTTTGAAAGAATACAAAGCACATGGAAAGCATCATCTGGCAGGATCTGTGTGCTTCTCTGTGCCCTACTTCATGAACATGTTGCATTCTCTGCATAATTCTTAAGAACATAAGTTCTTGGCAGATTTCCTGGTTTATGACTTAAGTAACAAGTGTCTGAGAGTCCAGAGTCATTAGTATCTATTGTGTAAATCTATATTTAGTATCATAAAATCAAATGGAATCCCAAATTACTGATCATAAGAAATAGCTGATTTTTAAATACTCAAAGTAAAACATCATGCTAAGTGCTTTAATTATTTTTTTCCTTGAAATGTGTGGTTTTATTATATCTGACACTATTAAGAAAAATGAATTCTTTGGGGGAATAAAATCTGAAAAGGCTGCACATTTTAAGTGTTTTCTCTTTGGGTAAAGATTTATTTTATTTTAATGTGGGACCACTTAGTGAGTGGGAAGGTTGTAAAAGACTTTTGTGTGCACATTAAAATTTTACATGCTCTATATTCCTAATATTTTACAACATATATCATTATATATTTCCTGAAAAAGTATAGGATCCCAAAGAATGGAAGTGATAGTATTTAAAATTGCCATTTGTGTATATCTGCCATGTGACAAGCACTCAGATGTAGGCTTTTTGTATACAAATAGGAGATTTGGAAGGGTTCAGCCAGATATGTTTGTGTCTTGTGGTGGTTTTAATGTTGAACGAAAGACTAGAAAGTTTGAATGGACTTTGTAAGTGGCACCTGCTCCATTTCTTTCATTAATATTCTATTAGAGGAGATATTTGAGTATCTTTGATCTTTAAGAAGGACCTATGGTCATGAAAAAATATGCCTGACTAACCATATAAAATAACAATTGGACACAACTTTTCTCTTTGCGTCTGCTTTGAAAAACCTGGAGAGAATGGTCATCACAGCTCATGGTCTGAGCTTTCCTCCTGCTACCCTGAAGCTGTGTGCCTGTGTAATCCCACATTCATGTGTGACTCTAGAGATGGTGCCCGTTCAACTGGAAACACATATGCAAAATTAAAAATGCTGTTGGTTGAGAGAAAACGTAATCTCAGCTTGGTTTATGGAAATTTTTCTGAGGGAGAACTTCTTGCCCTGGAGATGCATATAGCAGGCTGAGTGAAAGAAGGTTTGGGGTCAGATTTCATACTTAATATAATAAATTATTATGTTTTTACCACTTCTCATTGTGGGTCCAATGCAGAGGATCCATTTTTAAGTACATCAAATATGATGTATTTTTGCAGCAATTTCTCTTGTATCCAGAATATTGCCTTTTCTTGTATCACCTGAGTTAATATAATCCTAAAATGCAGCCTTTCCAAAACTTCACCTACGCGTTTGTTTCCAAGTTTGAAAAAAAAGAAGTGTTTCTCCTTCCCAGTTTTCTCTTTTCTTATTACTCCAAGTGAATAATGATTGCCAGCAGCTACTGAAAAATAAAATAAAAAGATTTGGATGAAAGATTATATTTGCAAAAATGTGGCTAAGTTAAAAGGATGTGTGTTGAATTTTATGTTATTAAATAGGCACATTCTAACAGTATTATAGTCTAACACAAAAGAATGTTCTGGCAAAAGTACGTGTTTTGGAAGAAAAGCTTAGATTCAGACACTGTTCTTACATGGGCAGCTGCATCGCTTGAGGTGCTCTGCCTCTTTGAGACTCTAATCTCTGATGTTTGTAAAATAAAATTATATCTGCCTCAAATAGTTGCTGGAAATAGTAAACAAGTCAGGGGATGTAAGCACGTACCCCCATGTCTGGCACACATTAGCAACCTCTGATGTGTTTGCATTTCTCCCAGTTTGGATTGAGAGCCTTACCGATAATGGTATTGAGAAAGGACCACAAAGTCAACACTGAAGCAAATATAAACAGTAGACCCATGTGGTTTAAAGTTTTCGAAAGTGTGTACAGCTCATTAAATAGATCTCCCCAATAACCAGTCACACAGCGGATGCATTTTATATGTAATCTTCATATCACAGACATGCCTCAGAGCCCCTCCCCACCTTACCACTGCTGCGTTTTTTTTTTTTTTTCTTTTTCATGGCAAGGAATAGCTGCACCATGTGGAACATCTTCATTAGAACTGTAAAATTCGGCAGGGTTTCTTAAAGAAACACACGTGTTTTCAATGTTTGGTCATGTTTTAAAGAGACTGTCCTAGAATATGTTTGATAAAGTGATTGGGAGAATATTCTATAATATTTACCAGGTTTAGATAAATTGTCTATACATCCATCCATCAATCTCTGTCACATTCTCTGTTGGGATCTAAATCTCATGTCTCGTGGTACCAAATCAAAACACTGCATCTTTTAGAAATTTTGGGCAGGAAGTTATCCAGAAATAAACACACCTAGAATGGCTAAAACACGTGGAACTGTGGAATATGAAGTGCAGAACTGTCTTGTAGGGGTTCCTCCATTGTCCAGAGCAGTGGGCATATAGTGTGTGGGAGACAATACTGAAAATGAGCTCTAGACCAAAAATGAGCTCTAGACAGCTGTGGATTGATTTTATTCATACCCATTTTAAAGATGGTTTCATATTTAAACATTTTTAATTGTACAATTTAATAAGTTTAATTATTTAGTATTTTGTTTTGAGGAAATTAATCACTGTACTGCTGAGTCAGCAACCTGAACCAAGCAAAGATTTTGAGCTGTTATGGACTGAATCATGCTCACCCCCACCGACCCTGCCCCCAAATTCATATATTAAAACCCTAATCCCAAATAGGACTATACTTAGAGATAGGGCCTTTAAAGAGGTAATTATTGATGAATAAGGTCAGAATGGTGGAACCCTAATCCGATAGAAGTGTCCTTCCAAGAAGAGAAAGAGTTATCGGATCTCCGCTTCACTTTCGCAAGCAGAAGAAAGGCCATGTGAGGCTACGGCAAGGAGGCAGTCGTCCACAATGCAGGAAAAGGAGTCTCACCCGAAACCAGCTCCGCTGGCACCTTCTTTCTCCAGAACTGTATGAAAATGGATTCCTGTGGCTTAAACCACCCAACCTGTGGTATCTTGTTATGGCAACCAGAATTGACTAATTCAACACCAAGAGTTATAAAGGACAAATCATCTGAAATTAACTTTAGAACAATTACAATTTTGAAGTGATAAATGAGGAAAAACAAAATGGTAATAACCAATTAGAAATTCCAGGAATAAAAGTATATAGTTATTAATTGACATAAATGGGTATTCATTATCAGAGAAAAGTAGATTTCTTAAATGGGGCTGAAACAATTGAAAACCTTACCCCCACCTGCCTGGGACCCAGTGTAAACATATATAAGTGCTGGATATATATTTTAAAAATTAAAGAAAATATTTAAAAAAGTATGAATGGGAAGACTAGTTAGTGGAAATAAAGAGGCATTTAAAAGCCATGTTCTTATGTTACTTACAATGCCAATCTGGGATGGTGAAATCTTCTGCTAAGCCCTTCTGCTGACCAGGTGGTTGTATGTCTAGGTGAGGGGGTGAGAGATGAAGATGCTATATGTTCAGCATTGAATTAAGAGCAATCTATTGAAACATGGAGTCCTGAGGCTTTGCTTATGGAAACTGAACTATTACAAAGTGGTATCAAAGTGGTACACAGTGGAGTGAGAGAAGGTTATTATTGGCTGCTTGAACCTCCAGGGAGGCTACTAGAGGATTTAGAAAAGGGGACTACCTTCTTTATTTTATTGAAATGTAGTTGGCAACAATATTATATTGGTTTTAGATGTACAACATAGTGATTTGACAGTTATCTTCATTATTAAATGTTCACCCCAGTAAGTGTAGTTTTTATCTGTCAACATACAAAGATATTACAGTATTATTGACTATATTCCCTATGTTGCACTTACATCCCTGTGACTAATTTGTTATGATTGCGATTTGCATCTCTTTGTCCCCCTCACCTATTTCACCCACCTCCAGAACATCTTCCATATCACAAACACCAGTCTCTTCTGTGTGTCTCTTTTCTGTTTTGTTTCTTTTTTTAGAATCCACACATAAGTGAAAGCATATGGTATGTGTCTTTCTCCCCCTGGCTTATTTCACTTAGCATAATACTTCTAAGCCCATGCATGTTGTCGCAAATGGCATGTTTTCTTTCTTTTTTAACCATTGCATTTATATTTGTACCGCATCTTCTTTATCCGTTCATCTACTGATGGACACTATCGTTGCTTCCATATTTTGGTTATTGTGAATGATGTGTCACTAAATATAGCGGCATATGTATCTTTTAGAATCAGAGATTTTGTTTTCTTCAGGTAAATTCCTAGAGGTGGAATTACTGGGTCATATGGTATTTCTGTTTTTAGTTCTTTGAAGCACCTCCATACTGCTTTCCTTAGTGGCTATACCAGTTTATATTCCCACCTATAGTGTAGGAGCGTACCCTTCTCTGCATATCGTCATCAACACCTGTTATTGTCTTTTTATAGTGGCCATTCTGACTGATGTGATGTGATATCTCATTATAGTTTTGATTTCCATCTCCTTGATGATTAGTGATGTTAAGTAACTTTTCATGAGTCTGTTGGCCATCTTTATGTCTTCTTTGGAAAAATGTTTATTGAGGTCCTCTGCCCATTTTATATCAGGGTTATTTGGTTTTTTGGAGATGAGTTGTATGAATTTTTTACCTATTTGGGATATTATCCTCTTACTGGATATATCATTTGCCTATATATTCTCCCATACAGTAGGTTCCCTTTTTGTTTTGTTGGTGTTCTTTGCCATGCAGAAGCTTTTAGTTGATGTAGTACCCAAGCTTATTTATTTTTCTTTTATTTCTCTTGCCTGAGGAGATATATTCAGAAAAAAAAATTGCTAATGTGGATGTTCAAGAGATTACTGTCTGTGTTTTGTCCATGTGAAGGAGTTTAATGGCTTCATGTCTTACATTTAGGTCTTTAATCTATTTCACATTTGCTTTTGTGTATAGTGTAAGACTGATACAGTTTCATTCTCTTGCATGTAGTTTGTTCAGGTTCCCAACACCATTTATTGAAGAGATTGTTTTTTCCTCAATGTATATTCTTGCCTCCTTTGTCATATATTAATTGACCATGTATGTGTGAGTTTATTCCTGGGCTTTCTACTCTGTTCTTTGAATCCATGTAACTATTCTTGTGCCAGTACCACACTGTTTTAATCACTATGGCTTTGTAGTGTAGCTTGAAATTAGGCAGCATGATACCCCAAGATTTATTCTTCCTTCTCAAGATTTCTTTGGCTCTTTGGGGTCTTTTTTGGCTCTATACACATTTTAGGATTATTTTCTCTAGTTCATTGAGAAATGACATTGGTATTTTGATAGGGATTGTGATGAATTTGTAGATTGCCTTGGGCAGGATGGCCACTTGACAATATTAATTCTTTATGTACATGAGAATGGGATATCTTCCCATTCATTTGTGTTTTAGAGTTTCCAGAGTATAGGTCTTTCACCTCCTTGGTTAGGTTTATTTGTAGGCATTTTATTATTTTTGATGCATTGCAAATGGGGTTCTTTTCTTGATTTCTCTTTCTGCTTGTTTGCTATTACTATCTAGAAATACAACAGATTTCTGTATGTTAATGTATCCTGAAATGAATCCATGTATTCTAATAGTTTTTTTATGTAGTCTTTAGTGCTTCCTATATATATATAGTATCATAGATAGATACTATATATCTATAGTGACAACTTTAATTCTTCTGTAGTGACAATGTATTTCTTCCTTACCATGGATACCTTTTATTTATTTTCTCTGCCTGATTTTTTTATCAAGAGTTTTTATCAAGAATGAATGTTCAATTTTCTCAAATGCTTTTTCAGCATCTACTGAGATGGTCGTATGGGCTTTTATACTCTCTTCCATTAATGCAGTGTATTAAATTGATTGATTAGTGGATATTTGAACCCTCCTTGCATCCATGGAATAAATCCCATTTGGCTGTGATGGGTGATCCTTTTGATATATTTACGAATTTAGTTTGCAAATATTTTGTTGAGGATGTTTGCATCTGTGTTCATTATGGATATTGGTCTATAATTTTCTTTATTTTTAAAGCTTTTTTTCTGGTTTTGGTATTAGAGTAATGCTGACCTTGTAGATTGACGTTGGAAGTATTCCTTCCTCTTCTATTTTTGGTGGATAACTTAAGGATAGGTATTAGTTCTTCTCTAAATGTTTGGTAAAATTTACCTGTAAAGCCATCTGGTCCTGGAATTTTGTTTTTTGGGAGTTTTTTGAATATCAATTCAATTTTGTTACAAGTAATCAGTCTGCTCAGATTTTCTGTTTCTTCTTGGATCAGTCTTTGAAGATTACATGTTTGTAGGAATTTGTCCATATCTTCTAGGATGTCTAATTTGTTGGCATATACTTTTTCATAGAATTCATGTTTGTAGGAATTTGTCCATTTCTTCTAGGTTGTCTAATTTGTTGGTATGTAATTTTTCATCTAATTCTTTCATGATTCTTTGAATTTCTGTGGTGTTAGTTGTAACTTCTCCTTTTTCATTTCTGATTGTACTTATTGTGTCTTTTTTTTTTCTGTGATGAATCTGGCTAAGGGTTTGTCAATTTTGTTTGTCTTCTCAAAGAACCAGCTCTTGTTTTCACTGAATTTTTCTATTCTTTTCTTAGTCTTCATTTGCTTTAGCTCTGATCTTTATTATGTCCCTCCTTCTCCTTACTTTGCACTCTGTTTGTTCTTTTTCTACTCTCTATAGTTGTAACATTAGATTGTTAATTTGGTATTGTTCTTATTATTTGAGTTAGGCCTGTATTGCTAAGAAATTCCCTCTTAGAACCACTTTTTCTGTATCCCACAGAATTTCAACCATTGTACTTCTATTTCTTTTGCTTCCCTGTATTTTCTGATTTCTTCTTTGATATTCCCATTAATCCATTGATTATTTGGAAGCATGTTTTTTGGCCTTCAGGAGTTAGTGTTTTTTCCAGTTTTTTTTCTGTAATTGATTGTAAATGTAACTTTCATACTGTTATGATCTGAAACATGTTTGATATGATATCAGTCTCCTTAAATTTATGGAGAAATGTTCTGTAATCTAATAGTTGATCTGTCATTGGGAATGTTCCATATGTACTTGTGAAGAATGTACATTCTTCTGATTTGGGGTGGCCTATTCTATATTTATCTTTTAAGACTATCTGTTCTAATCTTTCATTTAAAGTCACTGTTTCCATATTGATTTTCTGCTGGACACTCTATCCATTGATATAAGTGGAGTGTTAAATCTTCTACTATTACTATGATGCTATCAGTTTCTACCTTTATGTCTGTTGATATTGCTTTATATATTTAGTTGATTCTATGTTGTATGCATAGATATTTATAATTCTTATATCATGTTGGACTGATCCCTTTATCATTATGTATGCCCTCCTTTGTCTTTTGTCACTTTCTTAGTTTTGAAGCCTTTTTTGTCTGGTATATGTATTTCTTCTCCTGCTTTTTTCTCACTTCTGTTTCCATGGAATGTCTTTTTCTATCCCTTCACTTTCAGTCTATATGTGTCTTTAGGTCTGAAGTGAGTGTGTCATTGGTAGCATGTAGATGGGTGCTGTTTCTTTATCCATTCAACTACCCTAAGTCTTTTGATTGGAGCATTTAGCCCATTTATGTTTAAAGTAATAATTGATAGGTATGTAATTATTGCCATTTTGTTAATTGTTTTCTTGTTGTTTCCGTAGTTCTTCCCTGTTCCTCCCTCTCTTGCTCTCTTCCCTAGTGACTGATGGTTTTTCTTTAGTATTGGATTCCTTTCTCTCGACTTGTTTGTGTATATTGGTCTATAGGCTCTTGGTTTGTGATTACCATAGATTCATATATGGCTGGCTTCTTATATATATATAACAAGCTATGTTAGGTTGAAGTCTCTTAATTTTAAATACATTCTAAAAGTACTACCTACTTACTATTCCTACCTTGTTTTATGTATATGATGCCATCATTTATATCATCTTAGTTTGCATCTCCCTTGACTAATTTTGTGTGTAATTAATTTTGCTACTTTTGTGTTTTGAATTTCATTGTCACTTTTTAAGTGATAGGTCTGTTACCTTTACTGTATATTTGTTTTTACATATGAAAACATTTAAATTTAAAAACATTTCCATCCAGAGAAGTCCCTTTAACATATAAGGCTAGTTTAGTGGTGATGATTTCTTTTAACCTTCATTTATCTGGAAAAATTTTAATCTGTCCTTAAATTTTGATTGATAACCTTGTTGGGTAGAGTATTCTTGGTTGCAGATTTTTTTTTTTTTCCCCTTCAACACTTTGAATATGTCATGTTGTCCCTTCTGGCCTGTAAAGTTTTTGCTGGAAAATTTGCTGATAGCCTTATGGAGTGTCTCTATCTACTTTTCTCTTTCTGCTTTTAAGATTCTCTCTCTTTTTTTAAAAATATTTGCCATTTTAATGTCTTGGGTACATCTTGTTAGGGGTTCTCTATGCTTCCAAGACCTGGATATCCATTTCCTTCCCTAGGTCGGGGAAGTTTTTGGCTATTATTTATCCAGACTTTCTACACCTGTCTTTCTCTTGTCTCCTTCTGGGACCCCCATTGTGCAAATATTGTTTTATTTATAGTTGTCATAGAGCTCTCGTAGTATCTTCTTATATTTGGAATTTGTTTTTTCTTTCTGTTCTTCAGCTTGGTTACTTTCCATTACTCTGTCCTCTGGCTCACTGATCCATTCTTCTGCATCCTTTCATTTACTATTGATTCCTTCTTACTGTATTTTTAATTTCAGTTATTTTATTCTTCAGCTCTGTTTTTTTTTTTACTATTTTCTATCTCTTTGTTGAAGTCCTCCCTGCAATCATCTTTTCTTTCTGCCAGGTCAGTGAGCATCTTTTTGACCATTACTTTGAATTCTCGATCAGGTAGATTATTTATCTCCACTTCATTTACCACTTTTTCTGGTGTTTTGTCTTGTTCTTTTGTTTGGAACATATTTCTCTGCCTCTTTATTTTGTCTGGTTCTCTGTGTATTTTTCTGTGTATTAGATATATCAACTATGCCACAGGGTCTTGAAATTAGTGGCTTTATATAGTAGGCATCCTATGATGCCCAGAGTGCAAAAACCCTGAACACTAAAGCCAGGTTCTCCATGGTTATCCCCTATTGTGGCTGAGCTGTGACTGCTGTTGGCGGGTGGTGGGCAGGGCAGGGCCCACCCTCAACCTGGTTGCCAGAAATTACCAATCCCTGCTTCTCTGCCCAGTGGTCAGCCTCTATGCCATGATGTGGGCAGGGTTCATACTCAGCTACCAGGAATGGTTGATGACCACTGGTATGCTTCAAAGAGCTCTACTGAGCCACTCCACTGAGAAGTGGGAGCCCATCCTCAGCTTGGCTTCTAGCAATGGCAAATGCAACTACTGCTGGGCTGGGTATGTTTGGTGGGGCAGGTCTTCAGGGGAATGCCAGGTTGAGCAAATAGGATAGATGGAGAGTTTCAGAGCTGGCCCCAACAAATGTCTGGCCAATAGGGCTGAAGAGGGCTGAAAAAGTGGCATCTGCCAGCCCTTTCTCCTCTGGAGGGCGCTCTTCCAGACTCTTAACACTCTGGCACACTTCCCAAAGCTAACAAACCTACTCCCAAACTGGTGTGTCTGTGTTGGGTGTCATAAGGTTCAACAGAGCCTCTAGCCCTCCAGCTCTCCCTGGTGTCCAGCCCTGTTAATTTTCAGAGTCCAGTGCTAGAAGGACTTGTATTCCTGAAACAAATCACCAGAACCAGACTTGCCAGGTTCCTGAGCATTTTTCTCTTCCTCAGTCTGTTCTTCTCTCCCTCCTGCGTGTAGGTCGGGCTGGGGAAAGGGCTTGGATTCTGATTCTCGCTCTGCCCCTTAGCCCCTCTCAATGCAGTCTTCTCCTTTTGGCCAGATGTAGAAAGTCTGTTCTGCCAGTCTTCAGGTTGTTCTCAGAGTTAGTTGTAGTAAATGTAATTGCTTTTTCAGTGTGTACAGTGTGCACAGTGATCTCCTATTCTGCCATTTTCCCATCCCTATGGTCTACCTTCTTTAAGCTGACTTAAATCACACTCTGGCCTCTATTCTTGTCTAAAACTTAACTTCTTCCATAAAAGAGTCTTAAATTTTTTCTGACTTCATTACATATTATAAACAACAACAGCATTTTTCAAATAAAGTATCATAATGTTCATTTGGAAGAGTCTGGATATAAATGTTGCTTTGTTTGAAAGAAAGAGGAAAGAGAGCCCATGCTTTATTTGTGTCTCTCTGTCAGGTGAGATCTTCCTGAAGAGAAAGGAAGCAGCTGTACTGCACCTGCCCCAGGCCACTGGGGTGTCCTGTATTCTCCCCTTCTCCTTATCTTTCTACAAAGAACCCCATTCCCTGTGCTCCCAAGTTTGAGGCAACTTAGAAAGTGATGTTCTTCTCCCTGTCTTTTAAAAATCTTGGGAATACTCATTTGTTTCCAGAAGATCAAAATGAGAATGAGTAGTATTTTTTCTTAGGGCTCTCTTTGTGGTTGTAATTATTAGCTTTCCTAAACTTTCTGTATTCATAGGAAAGTTGACAGTAATCCAGTGTTATGAATATTCTATGCAATAGCCATTTGAGATGAACTCTTTGCACCAATTTCTAAAATAAAAAAAAATGATAATAATTGCTTTTGCTTGTTGCCATAAATTTAAATAATGTTTGAGTGTCATTCTTCCACTCAAGGTGACATTAGTGATAATCCTGGAATGGGTGCTCTGTAAATATTAATAACATATCAAAATGTGTAGTTTGTTAGTCAATATTGCTATGAAACTGGCCTGAATAATGGAATATGAGGCATCAGTGACCATCAGAACAAACTCAAAATGTGCCCAGATTGATTAAAAGAATTGGAGAAATTATTAATATACAATTGCCTTTTAAATGGTTTTGTATTATTTGGTTGAGAGATCATTGCTGGCATCTTAGCACTATGTTTTATTGTCACAAAAAGTGCCTTATTTTCCAGGAAATGCGTTAAGAAAATGTAATTCAGTAATGTTTTAATTTTTATAGCTAACACACACTACATTTAGAAGTAGGAAATAGTACACATCAAAGTAATAATGGCTCAAGAATTTTGCCTTTTAAAATGAAAATTATGAAATGGAATGATAAGCAGTGCAGTTTGGAATTGTAAGCAGTGTTTACAAATCTAATCCTCCATTCAAAATACATGGACATGATAGATGAACTATATTTAAAATTTTTAAATAGGTAAGTGTTTATACTCAAAATCATAAACACAATTTCTTAGTAACACAGAAAGAAAACCGAGAGCCAAAGGATCTATGGAAATTCAGGACCACAAATAGATTATCTGCTCTAGTTTTTATTGTCAACCAAGTAGCAGATTCCAAATGCATCTCATGCTTGGTAGGAAGCAAGAACTCAGTTCCCTGTGTATAAATAAGGATTAGATTCTGTACCTTTTCAGTATTAAAATAGTACTATTCTTCTAGGGGGCTAACCCCAGCCACCTTGTCATTTTTATAAATGACAATCAGAGTGACAACAGATTTCTCATCAGCAATAATACTTGATGGAAGATAAGGATACAGTATCTTCAAATGATTGAGGGAGGTAACTGACTATACATGTCAAAATTAGTACTTGAGAGTGAGGGCTGCATGATGTTGCCAAACTTAGAAAAATTAAGATAATGGACTATGTAGAGGCTTAATAGAAAAAAGTTAAAATAACTTCAAAATTAATGAATAAAACACAAATATATTTGTAAGGGAAATTGATAAATTACACTGGACAATCTAATTACAAATTATATGCTATGATAACAACATGAATTGTGCTGTAAAACAAAATAGAATAGTTTTAAGAAAAATTCATGGGAGATTGGAAGACGATTAGTCAGAATGAGAACAATGAAAAGATCCTAAGGCTTTATTTTTGAAGGAAGATAAAACACCGATTACATTTAGAAAATGTTTAAAATATATAGAGCATATATGTTAGAATTTTTTCAAAAAGCATGTACAAACAATAAAGGCATATAGAATATGTAATTCTTCTGGGGTAGAAAAATAAAGACATATTTGTAAAAATTTATTGTTTCATAAGTAAAGGATGTTAGTACTGAACAGCCATGCCAGCCCTGAATGATTTATTCAAACTTCTGTGTAAGAGACAAGCTCTCTTTTGGCTCATTTAAGCCTTTAAATTTTAGTTATTTTTTCTGTTGTAGAAGGTTAACTTACACTTAATACAGTTTGGTTAAATAAAAGTGGGTCCTGTCACAACAAAACTAAAATAAAAGCATTGGCTTAATATTCAGGCAGCAGATAAGCAGGGCACAAACTGTGAGCTAAAGAACTGGTAACTATTAGTCAGGGTTCAGCCTTCAACCAGAGACACAGATGCAGTAGGATCTCTCTGGTTATCTGTATCTACCTATCTATCTAACTGTCATTCATCTCTGTCAATCAATCATGAGTCATCATCTGTGTCACTATCTACCTAAGAAACTGGCTTACGTGATTGGGAGGGCTTGCTAGGCAAGACTGACATCCACAGGGCGGGTTCTCGGGAAGGACAGGCTGGGTCTCTCAGGCATGGGCTGAAACTGTTGTCTACAGGAGGAATTCCTTCCTCAGCTCTGCTTGTAAGACTTTACAACTGATTGAATCAGGCTGACTCAGATTACCTAAGATAATTTATTTTAAAGTCCACTGATTATGGACTTCAATCACATAAATAAAATTCTTCCTGGAAATGCCTATATTGGGATTTGATTTAATAACTAGTTCCTGGATCCTAGCCAGGTTGCCATATCAAAAGCCACCATGGTAACCTCCGCTGTGCTATGGCAAGAACATGCAAAACTCATGCCTGCAGTAATTTAGAAAACATTATGGGTCCACTGAACTTTTAATATTAGTGAGACTATTCAGAAAAACTCAAAATTGTTGATGTTAACTGTCTTCTTGAACTGTTTGGGAAACTACTATGAGAAAGATAATCTTTATTTATACTTAGTGAGTTTGCAAGCAGAGAGGGAAATGAATAAGCTCTGCAGAGAGAGACTTTGCCTGATGACTAGAGTCTCTAAATTCATTTGGGGCCTTGTGGATTAGAATAAAAAATTGAAGCAATGATAAGAGGTATCACCTTAACCTGTGCTTAATGGAGAAGTTTGGATATCACCTAGAAACTCTGGAATTGGAACCCTGGTAACTAGATATAGCTTATAGGTGGGTGTGTGGGTTGACTCTCTGGGAAAAAATTGAGCTTGTCTTACCTGGGAATAAGGGTGCATTTGAAAATGCAAAAGGAGTCTCCAAATAAGGATCTCCAAAATACGGGTAACAACACTGTGGTTTGTTACTAAAAAGCCAATAGTGCTTCCCTTCTACATTACTAGAATTTCATCTATGAACATTGTCATCCAGCTAAAGACTATATTTCATAAATTTCCTTGCAGATATGTGTGACAATATAATTAAGTTTGGGCCAATGCAAAATGAAAGCAAGTGCTGTGTGTGACTAAGCCATGTCCTTAAGAAGAAAATGCATGCCTTCCCCTTACTGTTTCTCCAATTCTTACTAGCTACATGTTTTTATCTTGGTGGGACTGGGTCAGTCATCTAGACTATGAGATGTAGAGGTTTTAAGGACTACAGAGAAACAAATAGAAATAGCTTGGATATAACACCAGCCATGGTACAAGCCTTGCCCTAGCAACCTAGACTTTCATTTAGAGATATTTAAATATTTATCTTGTTTGAGACACTATATTTTAGTGCCACCATGTGACAGCACCTTAACTTGTATCCTAATTAATATGCATCACAGACTGGGATAACCTACAAAAATGAATATCAGCTTTAGAATTTATAATATAGAAAGCAGTAAACAGTGAAAAAAGATATTCCACTCTGTTGAAAAATGTACAAATATTAGGAACAGGTAACTCACAGAAAGGAAAACGTGAATAACAGGGATGGTAAATTAAAACAACAGTGATGGTTTATTAGTAGTCAGATTTCAATCAATAAAATTTTTGACAATAGCAAGATTTTGAAAAGGAAAATTGGTACTTTTGCATATTGTTTCTAGGACTGTAAATTGTTGCAACCACTTTGGGGAGCAATTTTGCACTATTTGGTATCTTGAAAATCTACATGTTCCTCCCAGTTTCAAAAGACATAGGCACCCCTATGTTTATCACAGCAGTATTTACAATAGCCAAGAAATGGAAGCAACCTAAGTGTTCAGCAGTAGATGAATGGATAAAGAAGAGGTGGTACATATACACAATGGAATATTATTCTACCATTTGCAGCAACATGGATGGAGCTAGAGGGTATTATGCTCAGTGAAATAAGCCAGGCGGAGAAAGACAAGTACCAAATGATTTTACTCATCTGTGGAGCATAAGAACAAAGCAAAAACTGAAGGAACAAAACAGCAGCAGACTCACAGAACCCAAGAATGGACTAACAGTTTCCAAAGGGAAAGGGACTGGGTGTGGAGGGGTGGGAAGGGAGGGAGAAAGGGAATAAGGGGCATTATGATTAGCACACATAATGTAAGGGGAGGGCACAGGGAAGGCAGTATAACACAGAGAAGACAAGTAATGACTCTATAGCATCTCACTACACTGATAGGCAGTAATTGTAATGGGATATGTGGTGGGGACTTGATAATGGGGGGAATCTAGTAACCAGAATGTTGCTCATGTAATTGGATATTAATGATACCAAAACTAAGAAATAAAAATAAATAAATAAAATGTACATGTTCCATGTCTCAATCACTCACATTTTTGAAAAGGGCATCCCTTCCTGCATGGTTTATAATAGCAAAAAATCATAAACAAATCTGGAGATAACTGCCCATTAGACATGAACAGATACATATAATATGATCTAGTCGCAGTATGGCATAGACCCAAATTTGCACACATAGGTGTACAGACACACACACACACAGGACAAAAAGAAACTATGATACTCAGAAATAAAAACAAGCTCAGATGGATAAGTAAGTATAACACTATACCACTTACTCAAAATGTTTAGGCACAGACACAAAATATGCCATATTATATGTATAATTAAGGTGAGAAGTATCAGTTTAACTCTGTGGTATCTGTTGCCAGTAAGAAGGAGCCTAGGTAATGGAATTGGCTGTGGAAGGAAAAAGGAAACTATCCCTGAAGATTTTTTTTCAATTAAAGACATGACAAAAGAAAAAAATGACAAAATGTAAATAGCCACCAATTCATGGTGTTGTTATACTACTATTTCTAGTGTCCTGACTTTTTTCTTAAGAAAATAGCACAGGAAACTTTGATAAATATTACTGGAGGCTTCAACATTTCATTTTGATAAATAGATATCACTTAGATTAACATGAAAATTAGAGGTACTGTTCTGTGAGATTCATGTACACATTGAGGTAGACAATTTTACACAATGAAGTTATTCAAAGTTCTAAATACCCATATGTTCTAGTTTTTGCCTCCATGCTTGACAGACCTAACTTGCAGCATATGAACAAGCCCAAGGTTATGATTTTTATTTTTTGTACCCAGCAAATTCCAAAATATTTTCCATAGTCTTTAGTTATCCCCACTGGAGACTGCACAGTTACTTTTAAAATTTGACTACTTCCTGGATGTGAAGAATTCACTCTCCTTCAGGTATCCAGTATCATGAGAAACGGTGATCTACTAACATGATTTTACATAGAGAGAGCCATCAAAATTATATTTGTATAAGAAATGTCCCCAGAACAATTAATTTCAGAGTGTTGATTGAAGACATCCTGGATGTGTTTATGTGTGACTGTAAAATAGTTAAAGTGTTTGGGGTAAGGTGTCTGCATATAAGATGCTTATACTTCCTTTAGGGAACCAAAGCAGAGATCCAAGAAATACTTAAAGCCCAGAGTAGCGCTGAGTGCTGAACCCTAGTGGGCCCTCCACGTCAGGAGAGATGTGAAAGAGACCACTCAAGATTCCAGAACTGGCTGGAGAGGCAGCAGGCAGAACTTGCCAAAGACAAGAGAATTCTTTCTTACATTCAGAAGGTTCGGAGGAGAAAGCAAGCACATAAGAAAGACAGGGAGGTATACTAAAAAAAACAGTGGAGGCCGAGTTTATCTACATGTTTGGCTCTGGCCATGTAAGCCAGATTAAAACCAGAGTTCAGTGGAAGATCAAGGAATGCTGGCGTTCTCCAAGCCTGGGGATTGGGAGCCACATTGAAAACCTTCAGTTACTGGATAGTGATGTTTTTCTATCTGTTGGTTCCAGTTAGAACTGGAAATTTTGGTTAAAGGATGAATTAAAGAATTGCAACCTGTATCCACATGAGTCTAGCAACGAGAGAATCCATCAGTGAGAGATGATGTCCACGAAGAGCGGATTCAGTAATGTCCATTGTCACTTACGCAGGTTACTTCACCATCTTGTTTTTCTTTTCTGGATGACAGGCCTGGTTAAGGAGGAAAACTTGTACATGTGGAGCTTCTACTGTCTGCCAGATAGGAACATGTGCCATTTGACAACTCCTTAAGTGAGCATTTTTATTGCTGTGTAACAGAGGAAGCTGAGGACCAGAGAATGTAGGCCATTTCCCAAGGTCACACAGCGAGTACATGTTCAAGCCTGGATGAAAACTTAGGTTGGGGGATTTGAATTCTCTGTTCTTCCAAATTCCACTGCCTTCCAAAGAGCCAAGTGCTGCTGTACTAACAGCACAGCTAAAATAGGGTCCTAGTTACAATTTCTAGTTTCCAGCTCCTTGCATTAACCACTTCAGAGCTTGATCTGCTATTTTTGTGAAGGAAGCCTCAAGACAATGATTCAGAAGATGAAATGGGCAGGATTTGGGGCGAGGGGAAGTGCAATTTGACCAAAGACAAGCATGGCTGTATCTGGAAATAAATGTTTTGCTTCACTACCTCCTGACTCTATGTGGATGTTCCCCTGGGAAAGCACAGGGGACTATTATCTGGAGTACTTAGATTATCAGTAAGTGCTGGGTGCAGCTCTGTGGTGGGCGTCTCTCTGGTTGCTGAGGCAAGAGATAAGGTTGAGGCTCATTCAATTGTGAAATTGGTTAAAGGGGAGAAAACAAATCTGCCCCCCATCCCATACATGCATACATACTCAATGCCAACCATCTTGGTGGCATAAAGCGATTCTCCTGATATTGAAATTAACTATTTTAATACTGCTGCAGGCTTTTCCTTGTGTTTGAGAAATGCTTAACATGCTTTTGGGGAGATAAAGACATTTCCAAAAACAAATGCTTAATGGAGAGCCAAAGTAAATAAATACAAACTTAAAAATTGACAGTCCAAATGAAGTCTATAGCTTAGTTAATAGTAATGCACCAAAGTTTATTTTACAGTTTTGACAAATATACCATGGTTGTGTAAGATGTTAACAATAAAAAGAAATACATGAGGACTTTCTTGAGACAGCCTTATAGATTTCAGAGTCCAGGAACTCATATTTGGAATAAGTGTTTATAGATGAAGGACGAAAGCTTAGACGAGAATTGCTACATTGTGTATCCAGGAAATCTCCACAAATTTCAGTCGACTTCCTAACATAGGGTCTTAGATAACGGGAAGCTTTTGTGCTTGCAGAACACCCAGTTCAGTGTGCTGATGCCCCTACTACTTCCTGAACCTACGGAGGCCCCTGGCATTGCACTAATGGCCCCAGTTCTCTGGGGATGGGGAGGAAGGAAGGGGCAAACACACACACACACACACCCTTGCTTAAAATTTAAAAATGTCCTCAAGATTTCTTGAATGGGATGACATTCACAATTTTATACTATTATTACGTAGTTAAGTCTGCATATTACTTTATAGATCATTGATTTTTTTTCTTTGTCAGAGCTCTTATTTTGAGTCTGACTCTGTGGTTTCAAGAGAAGAACTGAAGATTCCCAACAGAAGAGGACAGTAAGGAGTAATGATTACGACCTGTTATCCCAGCGCCTCCTTTCTTCTCAAAAATGCTCTGCCCCAGATGATTAACCATCTCGTTACCTAATTACAGACTAAGAACACTTCATTTTGTACTGAGGAAACAGTAATCCAGTAGAATTAAAAGATTTACACAAGGCCACCCAGATACCTTAGTACTCACGCCGGGTCCTAGAATCATCTCTGAGGTTGCCCAGGTCTTCCAGTAGCGTATGAGAACACGTGACAGACATCACTTTAGGTGGATGTTTTGTGAAAACCCAAGCTTGGGCCGTTCCTCTTGGCTTGAAGAACATTCAGCCAAGAAACCAGAAGGCCCCTGGATCAAACTGAAGGTGCTCCTTTTTGCAGTCGGCGGCACCACGGAAGCTTTGGAATCCATGCCATCATAGAAGCATCTGAATTAGAAGCACTTGCCAATTGCTTACTTATACTTGGCACTTACACACAATTTTAATAATATAAATTATATTAAACTTACAAGGGACTTTATCACATGGGAGTAGAGGGAACCAGCTATTCATAATAGTGAATTAATTGGGAATTGCTTCCTCAAATGCAGCTGTGTTTACAGCCACAGAGCACCTCCTCCCCTCGTGCTCCTCTGCTGAGGGTGATCGGAATTGAAGACATTATGCGTTTTAAGTGTTCACAGACACAAAGCAATTTAGTCCTAAGGCTGGATGGGTTCCAGTTCTCATGAACTATCCACAGCGAAGCTGCAGCATTAAATATAACAAAGCTCCTCCATATACAGAGGGCGTGATAGCAGAGGGCCCTTCGCAGCTGACCTTTAGGTGAACTTAATTACCATCAGCAAGAGAAAAATGCTAGGCCTTTCATACAGCATAATGGAGTTTCTCTAATTTGTTTACCAGTGGTGCCCAGCAAGGGCCTTCTCCCCACAGAAGGCTTTGGTGTGCAGAAATGAATCCAAGCAACTACATATGAGAAAATCTGGCAGATTAGACTATGAGGTGTGCATATTACCAAGGGAGCAAGAGTCCTGGAAGACGATCCTGCTTGCAGTCTGCTGTCACTTTGGGAGTTACAGTCTAACTGGATGTTAGGAATTCATTCCCTACTACTTATGAAACCATTTAAATCACTGATGGCAATCGGTGACCAAGTTTATGATCACTGGGGTTCTGAGGGTTTTGAGTGACTAATAAATAATTTTAAGGCTCACAGAATCAACATTTCTTACTTTAAAATTTATAAGAATTTATTTGTTTTTTAAATTGGGAGAGAAGTGTAGCATTTTTTTTTCTTCGTTAACATCCACTGGCCTAAAACCGAATTCCAACAGAATTTAAAGACACATTAATGAAGAAGCAAACGGTTGGAAATTCTAAAATTATTTTTAAAATGCACAGACTATTTCCCCATTCTTTTCCTCTGAAGTCATGTCTAACACACAGACGCACACTCACAGGGACACTGCAGACCACAGAACTCTTTGGCTACAAGCAAGAGATGAACATCAGAATATATTTCATGTATTTTTCTTTGCTTCACCTTAGAAACTTAGCCAAAGAACAGTGCATACGTTGCCACTGCAATGTTCACTGATGTTAGGATTAAGGTTTAATGGCTGAATGCAGAGATAAATGCTTCTCCAGCTACCAAATGGCAGAGGTATCGAAGTACTCTGGGTTACATATTTTGCAAGCAAAAACACCATGCCCAGAGCACATGTGCTGGAGAATTCTGGCCCTTTTGATGGATAGGTTTGTCCACCTATGCTCCAGGGCAGTGCTACTTGAACCATCATGAAAACATGTTTTTTTTTTTTAATTTCCATTCCTTCATGAACTCATAAAAACAAATTACAAGGGAAGGATTACTTAAAAATAACTAGTAAAATAAATGCAAAATATAAGCCCAATATTTTATTATTTAACTCAGATTGAAAGTACTTTTGTTAAATTGGCATAGAAGTTTCTAAATGTTTACTCTCAATTTCCATGTTTATTGAATCACAAGCTGGCATCTTTGCCCAGACCACATTTTGAGTTGCACTGCTCTGAGGCATAATGGGTTGCATATCCTCATCTCTTTTTCCATGCTTTAGACCAGGGATAGGCAAACTTTCTGGCAAGGTCCAGATAGCAAATAGCATTGGCTTTGCAGGTCATATGGTTTCTGTTGCAACTATACAACTCCGCAATTGTAACATAAAAGCAGCCATAGAAAATATGTCAACCACGACATGACTGTATTCCAATAAGCCATTATTTACAAAAGGCAGGATATGGGTCAGATTTGGTCTGAGGGTTGAAGTTTGCTGACCCCTGCTTTAGATAGTCTGAACTATATTTCCACATGTTCTGAATATTTTATTTGTGTTTCCAAAAGATTTTTTAGAATAGAGCATTTAGAGCTGTTGTTCTACATTTTAAACACACATTTTGCTTTGGTTTTCACACCTTTTAGAAGTGATGCCAATAAAAACAAATTCTAATATTTTAAGGATTAAAATATTCTGGTGGAAAAACCCACCATGACCAGGTGGCAGAGAAAGAACCCCAAACCAGAATCTGTACAGATGAAGCCTTTCTTCTTAAGACAGCTGGGAATTTTCGCTACTAGCTGGGGATGGGGCGCGGTGGTAGGGGTGAGGGGTGGAGAAGGGATCTGATTCTTCCTTGCAGACTCAGCTCAGAGATCACAACCTCTTTCTTTCTGGCTCTCAGAATGTTTCTAAGTGGAACGTTCTTTGTGAAGGGGGTTGTCCATCCTGTTTCCCCTAGAAAGAGTCAACAATTACTTCCCCTGCAAACTCCTACCAATGATCAAATTGAATGAGGTTGTCTGTACATATGTCCCTATATCCTCATAAACTGTGAGCTCTTCAGGGTAAAGTCCCTTCATTATTCCCAATGCCTAACACAGAACTAGAAACCCATGGAGAAAGATTATACACACACACACACACACACACACACACACACACACGTGTGTGTTTATAGGTCATATACATGTGTGTGTACTTTTATATGTCAGTATGTAATATGTGAGCAGTGTAACCTGAACTGAATCACGCATAGCATAATTGCAAAACACACTGAAATTATATACCCTGAAGTGTGTAAGATCTATGAATAATTATGCAAATAAGCTGTTATTGGTACTTGTGGGAAGAAATGGTCCAGATGAAACTAAAAAATATGTATATATATATATATATATAATTAAGCAATGCACACTGGACAAATGGTGATATTTACTAGGTAAGTACTATAGAGGCCAAAACATAGGACTGAGGTCCCTTAAAAGGTAATATAGTAAGAACTGCCTCATAATTCAGGTGAATTCAGCACTGAACAGTGTGATTTGTGGCAGTTCAGTGAAAGAGGTGGAAACCAAGCAGCCTGTAAATGTGGAACACGACAGGCTCTTTGGAGTTCTGCAGAATTAGATCAGCATCCTGGATCAATCTATTGCCTGTTTATGACTTTAGTTAAGTCACTTAACCTAAATATGAATCAGAATTATTAGGATTAAATGAAATATCTGGGTGATTTCATTATTAATGGAATATCATAATTAATAAAATCAATTATTACTTGTAATAATGATGTTTAAATTGCTATTAGTAAATGTCAGTAGTAAAAGAGGATGAGCATATTTTTGAAAGAATGAGATGAAGTAGAAGCACAGCCCACTAAGGGTAATATTTTGAATAAAAGCTTGTGGTTTGGGAAATATAAAATAAATGGAAAACAGCCAGAATGAGTTATGGACCATTCAAGAACACTGGGATTGGTGTCGTAGCTGTCCCTATGCTGGTTCACAGAAGTCTGTGCCTGCTGCCTGCTTGTGTGTTTATTTTCTAGCTTGTCATGGGCAGGTTTCCATCATTAACAAGATTCACAAGCACCTCCGCCATGAATTTATGGTGCCTAGTGTGGGAGGGTTTGCAGCACCGTCTATGTCTCACCATCCCAATGACCCTCTGAGGGCAGGAAGGCTTGGGGTCCCAGGCCTAGCAGCATCAGTACCTGGCACACCTTCTTGAGACAGAGGTTTTAGTTTACTGATTTATTGCTCTGTACATAGCACCTCGAATAGACTCTCAATACATAATTTTTGAATAGATGACTTGATGAATAAAATATGAAAACATATCCCATCCTCTCTGCTAAGGGTCAGCAATCATCGGTTGAGTGAATGTGCATGTGCACTACTGGACTAACCTTCCACTTGTTAGCTCAGCCTGGAATCTTCTTCCCTCCTTTCCCTCTACATTTGTGTAACTTTCTAAAGAAGAATCGGGGCTTGTGCCTTCCTACTCCAGCATCTGTAATGGCTCCTTATTCCACAGTCAACTCTAGGCTGTGTTCTAACGTTCAGCTTTCCACTGGAGTCATGAACTCCATCCCTTTCTTATGTGCTTTAGCTTAATTGTACTTTTAACATTTACCCCAAATTTGTCCAACAGTTTCTTAATTTTTTAAATCTCTGCTTACATGATCCCTTCCACCTGCCATCATCTTGGAAACATCCAGAAGGTGTCACCTGTGCCTTAAGCCTCCACTCAGAATTACTTCATCCATGAGTCTTCCCTGGACTTTACACAGATGACAGGTTTTCTCCACTTCTTCTTCCATAGTTGGTCTGTCTCCCTCTCGAAGAATCAGTATTTATAACCGGAGTGTGCATAAACTATCCCCTGTATCCGACTGCCAGTATTGTAAGGCCAGCAACTTTGCCTTATTTGTCCTGCATCTTTAGTGCTAATCACTCAGGATATATTACCTAATAAAGATAAGATTGTCAAATCTGGAATGAGAGGTTTTCAATTTTTGTCGAAAATCTTCCCTTCCCACTCACCCCCTACAATCTCCTCCTACCCAGGTAAGTTTTACTTCCTACTGTAGATGTCCTGTTGTCTGAATGGATTAGTCCCTTTGCTCGAGCGCTGGTTCTGCGGGTTCCTTATTTGAATCCTGCAGGGACTCAGGCCACTAAGCCTCTAGGAAGGTTTGACCATTTGAGGAAGATCTGTGTGTGTGCAAAAACCAACCCAATTCAGGTGAAGATTGTCTCTGTTCCTGCAGTTGTTGCCTAATTCCATGCCTGGTATGGGAAATACAACTGACTGAGCCTTTTTAAAAACTTTGTGAGGCTTTTGATGTGTCTCTCTATGCAGCACTGTTCACTTTCCAGACGTGCTGCCTGCAGTCCTGTGATTCACCTTTATCATCATTCCAGAGCGGATGGGTGGGTAGGGACTCGTCCGACAGCGCTGCCCCCGACATAGCTAATAAACACAGCAGTCACCTTTTATTGTGGTGTGGTACCTGGGGAGCCCTTTTGGAACTGTGATTCCTCTTTCCTGGACCCCCAAACTACCTGAACACTAGCACCTGTGCACAGTGAGGGCGGCTTGGTTCAGTCTCACATTGTTATCCCTGAGGCTGAGTCAAGGTCAGCTCACCTCTCACAAAGCACTGCCACCTCAGTTTCTGGGATTCGGTTTGGGAGCAGACTGGTGGAATAGGATGCTGAGGAAACAAGTTTTAGGAGCTAGTGCACACAGTCTTGGATTCGCCAAGCCATATCCCTTCTTGGAACCCTCGGAATTTCATGATGACAGGTGCTTTTAGAGGCAGTAAGTGAAGCATTATCCCCTAAAAGCTTTCTTAATTTCTCTCAGTGTACATGTTAGACTAGGCTTGTTTGAATACTGCAAAAATTCAATTATTTATAAAACTCAGTTGCTACTATTACTAATTTTATCTATTTTTTATTACCCCGAAGGCAGGTGTACCACTAAGAAGTTACTTATACATATGTGTAAATCAGTGACTCTGTTGCCAGCCCCTGGGGACTTTTACTTTTAGAAACTGAGGTTTGCAGTGTCAAGGGAGGGGTCATTTCAGACAGTCTGATACGTTGAGAGCTGAGGAGGAGTACCTGCTAATAACTCTGTCCTTCTGGGAAATGTGAAGTCTAGAAGGAAAGGAAAGATCCAGGGTGGGCTGAATCTGAGAAGAGAACAGATGGGCTGTGGTTACGCCTGCCAGAGGCATGGGCAGAAAGAAATGAAAAGCTGTTCCTGCTCTCTTTCCCCACTAAACAGAGAACGTGTAAGCAGAGCACACTGTGGGTTGGGCCAGCTGGGAGGCTTAGAGGGAAGAAAAGGCTGGCAGGGCCTTCCTTAGAGGCAGGCGAGGTGCGCCCGTGAGACTCCCTTCCTCAGCCACCACAGCCCGGCCTCTGCTCGGCATCTTGGCATTCACAAAGGAAAACTTATCAGGAAAGGAGGCTATGAAGAGTCTGTAGACATTGCCCTATTCTCTAAGAATGATTTCTGACTTGGAAAGATTTATTTGTTTCAATCCTTCAGTATAGATAACACTTTTATCTTCTTTTCCCACGGCTCCTGCTGTGATAGAATACAGCCCTGCATCAAAAGTCTCGTCTCTAAACTGGAAGCATCAGCAGCACTGTGAACTTATTAGAAATGCAAATTCTTAGGCATCACCAGATCCACTGAATCTGAAACACTGAGGGTGGAGCTCAGAATTCTGTTTTAACAAGTCCTGCAGGTGATTGTGAAGCAGGCTGAAGAGGCTGAAGACTGAGAACCACTCAATCTTTTGAATTTACTGATAGGAGCTCTCAGTTTAAATCTTGGAGCCCTCCTTTACTGGTGTTGCGACTTTGGGCAGATTTATTCACACTCACAAAGCCTGTATCTCAGGATTGTTGAGAACATCAAATGAGATAATGGATATGTAAATGTTTAAACAACTGAAAGTGAAAAAACCTCTACACAGGTATCTGTTTGTGAGAATGAGAGAGCGAGAGATGGGGAGAGAGAGAGAGAGAGAGACACTCCAGAGCAGCCCCACAGCTCTTTCCAGGAGAGAGAAGCAATGTTGCATGTGCTCCTCCATATTTCCCAGCTTCCTGTGCAGTTAGCTTGAGGCCTGGTAACTGGTAACTAGTTCTGGTGCATGGTTTCTGATGTGTTTCATTACCAGCCAGAAGCAGTTAGAACCAGGGTGCTTCCTCCATTCTTTAGTTCTCCTGCCATGAAGCCAACTTGCCATCCTACCAGACCCTCTGTGAGCCAGAAATAAGTCTTTGTTGTGTTCATCTACTGAGATGCCAGGAGTGATATGTTGTGGCAGCTTGAATAAATTATCTGGATCAGCAATGTGGAAGGAAAAGTAATGAGAGAGAGAGAAAGATTGACAGTGAGATGTCAGATAGAAGGAGAAGCTGGTTCAAAGGAAGACAATGATGCTGTTTCCTAATTACAGGAAGCAGATGCAAAGCCATGTCTTTCTCTCCATAAGTCCTGGAAGAAGACTGAGACCTCTAAAAGTCTAATGCCAGATAAAGGAGAGGTAATTTTCTAGAGCATTATTGTCTAATCGTGGCTGCAAACATGGTCAATTCCGATAGGCAATCCATTCTTTGGTTGTAGAATGAGAAAGGGATGTGGTGGCTTGAGTTTGCTTCCCATAAATCCTACAGATTCTATCTGTTAGAAACAACTCTTTGTCAAGTCTCTTAACAGGTTTCCTGCCTTTATTTGTATGCATTGCTTTTCTTTTGCACCAAAATCACTGTAAATATATGTATATGTGAGTGTGTATATATACAGATACATACACACACACACACATTACTAAACATGAAATTGTGGATTGATATATTCTCCAGTTGCCCATCCAATATTTCTTATTTATTTAAGCATTATTTCTTTCCACTCCCCAACCTCTCTTTTTGTGACTCCAACCCTCTTTTTTTTGGTAATGAAAAAAGCGTAGGTGATCTGAATGATGTTATCTTCCTCCAGAGACCATTGACCCCTTTTTCTGCTAGGCAGACAGAATGAGAGCCTACTCATATAAATTCTTAGGAACCAAGTTGACTTGAGTCTGGATTGAAGGTAAGCCTTCTTCTACATATGATTTAGTGTCTTTCCCATGGCATATCCCTGTAGGAATCATAATTAAGATCTTGTGGTGTTCAGTGGGGCCTCTTCCCCTACTGGATCCTGAACTCTAGTCCATAGTGCCTGAGCACCAAAGACTGTCAAGTACTCTCTCCTACTTTTCAGAGCTTATTGGTATGTTTCATTGTGCAACTTAAGAATTTGGTAAATATCTAATCATAGGACTCAATTATATTCACCTCCTTTTTCATCAAGACTTCAGCTCCTCAGGTCTCTAGGATTTTATTTTCATTAGTTTGTCCATTTTGTTTTTTGTCACTACTTCCTTGAAAGTTCCAGTGCAATTCATTTTTCTCTACTTTTTACTACCAGATATTTGCCTTGGCTCTTTGCAGATTCTCAGCCTCTTGCCTAGTGCCCAGAATGCAGAAAGGCCCCAATGTGAAAAGCAGCTATAGAATGTGGGTTCATTTCTTCAAAGTTTCCTTTCCTATTAGATCTTTCATTTCCTCTCCTATTAGATTCTTTCAGTTCTTGAATGCTTCAGAAAGCCTTTAATGTCTTTTCCTATTTTATCTGCTTTTCCTAATTTGTACTTTTGACAACATTGTTTAACTACAGAGTACTGGAAGACCCTCTCCCTAGTTTACTAGAAGAAGCAATGCTCTCCTTGAGGTCTGCAGTTCTCTGATTACTAGTGAACTTATGTATTAGATTATATTCTTGATGACCAACTGGATATCACAGTCTCTGCATTATACGTTCTTATTTCCATTTTTATATAGTATTTCTTGTATTATTTATTTTCAGGAATTTTTTTAGATCTGAATTCCCTGTCTCTAAGAGACATTTCAAAGAGTTAATCCTAAACCATCTCCTCTGCTTACACTATGATACCTGCCAATGAGCAGAAATTATTTTTTTCTTGTTAATACAGGGGATCACATAATTTTTTCCCTTTTTTCTTGCTTTTTTATTTTTATTAAATCATTCCCTACTTTAAAGCCCTCCTTTTGCATCCTGCTTTGTTCTCTATTATTAACATCATTAGTTTACATTTCCCATTTATGAAAGATTTAAGCAATAGGGAGTAGCTAGGAAACTGTAAGACTTAGATCTTGCTTTCTAATACTGTTCTCCAATCAAAGATACCAAGTCTTCTTAGAGAAATGGTTGATTCTATGACTAGGACAGGAAGTCTACAAAATGAGCTTGAAATATCTTACAGAGCCATAAAGGAGTGAACACACACACACACACACACACACACACACACACACACACACACACACAAGCATACACAAGATGGATGATAATACATTTCTCATCAGTAACTATGCAAGTTAGAAGATATTGGAGAAACATCCTTAAAGTATTGAAAGAAAAAACTCTCATTCTAGTTTTTGTACTCATTGAAACTTCTTTGAAAATGAATGTGAAATAAAGACTACTTCATAAATACAAAGGAGAATAAAGTTCATCAGCAGACATTCATAAGAAATGTTATATGAAGTCCGAGGGGGAGAAAAATGAAACTACAAGGCTATGTGGACATCTAGGACACCAAAGGATAAGAGCATTAAATACAGTAAAGATTGGGCAGTTATATAAGATTTGTTTTCTTATTATTTTAAAACAACTTTAAAGGATAAGTGGTTTAAATAAAAATGCTGCAATGAAGTGGAAATTTATCCTGTATTTATATGTACAAGTTGTGGCAAAACTAGTGTAAAAGCCTGAAGGGACAAAATGAGAGTAGAGTATTAAAATATTCTTGTAAGTGAAGTAGCATAGCATCAGTTGTGGCAAAACTAGTGTAAAAGCCTGAAGGGACAAAATGAGAGTAGAGTATTAAAATATTCTTGTAAGTGAAGTAGCATAGCATCAGTTGAAAGTAGACTGATTAATAACCAATATATACTACAAATCTAAAGCAACCACTGAGATAACAAAACAAAGAATTATAGCTGATAATCCAGCAAAGAATAATAAATGGATTCATTACAAAATCTATTAATACAAAAGGATCAGAAAGAGAAGAATAATGGAATATAAAATTGAAAACAAATAGCAAGAAAATATAGTTAAACCTAACTACAGGAGTTACCACATTACATATAAATGGTCTAAACTCTCCAAATAAAAGGCAGAATTTTTTCATTTTTTATTTAAAAATGCAAGATTTAACTATATGCTACATAAAACTATTTTTTAAATATGTAATCACTAACTGGCAAAATGTAAAAGGAAATAAAAGATATACTTTGTTCACACTAGTTGAAAGAAAGTTGTAATAGCTGTATTACTAACAAGAAAAGTATATTTCAATAAAGTAATATACCTGGGATAAAGAATGTCATTTTATACTGATAAAGGAGTTAATTCATCTAAAGGACATAACATTCTTAAGTGTTTTTGTAGTAACAACAGATCTTCAAAATACATGAGGCAAAAACTAATGTAAATGCAAAAAGAAAGAGATAAAACCAAAGTATAGCTGGATATTTCAATAACCCTCTCTAACTGATAGAACAAGCAGATACAAAATCATCAAGGATATACAAGACTTGAATAACAATATCAACCAAGTTATCTATTGGTATTTACAGAACAATCCCAGCAACAACAGAAACATTCTTTTTGAGAGCACATGAAATATTTACCAAAATGGACAACAGTCTAGTCCAGAAAAAATGCTACAATAAATTTGAAAGGATTCAAGTCACTCAAAGTATGTTCACATACCACAATAGATTTAAATTAGAAATCAATAACAAAATGCTGTGGGGATTCCCTAGATATTTGAAAATTATATAAGATAGTTATAAATAATCCAGGGACCAAGGAAGAAATGAAAATTAGAACATATTTTCAACTGAATGAAAATGAAAACACAATATATCAGCAATTATGGGATATATTTAAAGCAGTGTTTAATGGGAAATTTATAGCATTAAATTTTCCTGTCATCAAAGCAGTTTTTGGTGGGAAATATATAGCATGATAGGTATATATTAGAAAAGATAAATGCTGTTAAATCAGTGACCTCAGCTTCTACCTTGTGAAATTAAATCAAGAAGAGCAAATTAAACCCAACATAAGCAGAATAAAGGAAATAATAAAGACCAGAGTTGAACTTACTGAAAACCTAAAAAGAAAAAAATAGAAAAAAATCTATTAAATCAAAAGTCTGGTTCTTTCACAAGATCAATAAACGATGAAATTTTAGATAGGCTAAGAAGGGAAAAAGAGAGAAGATACAGATTACCAATATTGGGAATGACAGCTGATGTCACTACATATTCCAAGTGATATTAAAAGGATAATATAATATTATGAATGAATTTATGTCAATAAATTTGGCAATTTAGATGAAGTGAGCAAATCCCTTGAAAGACATAGATGGTCAATGCTCAAAGACAAAATAATCTGAAGAGACCGGTTATTTATTATATAAATATATATTATTTACATATTATATATATATATATATATATAGTTATATATATATATATATATATATATATATATAGTTAAAACCTTTCTGCAAAGACTACTCCAGGCCCAGATGTTTTCCCTCGTGAATTCAACTAAGTAATTAAGGAAGAAATGAAATCAGTTAACACAAAGTGATCTATAAAATTGAAGAGGTGAGATGATTCCCAACTCAGTTTATGAGACCAGAATTATTCTGATACCAAAACAAGACAAAGACATAAAAATAACAAACATTTGAGTATAATCTCCCTCTTGAATATTGATTTTTTAAATTCCAAATAAAATTGTATTAAATCATGTCCAAAATTACATGGAAAGGATAGATCATGATTAGTTCCGGGGTTTATTATAGAAGTCCTGGTTTAGCACTCACAGATCCATCAATGTAATTCAGCATGCGGACAAACTAAGACAGAATATGTATGGTTATCTTCCATAGATGCAGAAAAGCATTTGATAAAATTCAACATCCATTCTTGATAAAAGCTCTCCGCAAACTAGGAATAGCAGGAAACATCCTCAACCTGATAAAGGAAGTCAGGAATTACCTACAGCTAACATCACATTCGACGGCAAAAGACAGAATATTCTCCATCAAGAGCAAGGACAGTAGGATGTTCTCTCACCGGTTCTACTCTCTCTCTATTGCACTGACCGTGATAATAGTGAGAGA
Organism: Manis javanica; assembly: GCF_040802235.1. NCBI lineage: Eukaryota > Metazoa > Chordata > Mammalia > Pholidota > Manidae > Manis > Manis javanica. The sequence goes on from NC_133156.1 coordinate 225,985,914, forward strand.
GGATGAATTAAAAGTCATTCATTTGGAAAGGAAGGAATAAAAATGCCTTTATTCATAGACAAAATCATCATCTATATAGAATATTCAATGGAATCTACAAAAAAACTATTTGAACTAATAAGTTCGTTTGCCAGCTTGTAAAGTAGATATTACAAAAATAAATTTCTACATGCCAGCATCGAATGATTAGAAATTAAAATTAAAGGACATCACTTAAAATGTCATAAAAATAAACTATATAGGGAGCAATATCACAAACTATGTGTAAGATCTTTAAACTGAGACGTGTAAAACATTGCTTAGAGAGTAAATAAATGAAGAGAGACACCATGTTCAAGGATAGAAAGACTCAGTATTGTGATCAATTTTCAATTTGATCTATAAATTCAATGAAACTATATCTTACTACTAACTCACTTTTTTATAGACATTTCTAAACTGTAATATTCAGATGCAAATGTGAATTCAAAACTTTGAAAAATAACGAAGTTTGATGGTTCAATCCCCTATATAAACTATTAAGTTTAATCAGAATTATGAGGCACTGGCATAAAGATAGAAAAGTAGATATCAATAGATTCTAAAGTTTATATGGAGGGGTACAAGACCCAAATAAGGCACCCCAATATTAAAGGAGGAGAACAGAGTTGGAGGACTGACACTGCATGACTCCAAGACTTACTACAAGGTTACAGTAACCAATACAGTGTGGTACTGGTGAAAAGAATAGACAAACAGATAAATGAATCCAAATAAATTGCTTAGAGATAGATGCATGTAAATATAGTCAACTGCGCTTTGCAGAAGGCAAAACTATGGAGGCATTAAAAAGATTGGTGGTTGTGGGGGTCCAATGAATGGAGCAGAGCACAGAGGATTTTCAGGGCTGTGAAAATACTCTATGATTCCATAATGATGGACACATGTCATTATACATTTGTCCAAACCCACAGAATATGCAACACCAAGAGTGAACATACACACACCAAATATATATCTTGTTTCATCAAGCAAATGCTTTGTAGGACAAACCTCAGGGAAATCTTATAGGAATGAATTCAGTTGTATAAATTGTTTTTCTGATATTCTGTGAAGTGTCTTGCAGCTGAATAATCCTGAGAATCATTCAGAAGATGGAAAATCTTAAATAAGGACATGGATGATTATTCTCTAAAATGAATGTTAGGAAATAATAGAGGGCAATAAAAGTAATGTGGCGATATATAAAAATGGCATGCAGCCTAACTTAGTCACCAAGCCACCCTCCTCACACAAGATACATTAGTCACCATATCAGTTTTGCTATTGAGCATCTTTATAGAAATACATGCAATGTAATGGAAATGTACCTGTCCCTTATTATACAAGTTTTCCAAATATAAATAATGCAGGAGGTCTGTTCTTTGCAAAAAAGAATATGTTGTGATAGAAAATGAAAACTGTAAACAGATTTCTAGTGACAGGTATTATATGTGCTCCAGACAGCATCAAGCTTTACCGCATGTGCAAGTGTTAAGCGTGGATGTGCTCACACACACTTCCACCCGCTCCTCTAACTGTATTGGATTTAGATTTGGTTTTGTTATGTTCTTTTTCCTTTTTTCCTTTCTATTCCTCAGGGAATCTCCACAGAATCTGTAATGTGAGTGCTCTTTGTTCATGATATTGTATACAAGTTTCTTCTGAAAATTAATAAAGCTGTCTCCAACTCACAGCCCTATTTGCATACTTCTCGCCTACCATTTAGCTTTTGATTTTCCTCTGTATCTCTTTATCTTCAGGCTGTAGCTGAACAGTTTCTATGTGAAATCCCAAGTCAGCTTTTCACATGGATCCCATATGATACTCTTTTTCAATTCTGGACCATGTATTTTGGACATTCACTCCTATAAGATTCATATGGTAATTTTAAAGTTCCTTTCTTTTAATAGATAAAACATATAAATGTCAAATTAATTTGCTAAAGTGTTGCTAATGGGTTAATAATAGCAGAATTCTATAATGATAATTAGGATTATAACAAAGAGCTTTCCAGTAGAACTAAAGTGCAAGTAACCCTAGAAGAGAATAATATTAAACCTATCTAATTTGTTGAGTGTAGAATTGCTAAATATTGATCTCCTTTTATCTTGCTACTAGAATTGTCTCTGAGAACTCAGAGGAACACTCACCTGCTCCTTCATGGCACAAAAGAAGTGAAGTCTTTGATGTATGGACAAACTGAGGTAGATAATGCTGAAGCTGTGCTTCCAATATGCTCTCCTTCTTTTTGAAATAGCTCTAGTTTCCCAAGAAAGCTCTATTTTATATAATCAGTTATTGGTGTTTACAGAACCATTATTTATTAACTCATGATTTTGAGGTTGGTATTAGCAATTTCATTTAACCAGTAAATGGTTACCATCATTCCCCTTGGTGAGCATATATTCAGCTCTTAGGAATTTCATGGGCTTTGGTCTTTCCCCAGATTCTGTAAATTCTCTTTTGCCATGAAGCCTAATCTTCCTTTTATGCTTTCAAAGACATCCTGGGATGGGCAGTATGCACACACCTGTCTCTTTAGACAGAAGAGTAGGAGAAGAAACTTTGGTTTCTTAGATAAAATGAAATGTACCTTGGATGTCAACACAGAGGCAGTGGAGAACTTTAAAGAAAGCCATGATCAAAATTTTGAATTATCTCCAGAGGTAAACTGAAAAAAGTATGAAATACTTATCCATTTGAAAGCCCCTGCTGGGTATTAATTGCTGGAAAACAGCAGTGAAGGGAATGAGTATGCTTTGTAATAGGTCACATCTCACGTGCCAGTAGGCACAAAAGTGCCATCACGAAAGAGAGCTGGTCTGCTCTGTACAGATGACACACATGTGTAAACTACTACCTCTGCAGTGGGTTGGAGCAGCCCAACTGACTAGGTGGTAGTCAAGAAAATGTTCATCTTCCTCTACATAGATTTTGACTTCTCTGTTTCAGAATATGCAAGGTTTGCCTTTGGAAGTGGTATCTGTGTTTGACTTAACTGGATGAAGAAAAGTGAGTGATCATATCAGCATCCCACACTAATGGGTGATTTCAGCAGGTCTAGGCTGCTATTGAATGCCAAGTTTATGCCAGCTAGTTCTCTAGTCACCCTTCCTTCCCAATTTTTGGTGTGATAATATCATAGCATGAGTTACTTACATTTAGGAAAATGTACTAAAGCAAATCAGTACATAGATTTTTCTCAGTGAGGGGAGCATTAGATGGATTCTAAAGTCAGATAAGCAACTGGGGTTTCTCTAAAAGGAGAAGGATTCACACTGTTAGGGTGTGTTAGGTGTTAAGACACTCTCCAGGAATGTACTAGATCTCAGGACAGACAAGTAAGTCATGAACAGGAGTATGTCCATAGACAACTCATGTGAAGGGTGCTATTTTGAAGGTTGACTGTTTTTCCCCTTTGGATTGGAAAGTTAGTCATATAAAGCATGCTGTTTTTATTTTGAAATATCCCTCAATACATTGCAAATTTGTTCTGTACCCAAACTCCTTAGAGAAATCAATTATTTCCATAGAAACTCAATAAGTGTATTGTTGGGAATTAAACGCTGGATATTTAAAAAGTGTACAGCCTGCCCCATATTCTTCTTCCCTATTTTGAAGTCTCTGTGGAAGGAGTACATCCTATAGGGGACTGGTGTGGTATAGAAGATCTAGGTGGTTGCCAATATAAGTAACACCAAAGAAGCTGAGTAAATCATGAATTCAGAATCTCACAACAGAGAAGAGTAAAAGCCCAGGGATACAACTCAGGGGCCGAAGGAAGACAGCTCCTTCTTTCTCAAATACCTTACAGGAAATGCACCTTATCACCAAGATTTCTTATATACTTAAAAAGGAGTGACAAAAATGTTTAGACTTTAATCAAATATCTTTTGTAGATGTGATGAACTGTCATTACTGCCATTGAAGAATACTGACATATGCAAGATTTTTTCCTGTTTAGATTGTCCCAAGACTGGGGTGCTTTTGGGATATGCTTTGATTTCTCCTATTGGCTTTATCTATCAGTATTGATTTTCACTTCTTCCAAACAATAGAGCTGCCTCTAGAAATTTTTTAATTTCTGTCTATTGGCTTTAATCAGTATGAATTAGAAGGCAAGTAATAGTGAACTAGAATAAGAGGAAAAGATATGCTAAGCTGTGCCTGAATGGAATTTTCATGAATAAAAACAGATCACGCTTAGATATCAGCTTCTCCGGGCAGGTGCCTCTGACTCCGTGGCCTCCCTGACTCCCATTTCATTCCCTGTCTGGGCTCTTTGCATCTCCTCACACGGTTCACTCTGCCCAGCTCTTTCCTTCATGATCTCTCAACCTAGACTTTGTGTGCCTTAAATTCTAGGGCTGGGCCTGTTCCGATATATCTGGCAATTTTTCTCAGGATATTTGTCCAAAATTAGAATTTAGTATGGCTTCTGTCAGAAGTTGCGTGAGTTCCTACCAACTCTTTCAAGCCTCAATAAAGGGGCAGACGCTTAAACCAATGATAGATAGCCTTTCTTTATATAAGTGCATTTCAGATGCTCATTGAGAGGTGAAAATAAGCTACTGCTGGAGACTATCTGACCAGAGAATCACTGCTGGGCCAAAATATTGTTTCCTTGTATACCGGTGAGACTGAGTTGCTATTTTAGAAGCTGCCTGCAGTTGGCACCTGTGGCACTGGAGAACTTGGAATTCATAGGAGCATACTGCTCTTTTGTTTAGAAAATGCATGAACATTTTGCTAGGCAGTCTGGTTTCTCTTGAGAGGAGAGGCTGTGACAAAGGAAAGTGAATAGCTCTGTATAGTAGGGTAGCAGGAGTGTCTTGCCTAAGGTTTTCAATCCCAGGCAAGTTCATTATAGATTCAGTGAGACCAAGAAATGACAATGGAATGTTCTTGGGATGAAAGGGTTTATACCCAGCTTTATTCTCCCTGTGACAGGTCAAGCACTAGAATCACATTTGCATCCAGCAGGCTGCAGGCCCATAATCCACCTCTGTCTCTGTCTCTGCCCAGAGCACTGGGCAGAGCTCTTTACATAGTGACTCGGTCAATAATAGCTTAATGCCTATTGGTGTGGAAGCAATACCCTAGCAGTAGGCCAATTACATCATCAAGTAGGCTGGGGTCAGGTGAGGATCCTGCCCACAGGACCTTCCATATTCCCCATGAAGAGTCAAAGCGGCTCTTGGAGGATGAAAGGGAGACAAGGGTCTTGGAAAGAAGAATGGGGTTAGGAAGAATAAGATGCCCTGTTTGTCAGAATGGTAGGAAATTCAGTGTAGCCATGCCTAAATGTAATTGTAAGTTCACTGTTACTCAATGTGTTTTAGAACTCTTTAGTTATGCCCAAACGTTCAGAAGTGGTATATGACAAGCCATGGGTGCATTAGTGCTCCTTTAGAGAAGGCAGGAGGAAGGACTGTCTCTGGGATGGGAATGACCATCCAGAGGGCTGTGGAGTAAGAGCTGATGCTGGAAGCCAAGTTTGCCCCATGCCCATGGTATCTTCTGAGATACTGGCAAGGATACTGGATTTTCCCTAGGACAGTAAAAGAAGACTGGAGTCATTTTATTTTTAATTTTTTATTAAGGTAGTTTTAATATACACTCTCATGAAGGTTTCACATGAAAAAACAATGTGGTTACTACATTTACCCGTATTATCAAGTCCCCACCCATACCCCAATGCACTCACTGTCCATCAGTGCAGCAAGATGCCACAGAGTCACTGTTTGCCTTCTTTGTGCTACAGTGTTTTCCCTGTGACCCCCAAAACATGTGTACTAAACATAATACCCCTCAATCCCCTTCTCCCATCCATTCCCACCTGCCTTCCCACACCCCTCCCTTCTGGTAACCACTAGTCCCTTCTTGGAGTCTGTGAGTCTGCTGCTATTTTGTTCCTTCAATTTTGCTTTGTTGTTATACTCCAAAAATGAGGGAAATCATTTGCCACTTGTCTTTCTCCACCTCGCTTATTTCACTGAACATAATACCCTCTAGCTCCATCCATGTTGTTGCAAATGGTAGGATTTGTTTCTTTTTTATGGCTGAATAGTATTCCATTGTGTATATGAACCACATCTTCTTTATCCATTCATCTACTGATGAAACTTAGGTTGCTTCCATATCTTGGCTACTGTAAATAGTGCTGCAATAAACATAGGGGGTGCATATGTCTTTTTGAGTCTGAGAACTTGTATTCTTTGGGTGAATTCCAAGGAATGGGTTCCCGGGTCAAGTGGTATTTCTATTTTTAGTTTTTTGAGGAACCTCCATATTGCTTTCCACAATAGTTGAACTAGCTTACATTCCCACCAGCAGTGTAGGAGGATTCCCCTTTCTTCACATCCTCACCAACATTTGTTGTTCTTAGTCTTTTCGATGCTGGCCATCCTTACTGGTGTGAGGTGATATCTCATTGTGGTTTTAATTTGCATTTCCCTGATGATTAGTTATATGGAGCATCTTTTCATGTGTCTGTTGTCCATCTGAATTTCTTCTTTGGAGAATTATCTCTTCATATCCTTTGCCAATTTTTTAATTGGGTTATTAGCTTTTTAGGTGTTGAGGCATGTGAGTTCTTTATATATTTTGGATGTTAACTCCTTGTTGGATATGTCATTTACATATATATTTTCCCATACTGTAGGATCCTTTTTGTTCTGTTGATGGTACCCTTTGCCAAATGGAAACTTTTTAGTTTGATATGGCCACATGTGTTCATTTTTGCTTTTGTTTCCCTTGCTTGAGGAGATGCATTCAGGAAGAAGTTGCTCATGCTTTTATTCAGGAGATGTTTGCCTGTGTTGTCTTCTAAGAGTTTTATGGTATCATTACTTACATTAAGGTCTTTGATCCATTTTGAGTTTACTTTTGTGTATGGGGTTAAACAGTAATCCAGTTTCACTCTCTTGCAAGTAGCTGTCCAGTTTTGCCAACACCAATTGTTGAAGAGGCTGTCATTTCCCCATTGTAAGTCCATGGCTCCTTTATCATATAGTAATTGACCATATATGCTTTTTCTCCCTATTAGTTGCATGAAATATCTTTTTCTATCCCTTCACTTTTACTCTGTGTATGTCTTTGTGTTGAAAGTGAGTCTCTTGTAGACAGCATATACATGGGTCTTGTTTCCTATCCATTCAGTGACTCTATGTCTTCTGATTGTTGCATTCAGTCCATTTACATTTGTGTTGATTATCGATCGGTATGTACTTATTGCCATTGCAGGCTTTAGTTCATGGTTACCAAAGGTTCAAGGTTAACTTCCTTACTATTTAAGAGTCTAACTTAACTCACTTAATATGCTATTACTAACACCATCTAAAGGTTCTTTTATTCTCCTCCTTTTTCTTCCTCCTCCATTCTTTATATATTAGGTATCATATTCTGTATTCTTTGTCTATCCCTTGATTGACTTAGGTGATAGTTGATTTAATTTTGCGTTTGCTTAGTAATTAACTGTTCTACTTTCTTTACTATGTTTTATTACCTCTGGTGACAGCTATTAAACCTTAGGAACACTTCCATCTATAGCAGTCCCTCCAAAATACACTGTAGAGACGGTTAGTGGGAGGTAAATTCTCTCAGCTTTTGCTTATCTGGAAATTGTTTAATCCCTCCTTCAAATTTAAATGATAATGTTGCCAGACAAAGTATTCTTGGTTTGGGGCCCTTCTGCTTCATTGCAGTAAATACATCATGCCACTCCCTTCTGGTCTGTAAGGTTTCTGCTGAGAAGTCTGATGATAGCCTGATGGGCTTTCCTTTGTATGTGATCTTATTTCTCTCTCTGGCTGCTTTTAATAGTCTGTCCTTTTCCTTGGTCTTTGCCATTTTAATTATTATATGTCTTGGTGTTGTCCTCCTTGGGTCCCTTGTGTTGGGAGATCTGTGCACCTGCATTGCCTGAGAGATTATCTCCTTCCCCTTATTGGGGAAGTTTTCAGCAATTACCTCCTCAAAGACATTTTCTATCCCTTTCTCTCTCTTCTTCTTCTGCTACCCTTATGCAAATATTGTTCCGTTTGGATTGATCCCACAGTTCTCTCAATATTCTTTCATTCTTAGAGATCCCTTTTTCTCTGTGTGTCTCAGCTCTTTGTATTACTCTTCTCTAATTTCTATTTCATTTATTGTCTCCTCCACCATATCTAATCTGCTTTTAATACCCACCATTGTGCTCTTCAATGATTGAATCTCTGACCGGAATTCATTCCTGAGTTCTTGAATATTTTTCTGTACCTCCATAACCATGTTAATCATTTTTATTTTGAAATCCCTTTTCAGGAAGATTCATGAGATCAATTTCATTTGAATCTTTCTCACGTGTTGTATTCATAATTTTACTTTGAACCAGGTTCCTTTGGCATTTCATATTTGTATATGGCGCCCTCTTGTGCCCAGAAGCTCTCCTCTCTGGGGCTGCTCAACCCCTGAAGCAATGTCAGTGGTCGCAGGGGAGTGGTATTGGTGCCTGGGGGGAGGAAAGATCTGTTTCCTGCTTCCTGGCTGCTATGCCTGCCTCCACTACCAGAATCAGTGGGCAAAGCACGCAGGTATAAGCCTCTATGCTTTGTGTTTGTAGTTGCTGTCGATGGGGCTTCCCTCTGGCTGGCCTAATGCCAGAGTAGGGTTTGCCGGTTTATGAGCCAAGTGGGGCTGGCCGGGAGAAAGGCACAGTAGGCTGCGTATCATGGAGGGGGGTCCTTGGAGCTGTGTAGTGAGCCAGAGAACTGGAGTGCCTGAAGATCGAGAAAGTTCCCAACCTGCTGAGCAGAATGCACCAGACAATTTTGTCTACCTGTCCTTTCTCTTGAGCAGTAATCTCATGCAATCCTTGCCCCTTTAGCAGTCCTCTTGCTTTTAGGAAATCTTTCAGACTGCCTGCCTTTCTTTTGTCCCAGACCAGCTGGATATGGATCCTTGCTTTCCACAAGCGGCTGGAATCTCAGTCTCTCTGTATTCTGCCTGTTTTAGCTTTCCAAGCCCTAACCATGAGAGTACCATGAAAGCACCATGAAATATAGGTTTGTGCTCCCAGAGCAGATCTCCAGATTTAGATATTCAGCAGTCCCAGGCCTCCAGTCCCTCCCCACTCCATTTCTCTTCCTCCTGCCAGTAAGCTGGGGTAGGGAAGGGCTTGGGTCTCCCTGGGCCACGGCTTTGGTACGTTACCCTGTTCCATGAGGTCTATTCTTTTCTCCAGGTGTATGCAGTTTGATGCAGCCATCTTTCCTGTTGCTCTTCCAGGATTAGTCGTATAAATTATATTTTCATATTACATGCAGTTGTAGGAGGAAGCCTCATGCTGCCATCTTTAATCCTCCTTGGAGTCATTTTTATTTCCACTAAAGAGCAGGTTCTGGAGGAATTGGAGACAAAAGATTATGCTTGCTTTCAGCAGTGAAAATTACTGAACCAAGTGACTTTTTCTAAGTATTCTAATTAAACAACCGCCATAAGGCTCCTGCCTCACCTAGTATATTATTAGGACCAAGACTAAGTTGAGGCTAAGTATTCAGTCATAGAACTATAGGATCTAAGACTCAAAACTGTACTTTAGCTGATAATTCCCAAATCCCTTTGTTGTCTTTAGCCCAAGCCATTCTCATTTTGATGGTATATATATGGTTCCTCTGGGGAAGTTCCATCCACTCTCCCAAATAGAGTTTTTATTCAGATGTTTAAGTTTTACAGTATTATAGACTTCTGTCTACTGTAAATTATAATATGTCTTAAGGGAATTTCTTATCTTATCTATGGATGAAACTCCTCCGTATCAATGGTCGTATTTTATTCTATGCTTTATTTTATATTTCTGTGATTCTGAAAGGACAGCTGGATAGTTTAGTTTGTCTTGTATGTTTAGATTATGTCTTCATGTTTTCATGATGGGAATTCCATAATTCTTTTTATTTGTCAAGTATTTTAAACAAATAACTTTCCCTTAAATGTGAACAGGAAATATTACAGCTGTTGTGCTATTTAATTAGCTCACCATCCCTTGTATGTTGGAACAGAAATGTAAAGTGCTAGTGGATTCTGGGGAGAGATTGGTGCATGCCTTTGTTTCTTACTGCTGCTGTAACAATTACTACAAACTTAGTATATTATTTTACTGTGCTTGTGGTCAGAAGTCTAAAATGAGTCGGCAGAGCTGCATTCCTTCTGCAGGCTCGAGGGAGGGTCTGTCGCCTTGCCCTTTCCCCTTAGAGGCTCCCTGCATTCCTTGCACTGCAGCTCCTCCCTCCATGTTCAAAGACAGCATCATCTGCAAACCTCGTCCTCTTTACTGAGAAGTGGCTGGTGGTTACCACGAGGGAGGAGTTTGGTGTGCGTGGCCTAGGGGGAAAAGGGGCACATCTCAATTATAATACAAGTTGGTCATGGGGTTGGAAGTTTAGAATATAGTCAGTAGTTCTGTACCATCTTTCTGTGTTGACAGATGGTAACTGTACTAGTTGGGATGAGGATTTAATAATGTGTATAGCTATTGAATCACTGTTATAGACTTGAAACCAATATAATATTGTATATTAAATAGAATAAAAAATCCTACTTTTCACTTTTTCTGTCATTAATTGGCCTTTACTTTAATCATCACATCTCCTTCTCTGACAATGACTTTCTTGCTTCCCTTTCAAAAGGACCCCTGTGGATCACATCTTATGCACCTCTATAATACAAGATGATCTTCTTATCTCAAGATCTTTAACTTATTCACATCTGCAAAGTCTCTTTTGCCATGTAGTATTAACACATATTCACAGGTTCTGGGGTTAGGATGTAAACATCTTTGGGGCTACCATTCTTCTGTCTACCACAGTGAATTAAACTTCATGACCTGCATGAAGATATAAGGACAACTGTTGAGGCTTGCAGTGAATGGAGAATCCTACCTCAGTATGAAATTATTGGAATTTAAAATTTCCTCACAGAACAGACACTGCTTCCAAGGAGCCAGTTGACACTCTGGAATAAGGATACATTCAATTGCTCCAAATGAAATAACCTCAGAAGATAAGGAAAGGAATAATTTTCTCAAAAACATTGCTTTTCTTACCTCCAGCCTTCAAAGGCCCAATTTTTCTACATGGAGTATTTTACCATATCCCCATTTTTCTACCCATCCTTCAAATCATAATGTTAATTAATGTTGAAGCATTGTCAGATGGAGTTTTGCAGGCCTGATGATTTTGAACAACAGTTTGTATGTTAGTACCTCATAGTCTCTGGAGTTGCTTGCTGAGTAATTTTAGATGACTAATAACCCCATAATTAGATAAATAATTGATATGGTTCAACTATCTGCTACTTTACAACTTTATTAATATTCGTGTTTGAGCTGTAGAGGCGCTTTTGCCCTTTACCTGCCTGAGAGAAAACATAATCCTCCATGGATTTGGTGATACTTGCTGGAGAACCCTTGCTAGAGTCCAGGAAATGTAAATTAGCCATCTTGTTCTAAGGCATTAGCATCTGTCATTTTTAATTATTAATGAGATAGTTATTTGCTGTAGGAGAGTGAAACCAAGTGAATAGGTTTGGTGTTCACATCATTTAAAATCAATTGATTATTCAATTGTTCTTAACCAAAGTAGGTCAGTTCCCCAAAAGTTTGCTGGTTTGTTGACTGTTTGCATCTCTAGACTGTGCATGCGGGTGTGTTCTTCTTGGGGTTTGGCCTCCTGGAAGCTAGAACATAGTTCATGAGGTGTAATTAATAAGTCACTGAAATACTGTCAGTGGAAACAATAAATGAAAGGCCTTTGGGAATGCAAAATATTTCTTTTATTACCTATCACTAGGTTAATAAAAGAGTAAGTATGAAGTTGCTTCATTATTTATATTCATGAACTGGAAAAGCATGGTAGAAATATTGTTATAGAAAATTTTATATATAGCTTGTTTAAGTACTAGAAAACAGTAGAGGGGGAATGGGTGAAGGTGGTCAAAAGGTACAGTCTCCATTTACAAGTAAGTCCTGGAAGTGTAAAGTACAGCATGGTGACTATAGTTAACAATATCATATCATATATTTGAAAGATACTAAGACAGCAGATTTGTAAGTTCTCCTTACAAGAAAAAAAACTAAGTATGTGTGATGATGGATGTTAACTAATTGTGCAATGTTATATGTCAGTTATATCACAATTAAAAAAAGAAAAAAAAACTAGCACATTTCAGTGCCGAAAAGAAAAAAACAGTGAACAATTAAAATATTTGCTAATTTCTCTTGAAGGCACTATCTTGGACTCCATTTTGTCCGTCCTAGTTTTTACATCTTTAAAATGATCATCTGTATAATACATTACAATCTAATTTTAAAGGAGAAAATATAATTTCTATTTTTTTCTGGTTTTCCCTTGGATAGGAATTTTCCTAGAAGGGCCTATGCATTTGATAACTACATTCAAATTTTCTTACTCTGTGAAATAAGAATTATATATATATATATATATTTATATATATATATATTTATATATATATATATCTATATATAGATATATATAGATATAGATATGTATATCTATACATAGATAATCCATATATATAAATGTATGGATTATATATGTATGGCTTATATATATATGGATTATATGTATATATAGCATTTTAAAATAAATTTCTAAAGTAACTATCACAAGCAAAAAAAGTCATTGACTGTGTTGCAGAAGATTGGAGAAAGAAATCACCATTTTTTTTGAATATTTCTCAATGAATTAGTTTCATAGTCACAGAAGTATATAAGAAATGAATTATCTATCCTCTGTTGATTCAAAACAGGGAGGTCTAATTAGATGATCACCGATTTAGATCATAGAGTTCTAAGTGATACACTTTATGATATTTCTCCAGAACTTTAAGTCTTTCTTAGACAGGTGATTTCAAGAGATCAGGATGCATGCCAAGGTTCCACAGATGCCAATATACATTTATTTTACATTTTCAGCGTCTTGTCTGTGCTTTACATGAACTGGTAACTATGTTAACTTGAGCAAAGTTTGCAATTAAACAAAAAATGAAGTGGTCAGAAACAGGCAGTATAGATCATTTCCAGGCAGCAGGAAGGATTAGGAGGGAGGAATTTTCCACTAACATTTATCATAGGTTCTTGTATTTACTGCTGAAGATGTCATTCCCTTTGAATTTGGCATTCAGTTAATATGGCATAGCAAAACGACGGATATTATTTTTGGTGTCTGAATGTTTGTTGTGTATGTTAGTTTAACAAATAATGTGGAGAAGATCAATACTCCTTGATTAGAAACCAGTTGGTCTGTACAGGGAAACATGGACAAGCTAAAGGTGGGCTTGTTAACAAAGGTCACTCATCAGAGGGCTGTGATGCTCCATTGGTAGGAGACATTTAAGATCATTTGGAGCAAAGATTCTCCCTGACTCCTCACTCTGATGCCATTTCAACTATTGATCAATCAGAGGACTCCTGATTAGTCTGAAATTTGAAAACTCTTTATGGCTGTGAGAGTGAAGATAGATAATTGGTGTTCAGTGACCGTGTTAAATGAATGGCTTGTTAATACCTCAGGCAAGTGGGGTGAAGCAGGCACCAGCTGAATCTAGCCCATGGTAAATGGCTTCTCAATGAAGACATAAAACCATAAAGCCTGCGATCTTGCTGGCGGTGGGAGAGTGGGCAGAGGTGGACCCCATCAAGGATGCCTGAAATTTTCACATGTGTGAAGTCCTGCCTCTCTACTTTCTATTCTTGTGACATTTGGGGATTTTATTGCTTCTCCTTTCTAGGAAGAACTAGCAATTTGAAAGTGTTCATCTTTTTCAGTGGATTAAGAATCAGGTCGTTAGAAGTACAGCGTAGAGAATATAGTCAGTAGTTCTGTAACATCCTTCTGTGTTGACAGATAGTAACTACACTAGTTGGGGGAAGGATTTAATGTGTATAACTGTCGAATCACTAGTTGTATACCTGAAACCAGTCTAATGTGGCATACTAACTATACTTCCATAAAACAATATCAAAAATAAAGAGAAGGTCATCAGTATATATCAGTGTGGCTCAAGCTCCGGTACGTCCTGGCATGGAGAGGTGGCGGTAACGTTGAGTGTCAAGTTCCACATGGCTGGATTTTACGAAGTGGAAATCAGCAGCTATCACCAGTAATACCAAGCAGGAGGAAGGACCGAGGACATGTACGGGAGGCGCTGTGCTGGACCCCAGGTGGCTGCTCCACCAGCTCATCCTCAGTGCCTGCAGTCTGCTCCCCACACGCCCCATTCTAGTGACCTTTCGTGTAAACTCGAATTTAATACTTGAATGTAAGAGGGTCTTCATTTCCTCAATTCATCTGTAAGTTGGAACAACAATCCCTCTTTCATTTTTACAGGGATGAGTTATCGTGATGACTGAATACACCACTAAGACATTTAGTGGTTAGAACTGGGCAGTGGAGACAGTCTATGTTTTTAAAGCTGATTTCCTGTAATGCCATCATACTTGCAATAAGAACCATAATTTTCTTTCCCCTCAAGGAAGTAATTTGAAGCTGCCCAAATCCAGTGTAGATTGTATATTCAATGAGTAAAAATGATTAGGGACACTGGACTAATCCTGTAATAGAAACATGTCCCTCTTGCTACCAAAGGTGAACCTGTCCGTTGCACAGGCAGAGACTGAGGAAGAAAAGTGCCTTCTGGGAAGTCAGACACTGTAATTTCAAAGTTTAAATGAAATCTTTTGGAATGAAAAAGGAGGCCTTGAACTAAGTTTCAGGTAGATGCTGCAGAGAACTGAACAGAATAGCTTTGCTAACAAAAAAAATGAAAGTACTTCTGTTTGATTTTGTCTTTCCTTTGTTTGTTTTTCAGGGGATAGAGAAGAGAGAGCCACCGGGCAAAAGGGAGAGGGAGAGAGACTCTAGAAAAGTAACTTAGCTGTGTGAAAAAAATGCTCATGCGGACAGGAGAGACATTTATTGTTTCATATAAAGTCTTTGGAGTTGTTAAATATAAGCCTGCTTTGTCTCCCCAAGTTAGAATAAATTTCCTGCCTTTTAGAATGGCATTTATTGTGTGTGTGCATGTGCATGAGACAGGGTGGCCAGGATAGACCATAAGCAGTCAGGAAGGTAGGCAGGCAGGTAGGTAGGTAGGTAGGTAGGTAGATAAAATAATTTCTCATTGTGATACTCTCTATAAAGATTTACTCATGGAGTTTTGGCAGATACTATCAGAGGGTATCCTTTTTTTATTGGGTGGTCCTGATAAACCTGTCTGAGAAGGAAGGGGTCAGGTCTGCAAAACAATCAAAGGAATGGAGTTTGAGGATGAGAAAACAGCAAGCACAAAGGGCCCAGTGCAGGTCAGAAAGACCTTGTTTTAGGGACAGTTGGGGACCATCTGAAAGGAAGAAAATGATTCAAGGAGAGAGTATAGCAGGATGAGGTTGTCCTGATATGCTTATGTGATTAAAATTTTAAAAAAATCACTCTAACTATGTGGAAAATGGATTAGAGAGGAGCAGATCAACCCCACTGACATCAGGATTAATCTTTCTTTAGAATATGATTCAGAGTTCACATTTCAGGTGTCAAGGAATATACTTCTTTACTAATCAGAGTTAGCATTCAGTCAATTTGTTGAATGAATGATCAAATGAAAAGATGAATGAAAAAATAAATACCAGAGGAACAATTATTTAGCTTGACAGGTGGTTTTCAAACCAAAACAATTTACAGTGTGATTCCTCATAAACTCTAAAATAGGTTCATGGCAGGTGGATGTAATGAAGAGGAGAATGTATTAGTATTAGCAGAAGCAGCCCTCATGATGAACTGTCAGAATTAATGGAGAGAGTCAGTCATCTCTGAATCTCTGATTTTGTTTGAAGTGGGACAGTCTCTGTTAAGCAATATGGATTGTGCCACTTGAATAAAGTTGTAGTTTTATGAATAACTGAGTCCTAAGTTTTAAGGGTTTTCAATGGTAATCTCAAATGCAAAACATATCCATTTCACAGTGTCAGAGAGGTTGAAGATTCCAGTGTGGGAACACACTGTTTTGTCTTCATGTCAACTGGAATTGTTTTCTGTGTCTCAGTGCAAAGGAAATATGTAAAGGGATCATCACATAGGTGCTAATCTGTAGACTTCCAGACAAGCATTTTAACTGATTTACATCTGTTTTTCCCCTAGGATAGTGATAGTTCTCTGATACGTCTGCTTGCCAACTGATCAGTGATAGCTGGGGGAACATTTCTTTACCTGTATGCAAATTGACCATGAAATGCAGAAATCCAGGCCTTACACCCACAGAGTGAGATCTGTTGTGAATGTCAGCCACAGAAATACTGAGCTGTTCAACAAACAAGGAGCACACTGAACACCTTAAGAGTAACTGATTGGCCAAGTCACATGGTGGTGTCAGGACAGATACTAAAAAAACCCTGAGCACTCCTGGGATGTTCAATAATTGATCAAAAGTAGCCTTATTGGATACGAATCAGAAATCAATCATTGCTTCATTGCTTGGATGCATAGAGATAGCTCCATTTAAAGTATTTGTCATGCAAAATTTCTGAGTGAGGAAAAACACAGAATTTAAATGAGTTCTATTAGTTGCTGACAAATTAAAGTGAGGTAAAAAACAAGAAAAATAATTTTCCTCTTTTCAAGGAAACAGGATTTAAACCATCTTATTTTGGTCATTATTGTACCTTTAGGCTTTTATTTCCTGTCATCTAAGAAAAGGGGAAAATACAAGAAGAGAGAAATCTAATTTTCCAGTGATCCACATGAAGGTAAGGAAATACATAAGATTGCTGAGGAGTAGGAGATTTATATCAAAAGCTTTGACAAGTTTAGGAAAACTTAAGAGTCTCCATTCCCACTCTTCTTTCAAAGGAGTTAAGAACTCCCTTCGGAGGCAGACAGAAGGTGTATAAATCTGAGTTCCTGGTGCCATTCCTACTGTATGTTGTACAAGATGCTTAAACTTTTATATCAGTTTCCTTATGTATAAAAGATAATAATTTGTTTTGGACTGTTAAAAGGATTAAATATGTAATATTTATATATGTTTCCAGTATTTGGATAAGTGTTCAAAACTGGCACTTAAAATAGCTAAAATAATACTACTAATAACAACAACATGCCATTTATTTCATAAACAGAAGAATGAATAACTATAGAAAATGTTTAACAGGATAGTAGGAAAAGAAAAACATGAATGTGTCTGAACAATACCACATGGAAAATATTCTTTGGAGATGTTTGTGGATAAAATCCTGTCTTTGGGATATAATTTTGGCAGTAATAACTCAGGCCTCTTCTGGTATCTGTGTTGCTGAAATGCCATTGCTCTTGGCCAGGAGTGGGGACAGAAGAGTACAGGAAATGATTCTGTGAGACGCCGAACATTCCGGTGCTACAGGCCTGGCTTTGTTGTCAGTCAGTCCTCTTGAGCCCTGAAGAGCCTCTCCAGGGAGGAAGCTAGTGAATGATTAGGTTTACACATCAAGAACTCCAAAGACTACTTTGGTGAATTTTATGCCAGTAGAGAGAAAGATAGTGCCTGTGGGGTCTTATTGAACCAATCTGTGTAGACTGTCAATAGGAAAGCAGATCTATTAACTGGGCTGAATGATTCTAATTATTAAGAGGAATAGGTTTGCTGCAAAACAGTAAGAGCCAGAAGAAGCATATGTGGACAGGAAAGTTTGGGTAGAGGGTGTGCGTGTCTTAGAAGACTTTAGAAACTCAATACAAGGACTCACACACTCTCTTCAGCAGTGAAAGCTTGAGTTGTCCAAGAAGTATAGAACCGTCAGCAATCTGATGCGCTGGCTGAGGGTGAAAGAAGTGGGGCGTGTAATGTGTAAGGTGGAAATTGTACATTCCATCCATGGCCTCATGGTCAGCTGCAGAAACAAGAACAATAGCTATGCATATTTCTTTTCTTCTTCATTCTATACATATTGTTTATATATTTCTTTCCTTCTCTCTCTTACATAAGGTATGCTATTGGTTTTGGACTTCATAGTTTTATCTTTAGGTTATAATGTATTTCAGGGTAGGTTTTTGACTATGTGAGCAATGAACAACAACATGCAAGAACACAGACAGGGATTGACGGAATGGTGGATCTCCTCTTTAAGGGAGGGAATGGGTAGGTTTCATTTGTACAAGGGATTGTTGGATTTTATCAGAAATGACCAAGTGAATCTTGCTATTATCATTATTGAAACTCTATACTTGTCTCAGCCTCTGCTGAATTTGGAAAACTGACTTAGCGCACACTGTCTTAGTTCCTGCTTTACAGAATGCCAAGTGTCCATCATTGTATGTTGGACCTACAGTGTCCCCATGTAACCTTGCAGGGTCCCTAGAAGACTTGAAAGTAATAAAACTCTATTTAACAGTGCTTTTCTTGAACTGAAAAAATGCAGATGGACCATTTTCCGTGAAGTCTGAAAGGAACCTGTCAGGAAAAACAAATCCTTACAATGGCACTTCTCACTATGCTCCAGATTGAATTCTAAGAGAAATGTCTGCCATGTGAATTTCTGACCGACTCCTTTTCTGCACAGCCTAATGGATGGCTTGGCACACCTCTGGGTTCCTTCAGACTTGGGCACAAGTGCTGATTCCTTTTTCATAATGAGATTTAATCAAGCAAAGCCAAAACTATTGCTACAAGTTAAACACTCCCCAGGGAGGGGGAGCCAATGGCTGGGGGAGTAATGAACCTCTATTTAACTTTCAGATTTTGTTAATAACCGTTTGACTTGTACTGGTTGGAGCTAATTAGTTGCTGCAGCTTCTCCATTAGTGGCTTATAAAATGGGGCTTACCTAGTGCATGTTAAGCAATTTTCTCAGTGTGGGTCATTTTAGAGAAAACAGAAAGAAACTAAGCATCTTAAACATGCAGGATTACTGCATTTAGTTGTGGTTTCCTTTCATACAGAGTTTCAGGAATGTCTGCAGATCAAGTTCTGACCACTTGAGAAGCATGTGCTAAGATAAAATTATGTGGGGTCAGCCCTATTAGTTGTGAGGTGTGAACAAATGGTGTTCACATGTATTTCATGGAAGGTGGCCCAGACATGGTATAAATTCTCAGGTTTGGTAGCATTATGAAAATAGGGTGCTGTTGGATTGAGTAGTAAGTTGGGGCTTCTCCTTTGAAGGAAAGAAAGATGCTTACTCTATTTTTAGGTGGCTAATGTTTGGCGTTGTTCCCAGAGCAGACTGCCTCTACTGTTTGTATTCTTTCCCAGAATAATATTCTCAGATAAAACCAGGGGAGGGCCTTCATGACAACATAACATTTGCAAGACGTCAGAAAAGAGCTCACACAGTACCAGGGCAAGGAGCAAGTGAACAGTGGTTGGAAACCCAGGGTCTCAAGACTTTAGAAAGAGATGTTTATGGCCATTATGGAACGTGCCTGGAGGTGAGGATATTTTTAATCCCAGTGTAATATTCTAAACACCAGTGTCACTAGATTCCAAACTGGATCTGGAGGTGGATGCCATCCAAACTAGGAGTGGTGGGCAAAAGGGCAGCCTAGGATTTGCTTTGATTCATTACACTGCGGGTATATTATCCCTTAACCCAACATTTCCCTTTTAGCCCAGACTGACCTTGAACAATCCTCTGACCTCTGGGTGGATGTTTTGTGTTCTGTGGGATCCCTGCCACATGTCTTTGTTTTTTTTTCTGTGTTTCATCTTCTCAATTTCTAAAATAAATATTTGGAGTCAGTTATTTATGGTATTTAGGGTTCTATGATAAATATAATTAATATACTCTTAAGTATATTAGCTAGATGGTTTGATTTTCTAATTGGAAGGGCTCCAGGCTATTTCAAGTCCTGAACATATGATGGGACAGGAATAACTGAGGAATGAAGGGTAGGAATGGACTTAGGTCAGTCCTGATTCAGAGCAAAATCAGATTAACACTTCTGTTTGCTAAGCCCAGTGATATTTCTGCACTGGGTGTTAGACCATTCACACAGCATGAGCAGACAAAGTTGAATAAACTTTGTACCAAAGTTGAACACTTGTGTAATGTATCCATTCCTGAGGACTATAAAATTTAAAAAAAAAGTTTGCATGTCACATTTAAAAATCCAAAATTTGATATATTTAACTGTATTGCAAATTTACCATTAAGCAAAGTGTACCCATGGGCTCTAACCTTTCCTTCTCTGGTGCCAGAATGAAGTTCCTAACAAACAGAATGAAAAACTAATTTAGTGACAGATATATAATGAGATGCACTTTTATTTCTGGCTCTTCATTTAATATTAATGAAACAGTTAGTCCTTCAGATGACCCTTCAATCCTTGTGTGTGACTATCATTGCATCTGATAGCTGCCAGTCCAGTGTTTACCTGTCTGGTGAGTGGTGTGCCCTAGAAAGTTTCTGTCAGTGGAGGCTGATGCTTTGTAGTTTGAGAAGTCCCTTTGGAGTCAAACAGACACTGTTTCTAGGCACTGAGGATACAAAACCTATATTCTCAAAAAACATATGGATACTTTTTGTTAGTATTAAAGGGTGAGTATGCATACACAAATGCTCTAGTGACTTAATATTAATCACATTCAAGTTGACTACTCAAGTAGAAAGTTTTGGAACCTAGAGGAATAGAAAAATGTCTTGATTTACACTGCACTACCTTCTATTCTTTTCTCTGTATGGGTACCTGAGGTGGACTATTTTTTCCCTGAGGCTAAATGGTCCTCAGGTCTTACACAGATTGTCCTATTGTTCTGATTGCTTTATCTACTATAACCTTCTGTTTGATATGTAAATTGATATAGCAAAGGGAATACAGACTGCAGTGACTTTATGGAATTTAAAAGAGAAAGCAGCTTTGGGGAAAATAAACACCAAAACCTCTAATTATAAATCCATAGTTGCTTGAGTTTTCTTGGAGGTAGTAGAAGGCACACAGAGTGAGAAGATTGGAAATGGAAGACACTGCTGTATGGAAACTAGCATTCTCCCGAAGGTCTCTTTAGGGTTCGTTGAAAAGTGTGCACCCCACTTAGGTGCCACTAGCACTGTGATATTAGTACAGTCCAAGATTTTGTAACCTAACCCTGCATTGCCCTCAGGACTGTAACTGGCCACTACTAGGAAAGGTCCTGGTATTGGGAAAGATTTTGATATTCTCTAGAGTTGAGTCTTATCCTACAATAATGGATAAAGGATGATAAAGGATGGTTTTTAGAACCAGTGCTGATTTATTTAGGTCCAATTATGGTGAATGAAATGGAGAGATAAGGTTTGGGTCCATAAATTTTTAAGTTGTTTCATTAACCTGTAAGTTTATTAGTTATAGAACTAATATATGCCTTTGGGTAAGAAATAATCCACTCAACAAAGAAAAATAAAAAATTAAAAGCTTCCTTTTACTCAAACTTAGTCTTGCACCCTAAGACAAATAGTGTTAACAGCTTTTCATTTTTTTTTATGTGGTTATCTTTTCTCTTTAAACACTGAATTCACAGATCAGTTCTGTATATCATCAGTAGAAATGGCAATGAGATGCATAATATTTATGACATTAAACATGTATCCTCTCCAACTTCATTGCTTAATTTTTAGTACATATGGGAGAATGAGTGAGCAAGAATTTCATTTCTCTTTTGGCTGATATCATTACTTAATAAGTTTAAATTGTTATTTCGTGATGCCCTAATTTTAAACAGAATCTGTTGGTCTTCTCAATGAAAGATGTGAAATCTGGGTACTAATTGTCCTTTACTAACATTATCATTTTCCATTTTTTCTTAATCATTTTGTTATTTTACATCAAAGGTTGTAGCATTACATTCTCTCCTATATCTACAATTGGATTATTTTATTGTGTCTGTGGTTTGATCTTAAAACATGATAACTAATATCAATATAAAACTTCAAGCAAAATTCCCTACAGAACTAAACAGAAAAAGTGTATCTTTAGAGAAGAAAATGTAACCTAATGTTATTACAAGTTACTGTTTAAAGAATATACCAAATGACAATAATTGATGGACTCTTTTGGTTGAAGTCAAGTTCAGTTACTAATCTCTTTACCCATGTAAACAAACTTTTAGATTTGTTTCTGGCATATCATGTTTACTAATGGTTTGAGTGAATCTACAAGTCTGTGGAAAATGTTTTTCATCAAAATTCTGGACACATAATTTGTCTATAGACCCAGTATTCCTGATAAGAAGTCTGATAATGTGGAATAAGTCACTTGTCTTACTTTGGAAGATTTAATAATGTTTCTTTTTCCTTGGATTTGTGAAAAGTAGTGAATGAATGTCCTGGTTGAATGGCTTTTAAAAAAATTGATTCTGTTTTAGATAACACAGACGTTTCAAATCTGGCAGTGTTTTCCCTTTGATCCACTGTTTCTCTGATTACTTATCCCTCCCATTGTTTCTGCTTTTCATCCTGAAACCCTTATTAGGAATAAGCTGAAAACCTGTAGCTAACTTCTCTGGGTGCTTATTTGAACTCTTCTCCCAGAGCTTTGCTCTGTTTCTCTATATTTTGGGCAGTTATTTCGACTATATTAACAGATAACCTTCTTGGTTTT
Organism: Manis javanica; assembly: GCF_040802235.1. Taxonomy (NCBI): domain Eukaryota; kingdom Metazoa; phylum Chordata; class Mammalia; order Pholidota; family Manidae; genus Manis; species Manis javanica. Next base: position 226,008,533 of record NC_133156.1, read on the forward strand.
TTATCTTATCCATTTCATAATGCAGATCCTCTACTTTTTAAAAATCTAAGTATTTTATCAAGTTTATATTTTATAGTTAATATGCAATACATTATATGCTTCTGTTATATATACACATGTAAATCTTTATCCTCAGATTGTTCCAGTCTGGTCTTGTTTTACGAATACATTTTTTTAAAGTTTGCTCCTGTTTCCTCATTTGTCTATTTTCCTTCAGGTGGGGGTCACCATTTATTCTTTCACTGTTGGCATTATCTTTCACATGTATTTTTTTCTTTGTCCAAATGCTTTATAATTTCCAGTTACCTGTGAATGTCCGTGAATGAAGGAACATGTTAGGAGGAAGTTACACAGAAAAAATGCAATCAGGGTAGATCCTTGTCCTATATCTAAGCTGGAAGGGTTTCTAGTCTTGAACTGAAATTCAATGTGAAAATAAAATAATGATACCTCTTTTTTGTCTCAAAAAATTTTTTCATTAACCACAGTTGGAATTGCCAATTAGACAATGACACCATCATTAAAAGCAGTTTACAGAAATGATGGCTCATCTGGATATGAAATCCAAGTCTGTAAACATTACTTTTATTTCAGAGTAGTCATAACCTATAAACTACCAGATAAAACTAAGAAATTATGCTTCTTAGTTGATATCATTTTATTGTGTTTCATGTTCACAATTTTTTATCTAAATGTTGGGTGTCTAAACCTACTGATACTGAATATTCTGTGAAAAGGACATTTATCTAGGTCTGGGTGCACAGAAGTATATCTATTCATTCATTTATCCACTTAGCTAATATTTGCTCCATATCTACTGTGTGCCAGGCATGCCACTCAAAACTGGGTTCATAGTGGTGAACAAAACATGGTAACTCTCTTTCCATGGTGGATGAGTAAGATATAAGACAGACACAGAACAAATAAATTACTGGTGTACAATATGATGGAAAATCACACACTTCTAGGAGAAAAGAAATAGTATGAGGATAATATGAATATGAGTAAACAGATGTCCTTTGAAGAAGTAATATTTTAACTTAATAAAATTAAAAGGAAGAAAAGAAGAGATGAGCTCTGATAAAAGAGTGTGGTCATGTGAACATTTTGGAAAGAAGAAATGGCAGATGTGAGAGCCTGATACAGGAACAAGGTGGGTGCATTAGGAAATTAATCAAAGATCAATGTCATGTGGAAGGAAGCAAGTTTTGAAAGGCAAGATTGGGGAACAAGCCAGAGACCACAACATGGGAAAATTAGAATTTACTAAATTATCTTAACTGTGTGAATAGGGTAATTGGATGTACCATTTAAAGATCAACTTGTTTCCTTGCAGACAATGAATAAATCAATGGAATTGAGAATCCACAAATACACTCATGCATCTATGACCAATTGATGTTCAGCAAGGGTGCAAGACAGTTCATTAGGGAAAGAATAGTCTTTTCACCGAATGATATGAGGTAACTTTATATCCACACTTAATCCCTATGTCACATCATATTCCAAGATTAATTCAAATGGGTCAAACTCCTTAATGTAAGAGATACAACTATTAAAGTCTTAGAAGTAAACAGAAGCCTGTGACATTGGATTAGGCAACAAAACCATAAGTAACCAAAGAAAAAAAATGGATAAATTAGGTGCCATCAATATTAACATTTTTGTGTCAACAGACCCTATCAAGGAAGGAAAAAAGACAAACCACAAAATGTGATAAAGTGTTTGCCAATCGTATGACTGATTTAGGTCCAGTATTCAGAATATAAATAAAGCTTGTATAGCTCAACAATAAAAAGACAAACAATCCAATTACAAAATAAGCAAGGATTTAAACAGGTTTTTCTCCAAAGAAGACAGACAAATTACCAATAAGAACAGTAAAAGAACATCATTAATTATTAGGGAAGTTCAAATCAAAACTATAATAAGTCACTATTTCATAGCTGTAGGATAGCTGTAATCAATACATGTAAAATAACAGGTGTTGGTAAGGATGTAGTGAAATTGGAAGGCTTATGCAATGTTGGCAGTGATATCAAATGGTTTGGCCACGTGGGAAAGTTTGGCAGTTCTTTAAAAATGTTAACACAGAGTTACTATATAATCTAGCCATTTCACTACTAAGTATAGTCTCAAAGAATTGAAGGCATATTGCTACACAAAATGTGTAAATGAATGTTCATAAGCAGCATTGTTCATAATAGCCCAAATATGAAAGCAATCTGAATGTTCATCAGCTAATGGATGGATCAACAAAATGTGGCATATCCCTACAGGATCCAAGTATATGAAAGATCCAGATTAAGCAAATCCATACACACAAAAGGTCGATGAGTGGTTGCCAGGTGCTGAGGGAGAAGGAGAATGGAGAGTGACTGCTAATGTATACAGGGTTTCTTTTGGAATGGTGAAAATATTTTGGAATTTTTGAATATCCCCAAACCTTCTCAATTGTACACTTTAAAAGGGCTGGGTTATGTGTATTTGTTTCCTAGGGATGCCATAAACAAACTTAAAACAACAGAAATTAAATTTCTCACATTCCTCTATGCTGGAAGTCCAAAATCAAAGAGATGGCAGACCACGTCCTCTGAAATCTCCAGGGAAGAATCCTTCGTTACCACTTTCAGCTTCTGGTGGCTCGGTGGTCCTTAGTTGGTGACACCATCTCTCCAATCTCTGCTGCCTTCTCTGGGTGTCTGAGTGTGGATTAAATCTCCCTCTCCTGTCTATTCCAAAAATATCAGCGATTGAAGTTAGGGCCTACCCTAAGTCCAGGATTATTTTATTTTGAGATATTTATTTAAATCAGCAGATACCCTATTTCCAAATAAGGTCACCTTCTTAGGTGTGAGTGGACATGGATTTAGAGAGATACTATTCAACACATTACATTATATGAATTATAACTTTCAATATGTTGAAAAAATGGGTATTGAGAACTACAAAACAGTTAAAACATCAAATGCCTACTCCAGAGCCTACATTTTTGTCAGAACCTTCCTTAATTACCCAAGGTTAGGAAGCAAGTTGTATTAAGTGTTATATCCTCAGTACCTAAAATTAGCAAGTAAAAAAGTAATTCTATTTAGGCAGTAATGGTCAGGTTGAGTGACTGCAGTGTTGAGAAAAGTGAATAAAATGGACTAAATCTCAACAGTTGTGAAGCTAATAGTCTTAGCCATGTTTTATACCAATTAGCAACTTAACATGTTTGAAAGATAAGTATGTTTTCCTTTTAGTGTAGCATTTTAAAAGAAGTTATGTAGTCTCTTTTCTGTGACCAAATTGGCATATATATATATATAAAACCTTTATCTGACCACTGTTGTGGCTGGCATTGTATCAAGCATGTGTTCAGTCACTTGATTTTTACAACAGTCTTTTAAAGTACACACTCATATTATCTTACTTTTATGGGATAAAAAACACAGAGTCTATAAGTAGCTTAACAACCTCTCATGGTCACACAGGTATTAAGTTCAGAATTTATTTACTGCTGATGTAGATTTCAACTTAATGCATCTTTATTGTTCACTCACAGCATGCAAGTTTCTATCTGATTAAATAATAATTAATTGTCCTAAAGAAAAACAGTTTTGTCTGGTAGTACCTATTCCCCTTTTAACATGACAAATTTCAGGATCCAATAGTATTGAATTGCCATTTGGTTCTGCTTTTCACATTTCAGTTCACTTTTTAATGTGTTTTCATTTGATTCACACAGCAACACTGAAACATAGCTTAATGGGAATTATGATCCCCATTTTACAAATGGAGAAAAGAAGGTTCATGTACAGGTAGTTCATGTACAAGCCCATGGGCCGACGTTCACTACGAAGTTGACTCAACTGGCTTCAAGGCCAGTCATACAATCCACAGTATTATGTCTATCTACATCTGTAATGTTTCATTAAGGCTGTGAATAATTCATACAAGTAAACTTTATTAATAATGATTTCTCCACTGTCAGATAAAGAAAAAACCACCCTGAAGTACTCTATTTTCATCTCACATGAGTTGTTTGACTCTGGGCTGTCCTCACAATTGCATGGGCCATCAGTACAGGGCTAGCCTACATCTCAGGGGAAAGGAACTTTCCATTCCTTCAACCACCCAAGGAGAAAGGGCACCAGAGAATACAATGTCCAAACAATTAGAAATGGAGATCTAAGGTATACTGATGGGACACACATTAAAGGGGGTGACAGACGTAATGTGTTAAGTGAAAGGAGACAATAATTGAATTTATTTCATGCCGTTCTGCTTTGGCTCTGAATAGATTCAAAAAGCTAAGATGTCAGTGTTGGCAGTGAGGAAAAGGAGGTTGGTGAGCTGGCATGTAAAATTAGGGAAAAGAAAGGGATCCTTGTAAGCGTGAAATTTACAACCCAAAGGGTTTCCTGGGGCAATTAATAAAAGTTCTGCATAAACTTTCAGTGGCAGATGGGTGACTCTGAACCCAGCCTTACCTGAGACGGATCAATAACTGCAGAAACTTCAGCTAATCTGGGAGTAGGGGCCCCTGGGAAAGAGTAACTGAATAGAAAGTGTGGATTTCGGAGACATAATTTCAGAGCAGCTTCTGCAGTTTAAAATGCATAGTTCAAAAGAGTCTCAGAGAAATGGCCTTTTGCTAATGGGAGATTGTAAGAAGCAAGTAAGTAGAGCTGAGGTTTTGAAATATTCACCTTGAGGATAAGACTGGAAAATTTCCTTTGACTACAAGGAGTTTGGGGCTGAGCTTTAAAGCTTCCTGGGCAGCCTTAAGCTTCCCCTGAGGCCTGGGCACTCTACCTAATATATCATAAAATATCCCTTTGGTTTTACTAATAAAAAATAATGAGTTTCCAAATTTTTCTCTCTAGTCGGTAAGTGCTTAATTGCCTCAAACCAAGCTGTGTCTCAAGGCCCCTCCCACCAGAGGTAGGATTTTTTCATGCATTCATTATAAAAAAATCTGTTAGTTTTCCTTTAGGCTCATAGGATTTTTCTATAAATTTTAATTACCTTAACATACCCTTAAAGTATTGACAATATCTCAAAAACATATGAATTTGGCTTTAAAATGACCAAACTCATAAATTTCTGCAAGTTATGCTCATAATTGCAACTTTTACTAAAGGAGGACCTTCAGGCTGGGTTTTTGAGTTTATCCGGAAATCTCACCATAACATTTACCCAATCTTTGCATCAACATATGGACTGTGAGGATTCATCATCCACTAAATTGTTCTCAGCTAGGTGCTAAGATCCTGGTGCGCAATTAAGTGTATATTAAGTAAATGAATGAATTAAGCAAGATCCTATTTAATCTACCAAGATTTTCAAAGATCTGGCTTTCAGAAAGACTTTGAATTCTGCTAATATATTCAGGGCACCAAACGCCACAGCATCGGGAGAAATCATTGCCTTTGATTTTCATAAGGCATATCATTAAGACATTTATGGTTCCTAGGCACACAGAGTAGATATTTAACAAATGTCACAGCAATCCCGAATCAGGTGGCACTAGCCACAGGTCCTTGATGAGAAACTTCTTAAGCTCAGAGAAGGCAAGACAATCCCTCGGTTCCTACAGCTAAAGGGTAGCTGTACAGAATTCCACTTCTCCGCTGAAGGCTATTCTAAAGCCTGCGTTCTCCCTGGCAGCTTGGGCGGCCTCTCCCTCAGTGACCACTGTGTGAGGCTTGAAGAAGTAACTTGTTATTTGTTCCTATATTTTGAATTGCAGGATAAATGTTTTACTGCATCAAAGCCAAATTCTCCCTGGTGTTATTCCCCACAGCCTCCTCACGAAACAATGAACACGATATCCCAGACCCTTTCTCTCACTTTCGTATTCCAGCAGCAAGATGAAACCCTGTTTGGACTCCTTGTAAACATAAGAAAACTCTGCCCTTTCATTTGGACAGTGCCTCAGAACAAGTGATTTTTGTGACAGGGTTTATGATTTTGGTCTGGTGAATGAATACAACTGAAAACTTAGAGGATTTGGCTGTTCTTGTGTCTTAAATGTAAAATGTGTCTAACGCCGGTGTTTCTGCCTCACAAATGATAGTCGAAGTGTGCAGCGCTGTGATACCAAAGCTTAATGTGGCCAGACCTTGAACTTTCTGTCTCCATCTGACTTTCTAACATTTAGAGGCTAGAATACAAAACGGTCTGCGGAGGCGCAGCCGCCCCGGGGGTCGGAAAGAGCAAATGCTGAAGGACTTTCAACTCAGTGGGCTTCACACAACTATACCCCAGAGAGAAAATCTAAGCAGTGCTTCAGGCAGGTGCGTGATGCGGTTCAGAAGCAGAAAACATTTGATTCACGAGCAGGAGGCACTAAAATAGAGCTTTGGGAAGAAAGCAGGGATCAAGCCGTGAGGGAAGCAATATTGGCGCCTGAGTCCCAGCGTTTGCCCCGCCACACGTGCCGTCTCTCCCCTGTGCTGTTGGGAGCAGGTGAGGCCGAGGGCGCAGTATGCAGCAGACCAATCCAGAAACATCCCCAAGAAGGAAGGGGCATTACGCCTTCCCCAGGCCTCAAGGAGCCTTGCATCCCCCAGTAGATGGGATTTCCAGGGCCTTGTAATTGGCTCAAAGGGCAGAAAGGCATGAAGGGCACCTCAACACTTCTGGTTTCTTCTGAGAGCAATAAAAGACATTGTTGTTGGTGATGGTTCTGCTGGTCCCCTCTTCCTCCTTCATCATCTCCTTCTGTATGTAAAAAAAAATGAGTTCTGAAACAGGCTTGGCAGAATTTGTAACAGTTTTTTGAACACACTGTGCAAATAATACTGACTCTGTGTCTACTGTCTAACAAGTGGACTGGATTTGCAGTGACTGCTACGACTGGGGTTCTTTTCAGGGTTTGGGGGGGATTTTGTGGATTTAGGGACAGGGTGGTTTGTGTTTGCCTACCAGAGGGCCCAGGCATTTTTTTTTTTAGAACAAAATCCTCCTATGTGAATGCTCTGTAATCAGAAACTCTTCATTCTCTGCCCTTTTCATCACCACATGATGAAGACGAGGCTGGAATCTAGGGTTGTGAGCCATGGCAGTGGACACAGAACAGCACTAAGTCCACAGCTGGTGTGTCCCAGTCTCTGCTTAGCACTCAGGGAGCAGTTGGAAACACAGAAATGCACTATCATGGCGTTTGCTCTTGTACGCTGCCACTTCCGGATGTATTTCATTTCATTTCATTTGTTGATGTTGGTGAAATAAGTCTCAAAACATAATTCCTTTAGAGAAAAGCCTGGTTTGGCCAAATAAATTGTGAGGCCCAGGTGATTGTCCATCCTTGTTAACTGTCAGGTGTCTATCCGAAGATTGTGTGTTGACTGGGTTAAAGTTGCTTGCGGTATTGAACCTTTCAGCTCCTGTGCAGGTTGAGACAAGCCTCAGGGCAGCCAGAGCCCCTGGGCTTGCCGCCTCTGGCCTCAAACAGCCTCATCAATTTACTACCCTGTACTTTACAAATGTTACTATATTCGGAGTATACAGATGTCCTTACGGCCTGTGCTACCATGTAAACTCTAGTCATTTGATGTCAACAGACATGCAAAAGAATAAACAAAGAAAATAGTGGGAGTGCTTTCTGTTCCCACAAGACCTGACTCATGCAGCTCAAGAAGCTAATTTTGTCAAAGTAGCCTGAAACTTTACCTATAGTGTTGTTAAGTGTTGAAATCAATAGTACCAGCCCTGCAACTTGATTTTTCTCACAAAAGATTATCTGTTTGAGAATTACTCTTATTGATAATATGTAGGTGGCTCATTCATTTAAATCACTGCCAGTTATACAGCTGAGTGTGTGTTTCCATTTCATTCCACCGTTTATGGTCATTAAGGCTCTTAAATTTTTCACTGTAATTGACAATGCTACTATGAATATCTGTATGTAAATATGCTGGACATAGTTGAGGGAAATGGTTCACTTTGGAGAGATATATTCTCCACTAGGGTCTGTTTGGAAAAGTACATGTGCAGCTTGGTCAGCATGATGTCAGGAGGACACCACTGGCTGTTGATAATAGGGGGCTGGGGGTGCTTAACACCCTACAGTAAACATCTGCACAAGGAGTAACTAGTCATCCAAACACCAGTACTTCCCCTGTGGATAAACAGTGTTCTAGGTTGTGTGCTTAGAAGTGAAATTGCTGGATGTGATGGTATAGCTCTGGGCTGGAGGGGGTTCCCAGCTTTGGGCAAGTTCACTATGGATTTGAGGAGACCAAATAACAACAGAATGTTGGGGGTAAAAGAGGGCTCATACCTTTATTCTCACAGCAGCAAGTTGAGTGCTGGACTCCCATCTGTCTGTCTCTGCTCCCGGCTCAGCTTCTGCTCTCCTCTCTCCTTTTCTCTTCTCCAGTATCTATTCTCCTGCTTCCCTCTGCTCTTAGCACAGGCAGAACTCTTCTTAAAGCATTATGCGTGGTGATAGCTTATTGCCAACAGGTATGCCAGCATGCGCCTGTGCAGCAGGCTAAGTATTACCTCATTGTGTGTACACAGTGCGTATCAGTGAGGATCCTGGCCCTGGAACTTCCGTTTTCCCTACAGATGGATTTGATAGATCTGTGCTCAATGTCTGTTTCAAACTTCTCCCTTTTGCCTGACTATATCACAGGACCTGGAAAGTCTCTGCTACTGCAGATTTGTTTTGGATTCCCAAGTCAGGTGTCTACATGGAGACTTGGAAGGGAAAAAAATGAAGGGATGGCTGGGCTGCTCTGCGGACATGCAGATGCAGAGGCCTTTTATGTATTTATTTGTTCAGCAGCAGACAGTGTTCCACTGTCCTACAGTCCCACTCTCAAGAGCCAGGGTATGGGGAACATTGTCTGTTTTGTGGCCTGGAGCAGACGGTGGTGGTGACAGCGTCCTGACCCTGGGATAACAGCTCTGTGCTGGTAGGTTCCATATGGATCGCCCAGTGTCCTCGTTGTGGAAGGGAGAGCAGCGTCCCTCCGGGGCTAGAAACAAGGCTATGTTGAAAGGCCCTGCTGTGGGCTGTTCCTACCCTCCTGTTTTGAATTGCGTTCTGCTTCAGATATCTAGATTCGTTTTCAGTATATTCAGCTGAAACATGGCTGAAGCATTAGGTTTTAGGAATTAGATAACTTTGTTTTTACAAGATTTTGCCATGCTGTTCTTCCAAATAATTGAATCAATTCACAGCACCATGTATATGATCCTGTCTCTTCACAACCTCAGCAACACTTGGGGCTGTCAGGTTACCAGCCCTAGTCCTCCCCTTCCTTGTTATTATCATTGCTATCTGTCCATCTGATGATTGTAAAGTAGCGAACAGTTGTCTCTCTTTGAGTGCCCTGGTGATTTGTGAATGGAGCACTTTTTCAGGTTGGCTGTTGGATTTTTATGTTTTGATAAATGCCTGATGATCTCTCTCATCTATCATGTTATTGATTTATTTGTAATTTCCTATGTCAAAATGTAGAAGTTTTTGGTATTCCTCCCGTTCTCAGTCATTGGCTAGAAGCAGCTCAGGGGAGCGGGAACTTGGGGGACAGTGCAGCAACAGATTCTAAAGCTCAGCGCTGAGGTCCTGGTCAGTCGTGCTGTCTGGTGAGAGGTCTTATGGCTGCCACTGTCTTCACCTTGGACTGCTCAGATCTGCCTCTTTACACCGGTTTGAAGAAAAGCTACCCCATGTCTTCTGTGTACCTCTTTCCTGAGGGGGACTCCAAAGAACACAGCTAATGGGATGAATTCCAGGCCCTGTGGCTGCAGATGATGCAGGTTGTAGCTGATCTTCCACTAAATTCTAAATCCCCTCACCCTTAGCTACCCCCTAGCAGGTCTCAGCGGTCCACATGGTGCAGCTCATGGTGGTATGATCCAAACTTTCACTCCTGGAAGGGCTGCCACTGCAATAGTCATCCACCTTTCAGTTCTGGATTGCTGCACATGACCCTGCACGGTTCAGTGGGGCACCGGGACACCAGGATGTGCCCAGGTTCCACAGGTCCTTCTCCTGGGCTCTCCAGGTGTTCTTGTCCCCATATTATATAAAAGGAGCCTCATCTCATCCTTCTGATCAAGGTTAATCACCCCTCCTTATATAGCGACTCTTTTTTTGACTGCTCTTCTCTGGGCACAAGGAGTCCAAAATGCCCTGGTAGTAGGTGAGACTTACGGTTCAGTAGGATTCCTCCCTGTGTCCCCTAGCAAGAGTGTACATGTTTAGGGATCAGGACTTCCAACTCTGGAGAACCTAGAGTTATGGGGACAGAAATCATAAGGTCCCCAATGAATCATTGTGAGTAACTGTAACAAGGGCAACACATGCTTCCACACCTTGGTTTCTGAACACATGTCTCCTCCTACTGGAGACAGAGCACCATATAGAGAGATCTTTGTTTTAATAGCACTGTGTTATGAAGAAAGGCATCCATTCCTTTCAGAGTTAACTCTGAGTTGGCATCTCAGTTGCCCCTTCAGGAAGTCATTCTTGTATTCTGTAAGTCCAGGCATCTCTTGATACCATGGTATATGACATAGCTAGTGAATCTCATAGGCATGGGCCATTCCAGCACCTTCTTCACTCCCTTCACATCTGTCCTCTGATTTGATGGTATGTATGGAGAGGCCCATGACCCTGGACCAGGCCTTCTGTAAGTCCCCAGATCACAATGCTGGCTGTGGCTCTGTCAGCAGGAAGAGAATATTCATCCCACAGTTCATTCACTACCCCTGTGAGGTTGAACAGATGGTCTTTTCGGGATACAGGGAGCTCAGTGTAATCAGCTTGCCACCAACCAACCAGCTGGTCTTCTCTGGGGGCAGTGCCGCCTTGGGTATTCCGGATTGGTCTCTGTTACTGATAAAGGAATCAGTTACTGGATTAGGAATCCAGAGGGATGAATAGATCTGCCTTGGTAAATGAATCCCTGCTGCTGGGCCCATGTATAGCCTCTGACTCTGTTACCACGACCCCTCCACCCAGGCCAGTTGTGGGGTGGCTGATGACAAAGGATGGCTAGTGACAGCTGGCTCAGTCTCATTGCCTACTGGCTTGTTCAAGTGCTTCTCCTGTGCTGTGTGCCCTGTTATGGAGGTTGAAATATAACACAAAAATCACAGTGTGTACTGATTTTTCTATATATTTCTGTTGGGAACATGTCTTCAGTCGTCCAGTATTTTTCCTGCTCAGCCCTTGACATGACACCTCAACCATTTCTCCTTCCACAGAAATAGGCAAGTAGATTAACTGCTCATAGCTTAGCCTATTTGGGAAATGATCACTCTCTACCATCTTTCAGGGCCACCCCTGAATGTGGCTCTGCAGTCATTGCTCATTTTCAGTTTGCACCCACATACCAAGATGAACTATCCTGAGACTCAGCCCACTCACTACCTTCCACCTTTAACTAGTTGCGCAGGAACCCCTACCAAGCCATGGGTGCAAGGTGAGAGAGGAGGACTCGTGCATTTCTACAGGTGACTTAAGGTCTCGCTATACGTGCATGGATGTGACTTGTGTCCTCTCTTTCTGCTCAGGTTCATTCCCAGATGCACATTTCCATTACAGTATGGACAGCTGCTTCTGAGCATTTCTGACCTTTTGCCTGGGTGGACCCAACAGAACCCAGCTCATAATGGGAAATGCCAAAGACAGTGTCACTTTATATCCCATGTTCAAGTACTCCATCTCTAACAAGACCCAGTAAGATGCCCAGAGATGTTTATTTCTTAAAGTGCTTATAATTCTCCTTAGTAGATAACATGGCTTCAGAATCCCAGGGGCCTGTATTGTGATTCTCCACTAGAGCTTGTCTGTACTGTATCCTTCCCCACCATTGACACTTCCAACACCATAGTGTTTGCTAGATTGCGTAGTCCAAGTGGTCCAATTGCCAAGCATTGATGGCACTGGGACCTGGACCTGCTGCAGTGTCCTTTCCTGCTCCAGGAAACCTAACAGTTTTTCATGTGCCCCAGGGATTAGTTATAGACATGGTATGTTGCCTGAAGAGTCAAAAGGTTTATCAGGCACTGTATTTCATTCTTTGTGTTGGAAGATGCAAGCTGCCACAATTTGTCTTTTACTTTGAAAGGAATATCCTGGCACTCTACTGATTCTAGATACCCCCAAATTTCACTGAAGTGTCCAGTCCCTGAATCTTTGTATGGTTTACCTTCCCCTTTCTGGGATGTATGTCTCACTGAGGCCTAGAGAATGCTGGTCACTTCTTTCTTTTCTTGCCGACTCAGCATGATGTCATTGGTGTAATGGAGCACTGCGAAGTTCTCTGAGATGTCAAGTGGTCCAGATCTCTTAGGACAGTGTGATGACAGAGGCAGGAGATTTAATATAGTCCTGAGGCATAATTGCATATAAATATTGTTGTCTGTCCCAAATGAATGCAGATCATTTCTTATCTTATGTTGTAATTTGAATGGAAATGAGCACATTTGCTAAATCAATGGCTGCATGCTATATATCTGAGAGTTTACTAATCTGTTCTAGCAACAGTTGAGTGCTGTCATTGTAAGCGGGCCTACTACTTGATTAAGTCTGTCATAGAATACAATCATTCTCCAGGACCCATCTAGATGCTGAAGGGGCCAGATTGTATTAAATAAAGATAGGATAGGGACCACCACGCTTTAATCATTTAGGTATGTAAAGGTAGAACTAATCTCCACCATCCACTCCAGAATACAATATTATTTTTTTAGATAATTTATTGATGTGAAAATCACAAAACAGAAAATTATTTAAAAATGAAAAGTTAAATGCCATTCAATACAACATTGTGCTAAATATTGCAGTGTTCTGTGATCGTTACACCTATCTAGTTCCAAAACATTTCTATTCACTCCAAAGTAAAATCCCTTACACATTAAGGAGTTTTGCACCATCCCCTGTACCCCCAGCACCTGTAAGTGGCAATCTGTGTCCCTTCTCTATGGAGTTATCTATAATGCATATTTCATGTGACTTTGTGTTGGAGGTCTACCCATGTTATAGCATGTATCAGTACTTCATTTCTTTTTATGGCTGAATAATGTTCCACTATATGTACAGACACAATTTCTTTATCCATTCCCCCCACTGATGAACATTAGGGTTGTTTCTGCCTTTTGGTGTCACTGTTTTAAATAGTGCTGCTGGGAACATGCATGCACATCTGTTTGAGTGCCTGTTGTCAGTTCTTTTGAGTATATACCTTGGAGTAAAACTGTGGAGTCATATGGCAATTCTATCTTTAACTTTTTGAGCAAGCAACAAATGCTTTTCAACAGGAGCTGAACCATTTTGCTTTCCTACCAGCAGTGCACACGGTTCCATTTTCTCCACTTCTTCCAGTTGCCACAATAGTTGTTATCTTACACTTTACTGATTCTAGCTATTGTGGTTTTGATTTGCATTTCTCTAATGCTAGCGATATTGAGCATTTTTCATGTGTTGATTGAGGCTTTGGATATCATTTATGGAGAAACATCAGTCCTAGTTCTTAGCTCACTTTTAAATTTGTTTGTCTCTTTATTATTGAGTTTGAAGAGTTCTTTATGTATTCTGAATACTAGACCTTTATCAGATATATGTTTTGACAATAATTTCTTCTGCTCCGTAACTTGTCTTTTCTCTCTCTGGATGTATTTTGATGCACATTTTTTTAAATGAGGTCTAATAGATCTATTTATTTATTTTTTTATTCATGCTGTTAGTGTCACTGCTAACCAGGTCATTATTATTTTTGTATTAACTTCAGCACTCCACATAATGACTTTCCCATAACAGGCCTGCCCTTTATTTCTCCAGACTTACTTAAAAACTAAGTCTAGTTCTGTGCTAATATGGCATGGACTTTCTCTAATGGTCATTCCCACTTTTGAATGTCCTTTAAATCACTTTCTTTATTCTTTAATATTAAAGTAATCTTCATCCTTTGGTTCATGCAGATATATTTCTAAGTAGAACAGTTTTTTGAAGGGATAATAGAAAGTTTCCAAGGCATCCAATTTACTAGAATTTTAAAATCTTGGGGCTAGAAATAGATCTAAGGTCTCACATCCCAACTTCTACCACTGCAGGATTCCCTTTGCCTCAGTTCCTCATAGATGACCATTGCACTTGAGATCTCCCAGTGACAAAGAGGACACTACTTCAAAAGGGATAGGCTGTGTGGTTGGACGGCATTAATTATTACAAAACTTTTCTTTTAAATAAGATCAACTCTAACATATTTCAACCTGACCACAGTTGACCTAATTTTACGATCTAAAGCTACTCAGTGTGAGACTATTCTATTTTTTTCCTTTTGTAGTTGTGCCTCAGATGTGTAAAACTGTACCATGTATTTCCCGTGCCCAAGCTAAATAGTTACTATACTAATAGCTCTTCCTCATTTCTAATTTAGATTCCAGATATTTCATCCTCCAGGTACCTTCTTCTATTAAAACTTCATTTTGTCAATATTCTTAAAATGTAGGAGTCAGAATAAGACAAATGTTCAACTATGATCAAAAGCGAGAGAAGCGATTATTTGTACATCTTGATTTTCTTAATGAAACTCTTCTTGTCAACTTCCTTATTAGCAAACCTCATTTAATCAGGTCCCTTTCATGAGCGCTATCGCTTATTTTTGCAGAAGTAATAATGCCAGCCCCTAAGAAGAGCTCCGAGTCTCTGCATGTGAATTAAAGTGATATTCTCCCATTCTGAAGCATATTACCAAGTTCTGCAAGACCAAGGGAGGCTCGTAACACCTTATGGGCACATGTATTATTTTAACATCAAGGCTGCATGAAGTGTATTGTGTTTTTTCCCAAAATGGATCCCATTCATGTGTCAACTTCTAATTTGTTCTTTTAAAATATAATGTCTACCCCCATTCTACATCAGACTGCTGTACTCTTTTCCTCATTATTTGCCCCATCCAAACTTTCTTTGTAGTGCATAGGATGTGTGAGTGTGTGTGTGTGTGTGTGTGTGTGTGTGTGTGTGTGTGTGTGTGTATGTGTGTGTGTGTGTGTTTGTGAGGGAGAGAGACAGAGATTGAGAATCTGTTAATGTGTAGAGAAACAATTTATTATGATAAAAATCATACAATTAAACGATCATGGTATTTGTCCATTTTTTTTTACTATGGTCAACTACACAAACATAAAATTTATCATCTTAACCATTTTTAAGTGAATAGTTCAGAGATATTAAATACATTCATAGTGTGTTACCATCACTACGATCTACCTGTTAGGACTCCTTTTACGTTGTAAAATTGCAACTCTATTTCCATTGAGCAGTAAGGTCCCTTCTCCACTTCTCTTCAGCCCTTGGAAAACACCATTCTACTTTCTATCTCTATGACCTTGGTTGCGCTAAGTACCTCATATAAGTGGGATCATTTTACATTCCTACCAACAATGCACAAGGGCTCCACTATCTCCATGTCTCCACCAACAATTGTTATTTTCTGTTTTTTTTTTCCGATAGTAGACATTCAAATGGGTGTGCAATGCTATCTTGTAGTTTGTTTTGCATTCCCCTAATTATTAGTGGTGTAAGTGGTTGTTTTTTTACTGCTTCGTTTGGATGAGGCTCAAGGCTCACTAGGTGATGCCTGTCGAAGACATTACTGATAATGTTGTTAGAATGTGAATTGATCTGTTGGAAAAATTAGCAGTCACTGGCATAACCCAATCAGCTTTGGTGGTTAATTTCCCAGGATTTCTTGGACTCAGGAGCAATTGCTTCTGGTTGTCCTTACCTACAAAAGATGCAAAGAGACTTGCTCCCATTTCTTGTGAGAATATTCAGAATGAACCAGCATTTGAGTAATGTATTATTGCCATCAGTATAAAATAATAAAGAATACAGAGAAAATCAGCTTGGGACAGTATAAAGCTAATTTTCTGTATGGGTGTGATAAGAAGAAGTTCTTCCTGTGTGATATATCAAAGTGATAATGTGCGCCATTAGGACAACTTGTTTTATATTTCTTAAAATAGATATGACATAGGAAATGACAGATGGAGGTCAGGGAAAAATTCATGAAGTCCTTCACCTTATATTCATAAATCAATGACTTAGTCCCAGAGAGTTGGCTAAAAATATATTTCTCTTTCAGATGAAGGAGATTAGGTTGTAAAAAGAAGAACTTGTTGACTGAAATGACCGAGAACATCATCTCTGTCATTAACACCCGACTGCAGCATTACACAGAACATAAGAAACTTGATTTTTTTCTCTTACATTTTTACTTTCTCTCTTTCTCTATTTTATAAACACACACATACACACACACACACACACACACACACACACAGATTTCCATTTTGTAGATAAAACCATGTTTATAGTCAGAAAAATAATTGGGTTCAGCTAAATGTTTGGCCCCAGGAGGGAGAATAGTTTAGGGAGAAATATAGTTTAAATGAAAATGTAGCAAGGATTTCCAAGGGGGAAGAATTAGAAAAAAAAATCCAGAAGAGATTGTTGAAACAATACTAATGCCTGGAAAAACAGACTTTAGATGTTTTTCATTCTGAGAAGCCAATACCAGCATCAACTCCCAAAAGAGATCAGTATGTGAAATGACAGTCTTAGATTGAAAATGCAATCTTAAAGTTCAGGGTGAAATCCTGATTTCTTAAAATAATTCCTTTTGAAATATAACTGTAGTCTTTTAAACTTATAATCAGGTACAACCTAAACTATAATGAAGGTATTTAACATGTCAAGAAACAAGAAGGAAGAGTTCAAATGGAAGAACTGTGAATTTCTAGTGAGATTTGCACTCTTGCTTCTACGTTTTTATTGCATTCCATAACATCACAGGGAAAAAAATCCTTTAAAAAATACATTCTACAGCTTATCACTCATGTCGAAGAAAACTCGTTTAATGCATTTGTGACCATGATACTGAAAATAAGTCTTGATGGAAGCAAGCACAGTCATATATTAAGGTACACAAATAGACACTTTTGCTGGTTTATTCTCCAGCCTTGCTGCAAGAATGCAAATGAGCTTTCTCAGACTGTTTCAAACTGTCAAGTGACAAGGAGGGGAGGAGGCAAGAAATAAATCAATTGAGCTAACCTAGCACAGAAGTCTACAGATTAATTATGTTTTAAAAAACTGAAAACAATGTGTTTCTGTAGCAGCATGAAAGATTGGTCCCTGAAATATTACTTAATATTATGTAAACAAATGGACCCTAATCGATTACAGATGGTAGTCATTATACCTGCAAAAGGTATAGAGTGAGGGCGTTTCCTTCCAGATAAATGAACTGGGTGTAGAAGACAGGAGTCCTTCTGCATCCGCAGACACAATTTATAAATTGCTTATAGGATGGTGAGAGATTGGCATTATGACTGCAAATGCCAAGTAGGTATCAGTATACGTGTTTTTTCTATTTTGACTCCAGAATCCTAGGGATGAAAGGAGAGTTACGTAGGCAGGTTGTACTCAGATTCTGTCCCTGGCATTTTGAGAGAGGCATGACCTCGAGGCTTGTAAAGGCATCACCCTCTTGTTTTTGGTTCTCTTGGATGGATTAAGCCCAATTTAGTGCTCCATCGTTATTCAGCCATTTATTCAATCAAAAATACCAAGATACATTCTTTGGTTCTTGACCCAGCCTTGACTTAAATAGGAAATTTACTTACGAGCTACTCGATGTTGATTAAAAATTCAAGGATGGTTAGTTCTGTGTGCTAGATTGAAAGGAAGGTCGAGTTATGAAGGGCTTAATGGAAGAAACCTAACATGGAATTTCAGAGGAGGGCAGACAGCACCAGGCAAAGTAGCAAAGGCTGTTCTTTGGAAGATAGAAAGACCCTGAAAATTATAGGTGCCTTGGAGGTTTTCTAAGGGTAGGCAAACATTCAAGGTTTTTTCAGTAATTAAAGAAAAATACTTGAATACGAATAGAAGGGAGATTCAGAAGAAAGCAAATTATTTTTGGTGTGGTTTGGAATGGCAGATGTTGACCCATTGGCAGTGAGAAGTTCAGGCATTAGGAAGGAGATAAGAATAAAAGTGGGTAGGTGAATGCGCTTGACATTCAAAGCAAGGAAAATTAGTTTACACAATCTTAGATTCATGATTTTGCAGAGATAAGATATAGTAAAGAACCACAAAAGAAAAGATAATTTTCTGAGTTTTTTTTACTTTTATGAAATGAAAAGGTAGGATTTGGCAATGCATTAGAAGTATAGGATACTCTGAAGACGTTTTTCTGCTTTGAGCTGAAAGGTAAATGAATTTGGCCGTATATAGCTAAATAAAAAATGTTGGCTAAAATCTGCAGCAGAAAATAATAAAGAACAGATTACTACTTGGGATTTTTGCTTATGCCCAATCTTTTAAGTAGTTTTCCATTTATTTAATTAAAAAAGTATCTACATACTTACATCATCACTGATCCAGAAATAAGGAAACTTATGAATTTTGTCACCTTAACTCATGTTTATTTAGCATATATAAACTATCTAGCATATATAAACATGTTTATCTAGCATATCCATGCTGTATAATATTCAGGTCTCACTTTTTTAGTAACACGCTTCACAACGGTGTTGTCCACATAGCTTCAGTTGAAAGGTTTGAATAATTTGGCCCTCCTTAATTTACTATCCTGGCTTTGATTGACAGCCATATTGCATTTGTTAAGTAAGAGTTTTAATGCAGATAATTTCCTTTTTTGTGAGACCCATCTTCTCCCATTCTGTAAGGAAGAAACATATCACGAAGAAAATTCACTGCAAAGAATGTGTCCATTAAATTGTGTTCATGAATACACAAAACGCAGTGAGTTACTGAACAAGATACACATGTTAAAAATTCCTTTATAGATTTATTTTATATATATGTACATATACATGCACTATACACACACATACATACACATACATATATACATTTAGACATGAAGGTTGACATCCTATAAATAAATTTTCCTTCTCACAGTAAGCCAAGTTACACTACTTTGCTAAGCAAAGCATTCAATTATTCTCATTTTATGTATTGCCATCTGGTATACTTGTACTTTTTTTGTGAATCACAGAAAAAGCAATTCAAAACCAGACATTAAATATACTCATAAATAATTATCAACATATTAAGGAGTTTCTGAAGACAGGTTTGGACGTGTACATTCCAACAGGATTTTCTTAGGTTGATAGCCATAAGCTTTTCATTGAGAAAAATATTTTATAATATTATCGTAAACTCATATGGCTAACTTTCTATGTACATCTGCTTCAACAGTCTTTTAACATGCTACATTACAAATGTAGCTTTGTGATTCATTCTCATCCCTTTTCTTTGATATTTTTCTCTGTTTTATTAATGCAGAAGGAATCCTCATAATGAAGAGAGTGTCTTAATGCTGAAAGCACACAGATTCTTCTGCCATAGAGATTTTGGGATTCTGTAGATTTGGAGGGAAAGTAGGTGGAGTAAACCTGCTTAATCTGTGGACCAGGGTTCATACCAAAGGGACCACTCAGATACTTTCCCAGTTGCTTTGTGAAAGTGGGATAATGATGTCACAGGAAAACTGATTTCATTTTTTTTATAGTTCTAATCTTGAGAAATATGCCTCTATATTTAACTAAAGCAGATGCCCCTGTAAGCACTACTCCTCTGGAGGAGTTTGTAATTCCACATGGCAGCGATTCTTAATTCTGGTCCCAGTAGTTTACAGGTCTTGGATCCTCTTTAAATGTCATCTTTGGACTGAACACAATACTCCAAGTGTAGCCAGGCCAAGTCAAAGACAGAAGAGTTCTCACTTTTGATTTTCCTAATTGAAGTACTACAAAAATACATAGACTACATCCATCTTGTCAGGAGACACTGCAAACTATTGCTTATAACTGATCTTTGCTTATAAAGATCCTGAATATTTATTTAGTAAATCTTGTTTGGCTTCTCAAGTATTTATACCCAAACCTATTCCTAAATATATATATTTAACCCTATTACATTCTATTAGTTGTTGCTGATTTTAACTATTAGAAAATCTTGCTTTAACAACCATTTAATTTTTCTGAGATGATAAAAGTAAAACACCTTTCAGTACAGAGAAAAACAAAAATACAAGACAAAATAAACAAATATTAGATAAAAGTAGGACAAAATATATATGTATATGAAATGCCTAAGATGTCTCCATCACAAGTCTGTGTATAACAGTTTCATATGCTTCTTTTTTCACTTAAAAATACTTTATGGATGTTTTATTATTTAATAAATATTATTGTATAATATTTATTATTATTTAATATTCCTTATTTCCAAGGAGGACAGAATAATGTTTGACAGTGTGTGTGTATTGTATTTAATGGCATAGTAGATGGTTATTAAGAGTGTATTTATTCAGTTTTTCTATTGTAAACAGTACTACTAAAAGCATTCTTCGTTTGTTTTTTTTTTTGGTATCATTAATCTACAATTACATGAGGAACATTATGTTTACTAGACACCCTCCATCACCAAGTGCCCCCCCAACAAACCCCATTACAGTCACTGTCCATCAGCCTAGAAAGATGCTATAGAATCACTACTTGTCTTCTCTGGGTTAAACAGCCCTCCCCATGCACCCCCCAAAATTACACATACTAATCATAATGCCCCCTTTCTTTTCACCCCCCTTATCCCTCCCTTCCCACCCATCCTCCCCAGTCCCTTTCCCTTAGGTAACTGTTAGTCCATTCTTGGGTTCTGTGTTTCTGCTGCTGTTTTGTTCCTTCAGTTTTTTCTTTGTTTTTATACTTCACATATGAGTGAAACCATTTGGTACATGTCTTTCTCCGCCTGGCTTATTTCACTGAGCATAATACCCTCTAGCTCCACCCATGTTGTTGCAAATGGTAGGATTTGTTTTCTTCTTATGGCTGAATAAGATTCCATTGTGTATATGTACCACATCTTCTTTATCCATTCATCTACTGATGGACACTTAGGTTGCTTCCATTTCTTGGCTATTGTAAATAGTGCTGCGATAAACATAGGGGTGCATCTGTCTTTTTCAAAGTGGGCTGCTGCATTCTTAGGGTACATTCGTAGAAGTGGGATTCCTGGGTCAAATGATATTTCTATTTTGAGCTTTTAGAGTAACCTCCACATTGCTTTCCACAATGGTTGAACTAATTTATATTCTCATCAGCAGTGTAGGAGGGTTCCACTTTCTCCACAACCTTGCCAACATTTGTTGTTGTTTGTCTTTTGGATGGTGGTGATCCTTACTGGTGTGAGGTGATACCTCATTGTGGTTTTAATTTGCATTTCTCTGATGATTAGTGATGTGGAGCATCTTTTCATGTGCCTGTTGGCCATCTGAATTTCTTCTTTAGAGAACTGTCTGTTCAGCTCCTCTGCCCATTTTTAATTGGATTATTTGCCTTTTGTTTGTTGAGGTGCGTGAGCTCTTTATATATTTTGGATGTCAATGCTTTATTGGATCTGTCATTTATGAATATATTCTCCCATACTGTAGGATGCCTTTTTGTTGTATTGATGGTGTCTTTTGCTGTACAGAAGCTTTTCAGTTTGATATATTTTTGCTTTTGTTCATTTTTACTTTTGTTTCCCTTGCCCGGGGAAATATGTTCATAAAGAAGTCACTCATGTTTATGTCCAAGCGATTTTTGCCTATGTTTTTTTCTAAGAGTTTTATGGTTTCATGATTTACATTCAGGTCTTTGATTCATTTTGAATTTACTTTTGTGTATGGGGTTAGACAATAATCCAGTTTCATTCTCTTACATGTAGCTGTCCTGTTTTGCCAACAGCAGCTGTTGAAGAGGCTGTCATTTCCCCATTGTATGTCCATGGCTCCTTTATCGTATATTAATTGACCATATATGTTTGGGTTAATGTCTGGAGTCTCTAATCCTGTTCCACTGGTCTGTGGCTCTGTTCCTGTACCAGTACCAGATTGTCTTGATTACTGTGGCTTTGTAGTAGAACTTGAAGTTGGGGAGTGAGACCCCCCCTACTTTATTCTTCCTTCTCAGGATTGCTTTGGCTATTCAGGGTCTTTAGTGGTTCCATATGAATTTTAGAACAATTTGTTTCAGTTCTTTGAAGAAAGTTGTTGTATTTTGATAGGGATTGCATTGAATCTGTAGATTGCTTCAGGCAGTATGACCATTTTGACAATATTAATTCTTCCTAGCCAAGATCATGGCATGAGTTCCCATTTGTTAGTGTCCCCTTTAATTTCTCTTAAGAGTGTCTTGTAGTTTTCAGGGTATAGGTCTTCCACTTCCTTGGTTAGGTTTATTTCTAGGTATTTTATACTTTTTGATGCAGTTGTGAATGGAATTGTTTTCCTGATTTCTCTTTCTATTGGTTCATTGTTAGTGTATAGGAAAGCTACAGATTTATGTGTGTTAATTTTGTATCCTGCAACTTTGCTGTATTCCGATATCAGTTCTAGTAGTTTTGGAGTGGAGTCTTTAGGGTTTTTTATGTACAATATAATGTCATCTGCAAATAGTGACAGTTTGACTTCTTCTTTACCAATCTGGATTCCTTGTATTTCTTTGTTTTGTCTGATTGCTGTGGCTAGGACCTCCAGTACTATGTTGAATAACAGTGGAGAGAGTGGGCATCCCCATTTTGTTCCTGATCTTAGAAGAAAAGATTTCAACTTCTCGCTGTTCAGTGTGATGTTGGCTGTGGGTTTATCATATATGGCCTTTATTATGTTGAGGTACTTGCCCTCTATACCCATTTTGTTGAGAGTTTTTATCATGAATGGATATTGAATTTTGTCAAATGTTTTTTCAGCATCTATGGAGATGATCATGTGGTTTTTGTCCTTTTTGTTGATGTGGTGGATGATGATGATGGATTTTCTAATGTTGTACCATCCTTGCATCCCTGAGATGAATCCCACTTGTTCATGGTGTACGATCCTCTTGATGTATTTTTGAATTCGGTTTGCTAATATTTTGTTGAGTATTTTTGCATCTACGTTCATCAGGGATATTGGTCTGTAATTTTCTTTTTTTGCAGTGTTTTTGCCTGGTTTTGGTATTAGGGTGATACTGGCTTCATAGAATGAGTATGGAAGTATTCCCTCCTCTTCTATTTTTGGAAAACTTTAAGGAGAATGGGTGTTATGTCTTCTCTGTATGTCTGATAAAATTCCATGCTAAATCCACCTGGCCCAGGGGTTTTGCTCTTGGGTAGTTTTTTTTTATTAATGCTAAAATTTTGTTGCTGGTAATTGGTCTATATAGATTTTCTGTTTCTTCCTTGGTCAGTCTTGCTAGGTTGCATTTTTCTAGGAAGTTGTCCATTTCTTCTAGGTTTTCCAGTTTGTTAGCATATAGATTCTCACAGTATTCTCTAATGATTCTTTGTATTTATGTGGAGTCCATCGTACTTTTTCCTTTCTCATTTCTGATTCTTTTGATGTGTATAGATTCTCTTTTTAACTTAATGAGTCTGGCTAGGGATTTATCTATTTTGTTTATTTTCTCAAAGAGCCAGCTCTTGGTTTCATTGATTTTTTTCTACTGTTTTATTCTTCTCAATTTTATTTATTTATTTCTTCTCTGATCTTTATTATGTCCCTCCTTCTACTGACTTTAGGCCTCATTTGTTCTTCTTTTTCCAAATTCAATAATTGTGACTTTAAACTTTAAAGTTTAAACTAATTTAAACTTTAAATTCATTTGGGATTGTTCTTCCTTCTTTAAATAGGCCTGGATTGCTATATACTTTCCTCTTAGAACTGCTTTCGCTGCATCCCACAGAAGTTGAGGCTTTGTACTGTTGTTGTCATTTGTCTCCATATATTGCTTGATCTCTATTTTAATTTGGTCATTGATCATTTGATTATTTAGGAGCATGTTGTTAAGCCTCCATGTGTTTGTGAGCCTTTTTTGCTTTCTTTGTACAAATTATTTCTAGTTTTATACCTTTGTGGTCTAAGAAATTGATTGGTAGGATTTCAGTCTCTTTGAATTTACAGAGACTCTTTTTGTGGCCTAGTATGTGGTCTATTCTGGAGAATGTTCCATGTGCACTTGAGAAGAATGTGTATCCTGCTTCTTTTGGGTGTAGAGTTCTGTAGATGTCTTTTAGGTCCATCTGTTCTTGTGTGTTGTTCAGTGCCTCTGTGTCCTTACTTATTTTCTGTCTGGTGGATCTGTCCTTTGGAGTGAGTGGTATGTTGAAGTCTCCTAAAATGAATGCATTGCATTCTTTTTCCTCCTTTAATTCTGTTAGTATTTGTTTCACATATATTGGTGCTTCTGTATTGGGTACATATATATTTATAATGGTTATATCCTCTTGTTGGACTGACCCCTTCATCATTTTGTAATGTCCTCCTTTATCTCTTATGACTTTCTTTGTTTTGAAGTCTATTTTGTCTGATACTAGTATTGCAACACCTGCTTTTTTCTCCCTGTTGTTTGCATGAAATATCTTTTTCCATCCCTTGACTTTTAGGCTGTGCATGTCTTTGGGTTTGAGGTGATTCTTCTGTAAGCAGCATATGGATGGGTCTTGCTTTTTTATCCATTCTATTACTCTGTGTCTTTCGATTGGTGCATTCAGTCCATTTACATTTAGGGTGATTATTGAAAGATGTACTTATTGCCAATTCAGGCTTTAGATTTGTGGTTACCAAAGGTTCAAGGGTAGCTTCTTTACTATCTAACCGTCTAACTTAACTCACTTATTAAGCTATTATAAACACAGTCTGATGATTCTTTATTTCCCTCCCTTCTTTTTCTTCCTCCTCCATTCTTTATATGTTAGGTGTTTTATTCTGTGCTCTTTTGTGTTTCCTTTGACTGCTTTTGTGGGTAGTTGATTTTATTTTTTCCCTTTAGTATTTGGTTGGTCTGCTTTCTTTGCTGTGATTTTATTTTCTCTGGTGACATCTGTTTTGCCTTAGGAGTGCTTACATCTAGAGATGTCCCTTTAAAATATCCCGTAGAGGTGGTTTGTGGGAGGCAAATTCCCTCAACTTTTGCTTGTCTGGGAATTGTTTAATCCCTCCTTCATATTTAAATGATAGTCATGCTGGATACAGTATCCTTGGTTCATGGCCCTTCTGTGTCATTGCATTAAATATATAATGCCATTCTCTTATGGCCTGTAAGGTTTCTGTTGAGAAGTCTGATGATAACCTGATGGGTTTTCCTTTGTCGGTGACCTTTTTTCTCTCTCTGGCTGCCTTTAATACTCTGTCCTTGTCCTTGATCTTTGCCATGTTAATTATTATGTGTATTGATGTTGTCCTCCTTGGGTCCCTTGTGTTGGGAGTTCTGTGGGGTTCCATGGTCTGAGAGACTATTTCCTCCACCAGTTTGGGAAAGTTTTCAGCAATTATTTCTTCAAATACACTTTCTATCCCTTTGTCTCTCTCTTCTTCTTCTGGTACTGCTATAATGCAAATATTGTTCCATTTGGATTGGTCACACAGTTCTCTTAGTATTCTTTCATTCCTGGAGATCCTTTTATCTCTCTATGCCTCAGCTTCTCTGTGTTCCTGTTCTCTGATTTTTATTCCAATAATAGCCTCTTTCACCTCATCCAGTCTGCTCTTAAGTCCTTCCAGGGATTGTTTTATTTCTGTATTCTCCCTCCTAACTTGATCCTTTAGCTCTTGCATATTTCTCTGCAGGTCCATCACCATGGTTATGATGTTTATTTTGAATTCTTTTTCAGGGAGATTGGTTAAATCTATCTCCCCAGGCTCCCTCTCAGGGTTTGTCTGGGTGATTCTGGACTGGATCAGTTTCTTCTGTTTTTCATGGTATAGAGGTAGTCATGGGCAGTTGGTACATGTGTTAGCTGGGAGAAAAAGTCCCTTCCTGCTTGCCTGTTGCCTTCCCTTCCTGTGAGAATGGCAACCCCTAGAGGCTTGTGCTGGATAGCTGCATGCTGACATGGTCTATGAGTCTGGCCGGGTGGCTGCGGAGGAGGCTCTGTGTGGCTGCTGTGGGTGTGGCCGATATCAGGCTGCAGCTCTGCTATGGCAGGGTCACGCTGGAGGGACAACAGGCAGAAGGCTGTTTATCACCATGAAGGGCCTCAGATCTGTGTTGCTGCCCAGGGTGTTAGGGCGCCTGGAGTTCCCTGGGATTCCCAGCTGCTGTGCTGAGTGTGCCAGGACGCTTCCATCCAGATGTGAGGCCCCTGTCTCTTTAAGACTTTCGAGAAGCACTTGCTTTTCTTTTGTCCTGGGGGTGCTGGCTGCAGGGACCCACTTGCAGATTTTACTGTTCCATTTCCCTAAAATCCAGCACACCATGCAATGTGTGTCTGCACTCCTGGTGTGGATTACTAGGGCTGGGTATTTAGCAGTCCTGGACTACCACTCCCTCTGTACTCTGACCCCTCTCCTACCTCCTGGGAACTGGAGTGGGTGTCCCGCCGGACCCTGGCTTGTATCTTACCCCCTTCATGAGGTGCTGAGTTCTCGCAGATGTAGATGTAGCCTGGCTGTTGTACTGTATCTTCTGGTGTCTCTTTTAGGAATAGTTGTATTTGTTGTATTTTCAAAAATATGTATGGTTTTTGGAGGAGATTTCTGCTGCCCTACTCACGCTGCCATCTTCGAACATGGAGCCTAAAAGCATTCCTATACATAAATTTTTGCTTCCATTTATCCGTAACTCTAGGACAAGTTATTGGATATAGAATCCTTGAATTAAAGTATATGAATACCAGGGGGAACTGTTGATGTATATTGTCAAACTGAAATTCATTTTCAAGGTAGTTTTTTTACATCCATCATACGTGTCTCTCTCCTTTTCCTCTCTCCCTCTCTGGCTCTTTCTCTCTCTTTCTCTGTGTTTATGTGTGTGTGTGTGTGTGTGTGTCTATATAAGAAATGTGTAAAATTTGTAATAAGTATATAATGCTTATGACATGTAATATACAAAACATATATATTTATATGTGTATCTATATGTTTATATCTATATTTATCTATCTTGAGTGGATGAGAAGAACAAGAGAATTTGGGAAGGTTCTGCTGTGTATTATCAGGACCTATCTTACATCTGACTCTTAACTGTGGGGCTGAATTTGTTATGTAAGTGTAAGTGGTACATTATTGTTCAGATATGCATACTTGGGTTTGTGGGATACAAAGGTACTATGATGAACCTGACCCATATTTTATTTATTTCTTTCATTAACATTTTTTTAACAAATGGAGCCGTGAAGACTAAAATTTTAGTAGAGTATCACCATTACATGAAAAGATTCATGTGTGAAATTCATCCAGAGGTAACAGCAAAACTATAATCTTTAATGGGATATGGTGAGAATTGTTGCTGTCATTATTTGAGAAGACATTTACTCCATGAGGCTTTCTCAGTGGTTGCAAAGGTTTATTTAGTGAAATCCATAAGCATTGACTGACTACTCTGGGCTAGGCATAGTGCTCGACACTATAATTTATTTAGAGTAATAAAAGAGTGTGCTTTTTTTTTCCTGAAGATCTTACTCTTTAAAAGGAGATACTAAAAAGTAAAGAGTGATCTGTGCAATAGTACAGACATGGACCAAGGTCTGTTAGAATCCCTGGGACTCTAAGACTTCTGGCCTTAATCTGTACTTTCCTTTTCTAATCAGCTAGTATTCCCTTTCTTCCCTAATTATCTATCTCTGTCCTGTAGTGATTAAAAAGAAAACAACAACTGGAAATAAAAACATAATGGGTAGACAGATAATGGACAAAGAAATACAATTAAATAGAAGTACACCCTAACCTGGACTCTATCTTCAAAGAAAACTAGATTACTTTTAGGCAAGAACAATCCAAGAACTTGGCAGCAAATTTTGCTAATGCTTTACCCCAGCACTTGCTTCAGCAGTACATATCTATCCTCTGTTTGCATTTAACAGAGAAGGAGAGGTGCTGGGTGTACAGCCAGGTCTTCTCCCTAAGTAAACTGGTGTATTTCTGCATCCCATTGCTAATTTGCGAGTAAAATCATCTTTGTTGCACAGCCACTGATATTTTCAGAGCTAAACTGTAGAAAAGCCAGCAACATGCGCAAGAGATCAGAGTTTCCAGCTCTGTAAGTTAGATGACCCACAGACCTCAGTCTTCAATCAGAAAACTCCTAAAATTGTTATTTATAATTCCCATTGTATAATATCTATAAAATTGAGAACCACTATTCCTTCTCTGCAATGCACTTACTGGCAGAAATTTTCAAGAACTCAAGCTACTATCCAAACATCTGTAATGGCTGTAGAAACGGTTGCACATGACAGCACTTTGAACCATAGCACTAATAACTGGGAAATAAAGAGGTAAAACAAATGGGAATAACACATGTACAGCTTATCAGGCTGTGTCAGAAGAGGGTACAAGAAAGCCCAGCTACTCATTGAGGGAACAAAGGACTATGGCAACCAAAATACTTCCTCAGCTGCATTGTCATTTGCTAGTTCCCAAGTTTGCACTGCACATATGGGCTATTCAGAGAGAAAACTCTAAAGCTACAGGTGCATATGAGAGGGTGGAGCTGAGGGTGGTGAAACGGGAGTTCAAACAGACCCTCCTTGCAACGTCTGGAAACCATCAGCCAAAAGGTCCTCATCCAAGTCATCAAGTACATGATACGACTGAGGGCTGAATCCTACTGACAATCAGTTACTGAGAACCAGTTCAGGAAAAAGGAGTGTGTGAAAGGGATCAAGAAAGAGCAGCTTGAGAGGTAGAAGGGAAGACAGAATGTGTGGCATCATGGAACTCAAAGGGAGAACTTTTTTAAAGTATGTTGAGTGAAAACAAAATATCAAATATCAAGTAAGATTCAGGAAGGAGAAGTGGTCTTAATAATTAGGAGCTCACAGACCATCATTGCGAAGTGAGGCATCGGGAACAAAGCAGGGTAGAGCCTGTGGTGAGTTGATGAGGGAATGGGGGATGTGGACATTAGAGTGAGAATTGACAATTATATCAAGATTATTTCATAGAACTTGATTTAGGATGATAAAGACCTGAGGATGTTTAAATGATTATGGAATGCAATCCATATATGGTAGCAAATAATTCCCCTCTCTATGGTGTGACATATTTCAGTGGTAATTCTTCCTCTTCCATTTTCAAGCAGTATGACTTTGGACATTTCTCTACATCCCAGTTTCTCCACCTGTAGATGTATGACATTATAGTCACAACCAATGCTAGCTGATTGTATTCTCTAAAGACATTGCAGAAAGAGGGAAAAATCAAGTAGCAAGCTCTCTTGGAAGGTAGAAGGCTGTAGATTCCAGAACTCAGGTGAACTAATTTTCTAAAGCAGGAATGTCTCTCTTACAGTGTGGTATGTGTAAAAGACAAAAATGAGGGTACAGGTACATTTACCTTTATGGGTTTGGCATTAACAGATTCCCAGTTTTAATGGTGTTTATTTGCTCTGAAAAAAAAAAAAAAAAGAGGTAGAATTACATAGGCTCCAAGTCGGCTACGGAGTTGGCGAGTAGAAGGGTTAAGGAACATAACCAAGATTTAAAATAGCTGGTGGTACAGTGAGAGTGATAGAAAGTTTACTGAAAACACAGTATTGTCAGACAGTATTGAGACCCATTTGATGCTAGAGAAAAAGTACATTTAAAGAAACAGTACTTTGTGGGGTTCTGGGTTTTCTCTGAGCATTGTTTCCTAGCCAGGCACTTGAATAAGGAAGTATCAATGAAATCTATACAAATTTGAGAAGAAAATGGTGGGAATGGAATGCGATATAGACAGATAATGAAAAAGCAGTAAGGAA
The DNA here is from genome assembly GCF_040802235.1 of Manis javanica. Classification (NCBI taxonomy): domain Eukaryota; kingdom Metazoa; phylum Chordata; class Mammalia; order Pholidota; family Manidae; genus Manis; species Manis javanica. The sequence continues at coordinate 226,038,281 of NC_133156.1, forward strand.
AAAATTATAGAGATCTCGGTTAGATGAAAGGCAAGTTGGAATAAAACTAACTTGAGAGCTGAAGGGTAGAAAGCTGTAGTGAAAAATTTGCATGTTAGGTTTAAAATGGAGATTTTCTAGGCTCTAAGGGCAAGGGGTTGTACCTGTGTGAGTGGGTATATACATATATTTTAGAAGATTGGGATTAAAGATAAGGTGACTCATTTTATGTTTCTGGTTATTATATAATCATTAATAGTTCCCTTTCATATTTTTCTAGTCACACAGTTAATAAATTGTTTATTTGTAAATAAATAAATACACTAAACCTAACAATGTGAACAATAAGACTACAGTGGGTAACTCATAAGCATGCAGAATGAGACTCCATTTGCACATAGATTTGAATGTGTTCTACAAATAGTGTAATCATTGCATACATATACCCTGGTATATATTGTTTCTAATCTAATCGATACCACTGACCCTCATCAGAAAGGATGAATTCTACTTAGTTCTAGTTGATGTATTGTAAATTCCAAACTAATAAAGCTTGAATGTATTTGAGGATTACTTTTTGGCTAAAGTACTGATCCCTTCAGCCATTTGTTCCCTACTTACAAATGCTTACATGGGTAGGTTGTGTATGTGTGTGTGTGTGTGTGTGTGTGTGTGTGTGTGTGTTTGTGAAGTTTGTAACACCAATGTACTCTTAGTAACTGGTACACAAAGGTGCTGTGCAACGTGACCCCTTGGTTCTATTCTGAACTTACAGTTCAGTTGATTTTTGTCACCCTTACCCAAGTATAAACAAATGTCACACACAGGAGAAAAATACTAGTACCCTGAATCAAAATGGTTATTTATACTATTTTACTTTGAATAAGATTCATACTCAAATACAAATCAAAAAGTTAATTTATGTGATGTGAGAGATGTTTTAGAGTCCTATGTTTTGACCCTGTCTTTCTTGAAGAACAGGAATATAGAAATTTATGGATAATTTTAAAAAACATGAAGACCTTTCTGTCTACTTTTCAAATGAACATTTTTTTTTCTATCAAATTTCTGAATTCCCCAGTTTCTAGAACTTGTCAACTTGCCATAGGTTCAGATCTTGGAACTACCTGGAACCATGGAACCCAGGCCAAGGAGATACTTCAAAATATCTTAGACTTGTTTTTCAATTAAGCAAAGCAATAGATTCCCCTAATTCCTGAAATCAGCTGTGGAAAAGGGCCTGATATACCAGGTTAGACCACCCCAACTCCCTCCAAGGACAGCTTGTTATTTTTTTTTATTAAGGTATAATTGATATATATTTTTATGAAGGTTTCACATGAGCAACATTGTAGCTACTACATTCACCCATACTATCAAGTCCTCCCCATACCCCATTGCAGTCCCTGTCCATCAGCATAGTAAGGTGCTACATAGTTACTACTTGTCTTCTTTGTGCTCCTACTACCTTCCCCATGCCTCCCCTATGTTATGTGTGCTAATGATAATATCCCTTAATCCCCTTCTCCCTTGCTTTTCATTCGCCCTCCCAACCCCTTTCGCTTTTATAACCGCTAGTGCCTTCTTGGAGTCTGTGAATCTACTCCTGTTTTGTTCCTTCAGTTTTGCTTTGTTGTTATATTCCACAGATGACTGAAATCATTTGGTGCTTGTCTTTCTCTGCCTGGATTATTTCACTGAGCATAATACCCTTTAGCTCCATCCATGTTTTTTCAAATGGTAGGACTCATTTTCTTCTTATGGCTGAATAATATTCCACTGTGTATATGTACCACATCTTCTTTATCTATTCTTCTATTGATGGACACTTAGGTTGCTTCCATGCCTTGGCTATTGTAAATAGTGCTGCGATAAACATAGGGTGCATATGTCTTTTTGAATCTGGATCTTATTTTCTTCGGGTAAATACCTAGGTCAAATGGTATTTCTGTTTTTAGTTTTTTGAGGAACCTCCATATTGTTTTCCTCAGTGGTTGAACTAGCTTACATTCCCACCAGCAGTGTAGGAGGGTTCCCCTTTCTCCTTATCCTTGCCAGCATTTGTTGTTCCATCTCTTTTGGATGTCAGCCATCCTAACTGGTATGAGGTGGTATCTCATTGTGATTTTAATTTGCATTTCCCTGATGATTAGTCATGTGGAGCATCTTTTCATGTGTGTCTTGGCCATCCAAATTTCTTCTTTGGAGAAGTATCTATTCAGCTGCCCATTTTTTAATTGGGTTATTTGCATTCTGGGTGTTTAGGCATGTGAGCTCTTTATGTACGTTGGATGTTAACCCCACAACTTGTTATTCTTAAAATGTTTTTTCTTGTGGACAAATGATGGCTGTTCTCAAAGATTTATCAATTGATACATCTTTACCACCAATCTTTTATATATCACACTGCTGGGGAGGAAGTGCAATTAATTTCATAAAATCAAATATAACCATCAGTTTATTTTCAATCTGAAAAGAGTGTTTTAAGAGGCTTTGAAAGAAGAACAGAGAAACTAGAATCAGAAGATTAAATGATATCTAAAATTTTACTATTAAATCTTTTACACAAACTTTTTCTCCTTAAAGGAAAAGCACTAAATAAATTACAATTAAATGCCCTACTTCTAAATACATTAGAAAAACCAGATACTTCTCACAAAAAAGTAAATAAAATTGAAACTAAAGGAGTGAGGGTAAAGGATAAGCAGTACATCCAATTCAAATTACATTAAAATCTAAATATAAAATACAAGCAGAAGTTACATTTCCCTAAAATATTCACTCCCCCTATCCCAAGTTAGTAAATGACACTAAAGAGAACACATATTCATGAACTAACTAGTTGTCTTCATACTAGGCACGGCTTGCTGTTCTCTGTTTTCTTCAAGCTTTATTAAGTATAACTGATATACAGAAAAATTGCATGTCTAATGTTTACCCTTTGGTGAGTTTGCATGTAAGCTTAAGCCTGCAATACTATCACCATGGTCAATATATGGCACATATTCACTACCTCCAACGATTTCCTTGTTTTCTTTTGTGTGTGCATATATGTGTGTGTGTAAGTACACTTAGCATGTGATCTATCCTCAGCATACTATTAAGTGCACAATATGTTATTAAATATATGCACTATATTTTACAACAGATCTCTAGAACTTACTCATCTTGCATAATTTTTTTAAGCCTCTGTGCACATTAAAACATGCCATAAAATGTCTTGTCTTGCCAAGGACTATGCCACTATTTTTAGGTTGACCTTGGCAAATTGCATAAGGATCATTGGCATTAAGGGGAAAACCAGATCCCATACTTTCTTCTTTGCCATATGTTTCTTCCCACTCAAACACCTTGACATCTCAGCTGCTCTAAATGATGCATTTATAAACTGGTGGCTGAGAGTAGTGCTTACTTTGTCGCGATTGGGATGTTTATGTGATTTTTATCATCATTTTCTTCAACAGGAGACTCTAGACTCTCTCACTGTAGATTTTGTTGGTTTTTTACAATTGGAAACATCAAAGCCCTTTTCTACTTGTGTTGAATTTTCTAGTTTGGCTTTTTCAAGTGTTTTCTCTTTATCTTTCTCTTTATCTTCAGGAAGCCAGTTCTCACTAGGCCCCCACCCTCTGCTGCAATGTGATGGAGTGGAGGATTCATTTAATTGCATAAAGCACATGTCCAGAAATCAGCCTGGGAAATTTCAGTATCTCCTTCAGATAAATCTGTATCCCTCTTCCCTGCCTGATAGACGTTGATATACCTCATTATGTTTCTGAGAGTTATGCTCTTTCACTATAGCTATGATCGTCTGAGTCGTGACTCAACTGCACATTCTACAGTGAATTAATCTGAAGCTGAATCCTGAACAACCACCCAAATATTCACTTACACCATCAACAAGGTCCAGATTTGATGGAGTCTCTGTGCATTCCTTGGTACTGCTTCTTTCACAGTGTATCTCCTTTATTACACATAAGGTGAGGTTTTCACCAAAGAAAGAGAAGTAAGGCCATATTGTCATTCACCAGGTAATGCATCTGATTTTCATGTAGTCAGAAGTCATCTCTACTTCCTCTGATGTCCTCAAACACTCCTGTATCCCAGGTCCGTAGGGTGCTCAAACACAGTGGGTCTGGAGGAGACCCCTGGCAGAGAGCAGAAGACCTTGGCCAGAGGGGCCGGGGCTGCCCCTGACTTAGTTTCTCACTCCATCTTCCTTACAATCAGTTCGGCCACACAGACCCCACACACCAGCCCCACAGCATGCCTCACTGGGTGTTAGCACACACATGCCCAGGCCCTGCCCTGCCACTCCCTCCCCCGATTCCCCATTCCATTTTCAAAATTGTGTATGTTTGAACACACATTTTCTTTTCATGCTATATAAAGCTCATTGGAAATCATGAAACCAAGGAAAGGTGAGGGCAGAGTGTTCGAAGAATCATCGAAGAGTGTGTAGAATTCATGGCCCAGAAATTAGGGAAAAATAGAGGGCTTGAGTAAAAATATTTATAAATGAGTACATGTTAATAAAACAACATAATTAGGGGAAAAATAAAACTTAAATTTGAATTTTCACACACTATAGACAGTGAGCCAGCCAGTAGAACATCTGGTGACCTAACATGCAATAAGCATGGGACATTCACAGTGGTGAATGATTCCATGTGATGTGACTTTGAATTAATTACCTTCAAAAGTCCAACTTTGATTACTTTCAAAATTTAGCAGCTACTGCAAGCCTTAGGAGTTAAAAGTTTGAGCTGCAGAATAGAGTCATTACAAAATAAAAGTAATCAACAAACTTTTACAGAGCTTCTAAAGCAATGATTCACACAGGATTTCACACAGAACTCCCATTAATGCTAATGAAATTGGGTAAGTTACAGGCTGAAACTCTCCCATACATTGATAGGTGAATAGTTCCCTGAGGTACTTACTTAGATGGGGGAACTTAATTTTCTCTCCACAAATCCTCTCTAGATGAAAAAGAAGAAATCATGCTTCATATATTAGATTTCTTTTTAGAGTAAATGGCATAAATTCAGAATCACTGAAGTGAATTAATCAAAAGCCACAAAAGCTAGGCATTGACTAGCTCAATTTTGACCAGTCAAATCATCTTCCATTCAGATGGATACCAGTTAAGAAGTCAGTCTTGTCTGGGGCTCTGAATGTGACCTATTCAGTCCATTCAATCTTGCTTCTTCAAGATTTTAGAACAAGGAACTGAGTAATTACAGGAGGGAACTAGTTGAGAAGAAACAGAAATTCCTGATTGCCGTAGTATGAATCGAAGAGCTCCGTCACTGAATTCATTAGCTGCCTAGGGAAGGGAAGATCATGAAATGTTGAGTTAGAAACAGTATAAGATCATTCAAAGACTTACACAAGGTGATACTACAGGTATAATTAAACTTCTGGGGCAGAAGTGTTTTTTTGTGAGTGTTTTGAAGAAAGTTGCAACTTTCACTAGCATATCAGTGTTTTTGCTTGATAGTAATCATTACAATATTATCAGCTTGGTTGTGTGCAGTTCTTAAGAAGTGCCAAATAAATTGTCTATTCATCCTCTCATTTATTATGACTTCCTATTATATAGGCAGGGTGGTGGCTATTGTGTTATTTCCAACGTAAGTTACCTCACAGAAGAAAAATAATAGGCTCTAAAAAACATTAAATCAAATTATAACTAAGTGTGCCGATTTTATGAGGAGAATGATGCCACTTAAAGGAAAGATTCTTAAAATCTCATTTCAGCTAAACTACTCCCATTTACCACTGAAGCAGCTACGTTTTCTTAAAATGAGAATTGTCTAAAAATCATCCCCCAGCATCTTAATGTCAAGAGAATTCTAATGTCTTGCTGTTTGGTTGGTGATTTTGAGTGAGAGTCGACCCCAAATACCAACATATACCTTTGATTTAATTATACATGGATACAAAAATAGGTGTTATGTTCTGGTCAGTGAAAAGTGTCCAATGCTTCTTATTGTGACTAAACCCAAATTACACTGGATTTAAGCATCGGCTACATATTTTGGCTAATTACATGGCTTTAAATAAATAAAAGAAATATGCTAATTTATTAGACATTAAGAATTAGTTCTGCTACACCTGGCATTTTAAAAATGACTAGTCAGAAATTCACAATTATAGTTGGAGATGTCTCAGTAATTAATAGAACGAGTAAGGTGAAAGTCAGTAAGCAAATATAAGGTCTGAGCAATACTATCAGCCAATTTGACCTAATTGACAGTTATAGGACAGAGAGTAGAAACCCACTGACAGCAGAACACTAATTTTTTTCAAGGACCCATGTACTATTCACCAACATAGACCATGTTCTTTGACACAAAACTTCTAGAATAAAATTGCACAACATATATCCACATCCACTGTTCTTCTTCTTTAACAGATCTTTTATTTATGACTCTTCAACCTTGGGATAGTTTCCAGTACAGTAGAAGCTTTCGGATATAAGAAATAGAGATAATGGTCATTTTCCCTGCCTAGAAGGTGGTGAGTCCATTGAACTACCTTATGTATTTATTTTTCCTTAAATTGAAACTTAGGAAGTTGACTAAATTGTATTAAACATAAAAAGTCTACATGGACTGACATTTTTTTGGAGGCTTGAAATAATCACATTACTCTTTGTACCTCATCACAGTTTGGGTGCTAATAGTCAATCACTAGTGTAAAATAAAAATGCTTTCTAACATGAGCATTAAGTATTCATTAAGTTATTAATTCTCTAATAGATCCAGGAAGAGAAAAAATAGATCAAGATAGTCTTTATTAGAGAGATAGTAATAACACGATAGCTATAATTTATCGAACACTTATATGTGTCAGTGAGCTAAGCAATTTTCATTCATTACTTAAATGAATCCTTATAACATCATTAAGACATGAGAATAATTCTCATTGTACCACAAGGATCTGATACTAAAGACGGAGAAATATTCTGCCACATAAATTAGCTAAACTTAAGAAGGAAAAAATCACTCATGTTGGCAGTGGGTGTGGGGAAATAAATATATTCAAACTTACATTGTAGATGGGAAGTTAAATTGGGAAAAATTATTTTAAGTAATTTCTAGTATATATCAAGAGCCATAAAGGTGTTTTATATTTTGTGAGACCTTTTGCAAGCCTAGGAAGATACTCTAAAGAGCTAATTTAGGTTAAAGGAAAAAAAAACACGAACAAAAACCTTGGATTAAGGATACTAAATGGAGCAGTAGCCATATTACTTTATTTATTTAACAATCTTTAATAGTATTTATTACATATCAACGTTTAACATTTAACCATATTTTATTCTTAACAATTTGCAATATATAACAATATGTAGTATTTAACATAATTGTTTAATAAAATAAACTGTAGCCATATGACTATATATTAAATGCAATATGCTATAAACATGCAATATATACATGTATGTATATATACACACACATGTGTATCTGAAAGTGAATACAGCTTTGTATCTACATAAGCCTTGATTAAACCATGTTGAAAGCATGATGCACAGGCTAGATTGCAATTGGCCAAAAATTTAATTTCTAATATTTCTTGTCACTTAGGTTATATTCCTGAAACAGTGAATTGCTTATAGTACCTCAAATGAAGTTGTGGAATGTGCTTCAAATCATGCATTTCTTTTTCCTAGTATGACCTTCTTATCCTTCTTGAATTAGCCCAATTTATCCTTTAGATAAAGTTCAGGACTTACCTTTCCTGAGAATTTTTCTCTGTCCCCTTTCCATGAATACCTAAGGTTGCCCCCAATGGTTCTGCCCTTGAGTCTGACATATTGTTTTTCAATGGTCTCTTTATAGGCTTTGTAGGAGACTGCCCCCTCCATTGGGACCCCCAGTGAGCTCAAACACTGTTCCATCTCTTTATATTCCCAAGTTCTAGCAAGTTCCAGGTATGCAGGAGCATCATAAACTTCCCAAAAACTGGGCCTGTATAATCTGAAGGACAAACAGTGTTTATTTTAAGAATGTATGATTATATTAAGATAGTACAGTTCCCTTTTATCAATTTTTCATAATTTTATACTGAGGTCATCTTGTTTCAATTATGCTCAAACTATACAGATTCAAACAGAATGAAATACAAAGCCACTAGATATTAATGTCAATCTATAATTGTATCAATACCACTTTTCAACCAGCACATTTTAGAAATACATAGAGAAATAATTATAAAATATTTCATGAAAAACAAATGTTTATTTGAAATCTGGGGTCAAAATTGAAGAAAACCTACATAAAAGAAGCAATCATGCATGTCCATGGAGATCAACTCTGTATCTCACTGAAAATACATTAAAGCATGAAAACAGCAAAGGTTTTCTGGAGGAAAGTATATTTTAGTCAAACCTTAACCATAAGTATTGTTACAAACGTGGCTGAGGGGATAAACTCAGCTAATAAGGAAAGCTAGATGTCTAAAAAATTAAGATATAAGGAAGAAATAATAAAGAATGATATTATACAATATATAGATATTCCAAATATTAACTTAGGAAGATATCCTTTCATATACTTTTATACATCCTGTCCCCACAGTAGACATATAATATTATTTCAAATCCCTGTGGTGATTGTAGTTTCTGGAAATTAGGGGGACAATAACAATACATTATTTTACATTTTCTGAGGACACTTATTTGAACAAACTTCTTAGATTCACTACACATCAACAGAGGTAAATGAGTAGCTGGTTTTTGGCTTCACTGGAGACCTGATCCTGATTTAGGGAGTGCATACCAGCTAATGGATGGTTGGGCACTAAAACAGGAGTAAAACAATGAAGACTGTGCAGGAATGTTGAACTTCACTGAGGCGGTGCTTCTCTTTCAAAATACCAGCAATATAATATCACCTGACACATTAAAAATTTAGAAGCCCAAAACATTTACTTAAATGTTTATTTTTTATTAAAAGTTTATTATTCTAGTACCTTCTATAAAGAAATCTCTAAGAAGAGAGGAAAAATAAGTAAAAAAAAATATCATAGAACAAAAGGAAAATACTAAGTTAAAGCACATACATGGTAACTAAGCACAAAATAGAGCATCTTTGATCCTAAACACATATCCAGAAACCATCAAAGGCAAATGTTACTGGTAAAAGCCGTGAAAAGGCTTACCTCGAGAGAGAGAAGGAAAAGCACATATTTAGATGCTCTGTTAGAAGAGAAAACAAACGAGGCAAGGAGTGAAAGATGTGAAAATTGAAAGGGAAAATCAAATCAGTGGCTTTTCTGCCTCATCCATCTGCCGGCACCCAGACAGCACACTTTGAGTCCAATAGAGTGAAAAACACGAATGGACAACTCAGCAGAAACACATCCTCTCCGTTTTTAAAATAATGAAAAACAGCAGCAAAGGCATGACCAGGAATCAAATGGAAGAAACACTCAAGAAATTACACGAGGAGCAGCCAGAGAAGCAGGGAAAGGGAGTCTATTCATTGGAATGAAAATTCAGCATGGCTGGACCAGGCTACATGGATTAATGGCCTGGAAGAAATGGGTTGAGGAAAATGTGAATCAGCTAATGATCGCATTTGATCAAGCAAGAAAAAGGGCTCTGGGCTGCTTGGGAAGAGGTGGATCTAGTTTTTGAAGTGATATAATGAGACTGTTTAAATTCCTTAGCACGGCACTCCGCGTCCTCATCGTCTGCCCCTAGGATTCCTCCCTGGGCACCTCCTCCTCGACTCCTTGGCATGGTTGTTCTGCCACCATCACAGCTACCCCATTACCAAGGTTTAAGAAGACCTGGTCTTCTGGACCGTGGCTTCATGCCAGCCTCTCTGTCATTCTCCCTGGTGTTTACCAACTCTGACCTGTCTTCAGTTCCACCGAAACCTGAAGCTCATCTGTGGTATCTGTGTCTTCACCTCTTATCACTTCTCAGAGAGGATTTCCTTGACTCTACCTACCTCCCCTTCACCATCTTCTCTCTTTTAATCACCTCATACAATTTATCAACTTTTGAAATAAGTGGGTATAATCATTTGGCTACTTGTCCCACAAGAATATAAACTCCCAAGAAAGCAGAAATCTAGTCTGTTCACCACTCAGACCTAAGCAACTAGAAGAGGGCATTACTACTGTAAGGATTTAACAAATGTTTATGTAATTAAGGTATCAATTGGCAGAGGAACAGTCACCATCCCAGCTTTGAAACAAGGATAAGGAAGAACAGATATATATGAAAAGGGGCTAGGCGTGTCATATACATTTCAGTGAATCCTCTACCAAACCTAACAAATAGCTATTATTATCCCCCTTTGCACAGATAACAACTGAGAACAAAAACAATGAAATAGACAACCATGTAATTACTTAGAGGGAGAACTTGGTTTCAAATCTGACTCTGGATCTCGTGTTCAACTCTCACCACACTGACCCACATTTGTTCCCTTCATTTCCTTCCCTAATCAGCTTGTTATGCAACATTTTCTGTGAAGCAGACATTCATAACCTTCTTCGTTGAGTGACATCCTGTTCTGATCATCAGTTGGACTCTTAGGAGGAAATACAGACTAGACGTGTTGGCCATCACTTTATATATATTCTATTTATCTGACTACGCAATAAGGTCTTTTAGGACAATAATTTTGTCTATTTCTTCATCTCCTCTGTTTTTGTTCAGACCCCACTCCACCCCCTGCTCTTCCATGACACCTACCCCTGCCCCCTGCCCCCCAAGCCCCTGACTTCCTGCACCCTTTGCCCTCTTCTATCCCCTGCCCTCCTATGCCTCCTGTGTTCCCCACCTTAACTTGGAACACAATTCTCTACACACTGAGATAAGCTCAAAAATAAGTCAGCATAAAAATAGGAGAAATTATGATAAATAAACTTTCTAATTTCCAGATGCACGTCGATCATTTTTATGATGATGGAACAATGAATAGGGCAGCCAAATCATTTCGAGTGAAAAATATTCTCAGTTGCTTCATGTGTCCATGACTGGTGGCCACAGCTGCATTCAAGTCTTTGAGGACATCATCTTCCTTGAGCAACAGTTTGCTTAATAGTTACAAGTACGTGACTCAGAGCGAGACACAGCTGCGTTCACATTCTGATGCTGACTCTTCCTCGTTGACCTATTTCACCTGTTTAAATACCTATCTAATCCTAGACACTTTATCTCTAAAGTGGAGTTATTAAAATGTCTATTTCAAAAGATTCTTGTAAGGAATAATTTATCTGATATATGTAAATTTCTCAGCAATAGGTGAGACCCATAGAAAGTATTCAACAGCTACACTGTTTTAAACTGGTACAAATTCTACTCCCACTCTTCTGAAAGGTTTATACTCAGGCTGAAGAGAAATTCCCTTTCCTCTTAAAAGACTTTAAGATTTTTCCAAAGGCTCTCAAGGTAATTAAAATGTTTGTTTGCTTTTATTGTGAGATGATACCTCTCTGCTTCAAGGGAATGTATCCTATTCTTTTTCAAACAGATTGATAATGACATTAGTAAACAACATGACAAACTTTCTCATTTCAAGAGAATCATTTGTTACTACCAGTTCCCTTGGTTGGCTTTTTTTTTTTTTTACCAGCTTCTCAGTAATTTAAAAAATTATTTCTCCTGGTTACAAACTATGTATGATCTTTTTGTTATTCACAGATTTGGCATATGTGATATTGGTAATTTGTGAATATGATGGACACAACTAGTTCTCACTGATAACTGGATCTCTGTTTCTTTTTGTACATATACAAAGTCTGAGAGATTTGTCTCTTGCAGTTATGTAGGGCCCCATGAAAACCAATGAAATGTAAGCAAAAATAACAGGTGTTATGGCTGATGCTTTGAAGAGATCTATGGGATTCTCCAGTCTCTTCTTCCTCTGCCACAACAATAGCAGACAAAGCCTTGTCTTCACATGGAAGAACCCGAGGATCAAAGCAGGTCACTCTGTGGTGATCAAGTACCTTGGAGGGGCCCCTAGATTTTCAGTAAATGCAGTCAGGGTGGTGGTGCATTTGTTGTATTAAGTCAATGAAATTAGGGTTTTTGTATTATTGTTGTTACCATAATATATTCTAATATGTAGATGCACGAAAGAGTTGATTCATCAGATCTGAGTTTCTTAAAACATGTACATTCCCAATAGAAACTGTTCTCTTGGCTAGCCCTTGATGGGCTTCTGGGAGTTGAGTGCTTGGAGTGTTCTAACTGATGAGAGTATTTTGCATGCTTGGTGTTTTGAAGGAAATGATACCACTTGGTGTAGACAGTTTGTGCAAACAATGTGGATTTATGGTGGGTACCTGCTTTCTTTTGTGGCAGTCTGTAGTTTTGGTAATTGCAGTCAGTCATGAAGGGGCTCTGTGCTTACATAATTGACCCCCATGAAAAGCCCCAGATTCTTAGGCTCAAACTAACTTATCTGATAAACAACACTTCATACATGTTCTACAGTTTATAGCAGGAAGAATTAAGTATGTTTGGTTAACTCCACTGGGAGAAAACTCTTGGAAGCTTTCTTCTCATTTCCTCCAGACTTTGCTGATTTACCGTTTGCTGATTTTGCTTTGTGTCTGTTCCCTGGATAAACCATAACCATGAGCAAAACGACTTGTGAGTACTATAGGTCCTTTTAGTGAATCACTAAACCTGGGGATGGTATGGAGACCACCAGGACACTCCCCAATACAGAAAATCAGTACTGGGAGTGGGGTTTTGTCCTAAGGAAAATGCAAAATATGTGACATTGCTATTTTACAGGTGCCTGCAAATATGATTTGTATTAAAAAGTGGCAGAATATTTATCATATAAAATAGAATGATAAAACTTTCCTGGGGTGATTTGATAGTTAGAGCATGTAAATGATGAACATGTCATTTTGATCTAGGTTTCTAGAGAAAATAATTTTATTAGTGAGTGTGTTTCAAGTGAAATTGGCCACATTTTATGGGACATTTCACAAAAGGGATGAGCTCAAGAAATAATTGCTAAGAAATAGAATAGTAGAATTATAAATATTACAAGTTTTGTAAAGGTGAAGCTGACTGGTTTTGATCCCAAGGTATAAGTGATGAATAGAATGAAGAGTTTGAAAGTTGAACACCTGTAAAAACTCAGAATGCAACAATGATTAAATTAAAGGTCTTCCAACCTTTTGTTAAAACTTCTTGAAATACTTAAGTACCTTGAAACAAAAATCAGATTAATGGCCAATGCCCAATAAATTAATATCATATTAACATATATTGAGGTAAAGATCATATTTATGGTATAGACTTCATTGGCCATGTAAAACAGACTCAGTAAGTTGATATGGAAAATAAGGGGAACAAAAGTAAATAAAATCACAGAAAATACTGGACCTGAACACTTTAAAGAATATCTCTAAAGCAGCATTGGGTATGACTTGGAGCCTAGATTGAAAAATCCTGTGATACCTTGAAACTAAAAAATGACCTTAGCATTTATTGAAAATATTATGTTCAGCTATTCTGGGAATCACTTCTAATGATTCCTGAAACAATCCCTTTAACTCAGGAGTAATAAAGACAGGAGAAGTAAATGAAACATTACAGAATGGTATCAAAACAGGGTTTGAATCCAAATTCCATTATGGAACAGATATGGAACACTGGGCAATTGAAACAGGAATAATTATAATGCCATTTCAAGAGGCCATTGTGAGGACTAAATGCATGCAATCATTTAGTGTAATTTCTATCACATAGAAAGCAGCCAATAAATGTTAACATTCATTGTCAGAATGATCTTTGGGCACTCATCATTCTACAGGCAGGTAGTAGGCTAAGAATATGTAAAAAACATATTCTCCAAAGTCCACTGCAGATGTGGAGGACATGGAGGATAATGCAGGGGGAGGGGAAGCTTTCAGAAGATGGAGGTAAGAAACCTGTGAGGACAATGGAGAAGGGAACTTCTCTGTGAGAGCAGGATAAGAGCCTCATCAAGTAATACTCTCTACCCTCAAGATAGGTAGTTCACACATCATCTGCCCAGTAGGGTTTCAGAATTTCTAAGGACCAGGAACTGTGATGTGTCTCTCATTCTTCTCTTTCCAGAGTGGGACTCTGTACTTCAACGATCCTAACCATATCCCACCATTCTGTACTAATAAACATGGGAGGAAGCATATTAAAGTTCATGGATTTCTAGTCCAAGAAGGTCCACACCCAGATCTGATGGAAACAGTCTTATTGCACAACACTTACACTTACTTTGGTTAAGTCTGGAGTGGTCTGCTGTGGCAAGGGTGTGTGTGTGCTTTTAATGTATTAGAACTGGAAGAACAAGTACCTATAGCAGAATTAACCAATGCTCATCAGTATCAAATTCTCCTTTCCTGCCTCAACAGGACTTCCCAGCCTTCTTACAATTAGATGAGGTCATGTGACTTATTGTGGCTAATAAAATGCATTGCTTTCAAGCAACGGAAGTGAAAATATCCTGAGGATCTTCCAACCTCATTATCCTACTAGTGCAGTTATTATGAAGGAATCCTCATGTTGTGATGGGCAAGTCCCAAGACAGCAGCAGGCTAGTTGGAGGAAAGCCTGAGAGTTTTCTATATATATATATATATATATATATATATATATATATATATACAGATGGTAGACCTTATATAAACCAAAAATCAGCATCACTGTGTGAAGCCAAAAAGATTTGTAGTTACCTGTTAAAGCAGCATAACTTAGCTCGTGCTAACTAAAACAGGGAACACTGTTGAATATCTGCACCTTGAAATTGTTTTCAGTATTTCCAACTATGACTTTGAATATTTTTCACAGTGGAACTACTTGCTGATTAGTGTCAGTCTGTCTTCCTAGAGGCCAGTGTGGCTGCAGCATATTGAATGTGGAAAGGGTAATGCAAGAAAAGATCTAAATTTAGAAAGTTCTGATTATAAAGGATTTTTTAAGTCATAGCAATGAGTGTGGTATTTTTTAAAGCAATGGAAAACTGTTGAAAATATTAAGCAGAACAATGACATACATATTTTATAAATAGTCTGGGCTGTGTACAGTTCTAAAATAAAAACAGAGGTAACAGTTTTAATGGCTATTATAGTTATTCAAGAAGAATATTCATGGTACAGTTTGAAAGTTGAAGCTGGATTCCACATATACTTTATGGTTAGAAGCAATAAGACTGGTCATCTAAGTAAATGCACTAGAAACATTTCTCTTGAAGGAAATATGATTTTTGAGAAAGTCAAGAGACTATATAAACTTTTCTGTATTTGCAAAGACAGAAATTTGCAAAGATCTTGGGTTTTATCCCTTGTAAATGTCAAGGGTCTTATGATGTCTGCTTATTTTACAAAACTTGAAAAATACAGATGTACCCAAATGTCACTGAGAAGTGGGTATGAATTGCACCTATGCCACAATCACAGGTTTTCTAAGCACTTCCAAATTCATCTCCTACAACACTCTCCTCCCCTCTCCTCTCTTAGTTTGTCCTCATATTCTCAAGATCTTCCCACTCCCCTCCACACATATACAAACAAGAGTTCTTCAGAGATTCTCAGGGTTGGTACTTCTATAAATTTTGTCAGATAAGCACTAATACCCATGACAATGTATTTTTTAATGATAATTTTTAAATTTCCTATGGAAAAAAATGTGTTTTTTCACCTTTTGCCACTTACATCTCATCCAAATCTCTTATAAGAAAGCAATTCAGTCATAACTGGGCCCAGACCTCTCTAGTCAGTTCATTGCATCTAAAATCTCTGGATTATAATTTTTCCTTCATTTTTGTTTTGACTGCAGTCTTCAAGCCCACCATCATCTCTCTCTGGAACTACTGAAATGGCCTCCTAACAGTTACCACTGCCTCCGATCTTGTTTATAACTAGTAAGCACTCCACAGTGCAGCCAGAATAAACCCACTAAAATGCTGAGCTGACCTGCTCCACTAAAATCTTGCTGCTCTGCTGATAGATCCTAAGTTTCTTTACATGCTTCTAGAAACATTTAGGACTTGCCATTGAGTACTTCTAAAGCCTCATCCTTTTATCCTTTCCCCCTAAAATATGCACTTTATAGTCCAGTCAACCTGAGTACCATTCAGTGCCTCAGGTGTGGCCAAGGTCTCTCAAGGCCTTCACATGTCCCGATCTTTCTTTCTGGACAAATATTGCTCACATTTCTTTGGGATCTGAGTCTCAGTAGCTCTTTCTCTGTAAGTCTTTTGACTTACTTCTAGACCAGATTCTATGTCCTTAACATGTAGCCTCCACATACCTTGCTTTGCCCCATTTTATGATTTATCGCATTTTCATTGTTACTGCATATTTTATCATCCATAGACACCACTTGACTCCAGGAGGGCAGCACAGTTATCTCCTTTACCCAGCACATAGTAGGTGCTTACAGGAAATGCCTGTTGACTTACTGTGTTGCTAGTTTCTTGTGCCTTGTGCCCTGCGTTCTCCTTTACCATTTGAGGACAAGCCAATACAAAACTAAATGTGTGTATTTTATGGAGGAAGCAAAATTATCTGTTGCAGAGACTGGTAGAATATGAATCCTCTCACTAAATTTCTCTACAACACACAGAAGTATTTGGAGAAAAGCAACTTAAAATGGGGGAGAAAAACCCTCTAATATCTAATTCAGGTTTCCCTCCATTATCCTATCCACGCCTATTAGATAGACAGATTGAAACTGTAGTTATTTGGAGAAATCCATAGATGATCCAGTGATAGAGAAATGAAAAAAAGATAGTTATATTTGAAAGCATACTGAGTATGGCTGTGTATATATTTTTTGTTTTTGAAGTTATTTTGCATGTTTTGTTAGCCAGTAAAACTTTCTCCATTTAATTAAAAATTGTTCCTGATGCCCCTGTGACCTTCAAATATATGATGCACACTATTTATTTAGTCTTTGCATTCAATAACACATATGTTTTCCACTTTTTTCTCATTATAAATAATCCCTAGGAAATATTCATGCCAAAATATTTCCCTGAGTCTGAATATAATATTAATCTTTCACACTTCTATGCTTCTTTACTCTGATGCCTGTCTTCCTATGGAAACCTAGAAATCTTTTGATGCACCTTTTCATTTTCACACCAGCCTTCCTCTTTCTTAGTTCTTCATAGCAGCCTTCTCCGGCTTGGGGTAGTGGCCTCCGAGCTTCTGGATTTGAAGACATCAATACAGTGGGATTGTGTGAACTTGAAAATTCAGTTAGAAACCTCAAGTTTTGGTTTCCTCATTCTTATAATGATAATCACCTACTGCCTGTCCTGCTGCATATTTTTTTTATTGTTTGTGCTTTATAGGCAATTAAGGAAGGAAATTTAAATAAATGCATATATTGAGTGTGCATAAAAGTGGTCGATAGTTTTACTTTATTTGAAATCACTTTCATGCCCTTTGTATCACTTGGGTTAAGTTCAGATGCTTGATTTATGTAGCATGTGTTTGGATCACACACAGGGGCTTCTCAGTTTTACCTCAAGTTACAGCTACAAACTCGTTGTGTTTTTATTCTTTTCTGTACAGAGGTACTTACCTCCCATGTTTTGCAAAATGTTAAGGTCTTTTCAGCACATGGTGTCTTTCTACAAATTTGTTCTTCTCCTTGGAATCATCTAACATCCATTCTCTTCCATTGGCAAGTTGACACAAATCAAAGATTGAAAAGTATTGGCAAGTTACTTTCAAACAAGTTTTTAAAAAGCACTCGTGTGTGTGTATATGTGTGTTTAAGTGTGAGTGTTGAGCATATCATGTGATTTTTCAGAGTGCATGTAAGTGAGCATACATGCAAATGTACGTCAAATGTGTGTGTGTGTTCGTGTGTGTATTTGCGATTGTGCAGAAGAATGTATAATTAGGATTAAAATAAAATGTTTTTTTTCCAGAATTCCTATATAAAGCTTTCAGCCACTGAATTTCTAGTTAATGGTAAAAAAGAAGAATAAGATTATGGCTCTCCTCAGGCTTTTACCCAAAAGGCAGATGGGTGATGGGTTCCTCGCAGGCTACTCTGCCTGCACACTTATCACTGTGTGAAGCTGGCAGCTTCCTATCAGGAGATGCCCTCACAGTGAATGCAAATGCTTCACCATATTAGTTATAACAGTATGTTAGGGAGGGGAGCCGGCCTGTGTTATTGTAAGGAAAATTAACAACCACTGTCTGCAGGAGAAAGAACTGAAAATGACAGGCCAGTTTTAAGAGGCCTTTTGTTTGAGCTTGCATTTTTCACCTAGAAATGGACACAATTACTGAAAATTAGAAATGAAGCTGGGCTTTATACAAAGAAATGAGATAATTTCACAGCCAAAACAAGTGGGCTTACGTTGAAAGGAAAGCCATTAAAATATACCTTAGCAGTAAGTTAATGGGGGAGAAATTCAATTTGAAAATGAGAGAACATTTTCAGATAGAAAGGGCAGGCACTGGAACAGTGTGCTTAATGAAGTACAGTAGATATATTCAAGTTTAATCTAGATAATTGTAGATAATTACAGAAAAAGCTTAGGCTAGGTTTTTTGTGTTTTTTTTTTTTTCCTACTTTCACCCCCTACTGCTTGATGCCAAATATTGGACTGGCCTGGGGGTAGGGTGGGGAGTGCGCGTGGTGGGGAGAAAATCATCCTATCATCCTATTGTTTTGTATAAAATCTGTTTTTTTTTTGTATAAAATCTGTTGTTTTGTATAAAATCTGTTTTTAAAAACTAAAAGTTGAAAGATTTTGTTCTGTAGATGACTGAGTTGTCACTGTCATGAAGTAAGTTTAATCCTCTGACAGGACACTGGTTAATTCACTGCTCCTCATCTCTCCACTCAGGTCCAAGGAATAAGCTCACCCGGTGGTTAGCCCTTCTCTCTAGTCCCATCACAGCCTGCAAGTCTGAACTGGGGAATAATGTGCCGGCGAATGGCCACTGTGATAGAAAGCAGCTGCTTCCAGGGTGGCTGTGGGATCTTCCAAGGATGAGAATGTCTCAGAGTTACGCTGCTGTGTTCACGGCGGCGGCCGCATTCGCTGTAATATCCTCCTCATTGTGTTTCTCCAACCTTCAACCAGGCTTTGCGTTTTGCTGCTGGTTATTTGGTGAATGTTCATTAGCTCTCTAACAGCTTGTAAGATTTTCTTGCCTTCGCTGCCAGGCCTATGCGGATTTACTAGGCCTTCAGGAAATACCACAGCATAGCTATATAGGGTGGACAAAGACAGAAGGGAGAGTTGTGCAGGAGACGGGTGGTTCTGACCTCCCCGCCTGCTGAGGCTTCAGACCTGCTGGGATACACTAACTGTCATCAGGCAGGCTCAGGTGGACATCTCATAGGCGCCACAGCTCAGACTTATTTTTTGGTCTAGCACTACTAATATTCCTAATAAGGGGCTACATGAACTAGGCTACCTGGGTTCTACTAAGAAGAAGTTGTATGCTAGAGAAAATTTAGAGAAATGGTTAAGGATGCAGATTTAGGAGAGCTGTAAAACCTGCTTCAAGTTTCTACTGAGCCATTTATTCACTGTTTGTGGACTAGTTGCCTATTTCTCCATACAATTTAGTGTTTTTTAAATTTTAAAACAGATATGATAACCTTATCTAATTCCCAGCCTGTTAGGAATGAAATGAGAGTATATCAATTGCTTTAAGTATAGACCATAAACCAGTTTAATTTCAACTGATAATAATTAATAAATGTTAACTGTGTCTTCGGTAAGTAAAATGATACACTCACTACTAATATTATAATTATCATTTCAGGTCAGATATACTTAGGGCAGCTAATATCATACCTTTAAGTTTAGTCTAGCTCCAAAAGCATGTAGGTGGTATGTGTCAATTTACCTAGGAAGGCAATGCAACAGTTCAAGGCTACTATCTCAGAAATTGTACACTTTACGTCTCTAAATATGGTACAAAAATCAATTCCTGGATGTGGCTACTGACATGATAAGCTCTACAACTGGCATTTATGTTATGGTGTGCATTCTAGAACCCAAAATCAACTAGAAGTGATTCCCAGCTGATACTAAGCCATATATGCCCTGTGAAGAACACGTCTGAGACCAGATAAACATACTGATCCCTTTAATACTGTCTGAGATGAAACCAACTATGCCAATTGTCTTTTCTTATAATACAAAGGGATTATTAACAATGTCAAACCAATTCTTCCATCTGTTAACAATTAAGACTACACTATTCCTTCAGTGTGATAACTGTTATTCTAGTTCTTTACCATTACAGATGTATCTCTGTAATGATTTTTCTTTCAGTGCCTTTTATTTCTGGAAACTCAGCAAAAGCTGCTGGGATCTCAGAAATTACATACATTACCTGCTAGTCAAAACAAAGGTGCTACTTACTTCAACTTTTTAAAATCCCATACCATGCCTTTTACCCAGAAAACAAAAACAAAACAATGCCCATGCATTCAGTGCAGTTGCCCTCTAATTGCTTGTTGTTTTGTTTGCAAATGCAGACATTAGTCAGTAATGGGCAGCATAAAGTAGATCAAAATTGCTTTTGTCTCCATTCACCCTGATGGGCAAGTTCAAACATAGCAGAGATCTGCAATTGGCTCCAGCAAGTAAAAAGCACAAGTTTATCTCTTAATAGATCAAGAACATTCAGAAGACAGTTCCCACTGGCAGCAGAAAGAGAGGGCCACAGACCTGTTACATTTGGAATTGTCTTATATTTTTGTGAGTAAAGACCCAAATGAATTTTCCTTGATACGGAGAACTTAAGGACATAGTGGAGCCTAGAGTGAAAATGCTTTCTATTGGTAAAAAACTTCCTTGAAGAACATGTTTGAGTGTGCCTACAAGTTTTAGAAATGGACCAGTTCCTTCCCACCTGACCCGCATCCTCATAGTTCCATCTGTATTAGCAGAATCCCCACTAGCAAAGTATCCCTCCATTAACTCATCCCCCTTGAAAGGAAAGGGTCTTCGTTGTTAGTCAGTTTGAAAAGAGGAGGTGCGTGCCCCACCTTTCTCTCTCCTGTACGTTGGAAGCTGGCAATCGTTCTACTCTGCCATATATGTTCAAAGACAAGCTGGCTCTGTTAGTTTCTCAACCAGGTTTGTAGATCACTAAGATTTTTTTTACAAAGTTTTGAGATTGTAACCATTATCTTTCACCAGAGCTGAGGCAAGACCAGTTATAAAATTGTGTCTTTTTAATATCAATACCCTTAAAATTATACTTCTCATCAATCCATAATTATGCTTGTAAATATTGGAAATGTATATAGTAAGAAGAATGTAAAGATCACAAAGGTCACACAGACACGATTCCCTGGATGGAGCTCCGACTCAGGAAGCTATTGAAAAACCATCTCGAAGCTACAGGTGGAGTACATACTAAGAGCTAACGGAAATCTGCCTTCTTGAGGACCGTGACAATTCTAAGAGTTTACATACTGTTTGAACAAATGTACTAAGGGACAACTAGGAGTACCAGTGTAAAACACTCAAATTATTGTCAAGTGAGTTTCAAGATAAATTGATTGTTGTAAGGAGAGACACAGATATTAACTATTCCGTGGGTGAGTATGTTGCAAAAATGTTATAAAAGAAGAAATTTAAGGCAAGATAAATGATGGGTGATATGAACTAGAGGAACAAGCAGATCTCAACAGGCAGAATCTAATCCTAGGCTAGAGAAGAGTAACTCTTAGATATGATTGCCCCATGCAGAAGAACAAAAGCAGAAACCTTTTGACAGAACCAGAAAGACAACACATTTCCTATTATAAAGGATTCCAGTAGGATCTAAGACATATATTATAAATGAAAATATAAAAGACCATTCCACAGAGAATATTAAAGACAGCTTTTTTTCCAAAATCTAAACAATGGACACATTCATACATCAAGAAGGACTCCAAGGAGAATCGTGGGAACAACACCTAAGTTGGAAGAAAAGACAGAATTAAGCTGAATGTTTAGGGATATCAGGAAATTGAAGACACCCGAATATGCCTGAATGAGGTCAAGCACTATTTGGAGAGCAAATAACTGGAATTATCTGAATTATGAATCAATGCATTTTTCCAGGAGAATTGCCTGTCATCAATATAGACGCCCCACTGTCAAGAGAAAGCAGCCTCTGTAGAAATGTTTGAGACTCAGAGTGTAAAGGAAACTTGATAATAGAAAACACAGACATTTAGATGCTCTCAAGAATAAGAGGACCAGTGACGGGAGGCTCATTCTTAGCCATTCTGGGCCAGAGTATGGGCAACCAAGAGAGTCCTTAGAAATTAACTTCTGATGCTCTATCCTCAGTCAGTTTGACGGGACTCCCCTTCAGGACCGTGGGAGCTCAGGAACATGCTTGCCTTCCTTTGCTTTTTCTTTCCCTCGTCTCCTTAACCCTCCTCCATCTTTTGTCTTCTCTCTCTTTAAAGGAACACAGAAATGTGTGACTTCTTGTTTTCAGAAAGAAATATCAACATACAAGAAATGATGAGGAGGGATTTTGTTTAATTTTAACATTTCCTTTTTTAGAATGACTGGAAAAGTGCATATTTTACTTTCTTTAGCATTGAGCATATTATTCTGAAAAATCTAGTAATGGCAAACAATTTGATTTCAAATTCGGCCATACCTTTATTGGTGTTTAATCTTGATGCTGTTACTTGATACCATGACAGGATCTCTGGTAGAGTGAGTGGCTTGAAATAATTAGAGATGAAAAAAGGGAAAATTCTGGCCTTAGGTATTGTGTGGATGTAGAATAGATTTATTACATGTACCCTTGTAATCTGCTGTAGACTTTTGGATGGCAAGTTCTATATTATCTAGTGGTATGCCCGGGAAGATAATCAAGGGAACTAATGGTTATTACTGAGAAATGGCCTTGTGAAAGTAGAGCAGTTATGTTGATGTCCTTCATGGTAGAGAAATGAGCAACCACACTCTTGTCTGACTATAAGCTTTGTGCTAAGGCCAGTGAGTTAAGAGACAGATGGGAATATTTAGAGGAAGATGTCTCCTTCCAAGCTGATGTTTTCTTACACGGGGTTACCAAGCCTCACTGCAGCACTTCTTGCCCATCCCCTTACACAGGTGCAGTAAGCCATCGTATTGATGAGTTTGATAGAGGAACTCAATTCAGAGAGCCAACCACCTCTATTCTCTTACTGAGGGACACGCTGGTCAGGGAAGATACATGCATTTCATTGCTTTTGGCTGTGCAGAGAGCACAAATAAAGCTGGCTCATTTTAAAGAAAGTGGGTGATGCAATTCTTGGGACTCAGTTCAGTTTAGGAAATGGTCAATAGCAAAAAGTTATGGAAAGGTCCGATTCTCCTTGAAGAGCATTTCTGCTCATCTCAGAGTAGACTGATGAACTCTGCCTAATCAACAGAGGATGATGGAGGGGAAAGCAGTGGGGTCTCCCCCGTGTAGGTGCAAAACTGTGCTGTGAGCTCCATAGCCGGAAAGGCAAGCCTCATGTCAGGGGCGAATACAGATGACATCCCAGGGGCGAATACAGAATACAGATTGAGCAGGCATTCGGAAATCTTTAAAATGATCCCCTAACTGATGACTGAGGCAATATCCATTTCGACGTGCTGAGTGTAATGGTGGGCATGTTAAATATATAGCTGAGTGATTTCAAGCATTCTGTCTGGAAGCATAGTCCCTCCTTGAGGAGTGTCACTTACACAAAATAGACTAAGAGAAAAGATCAGGGTCCCCTCACATGCACATTCTGTGGGAGTTGGACCATGTGAGATGCCACTGGAACTCACCCTTGAAACTTAGGAGACTCTAGATATAGTCAATGAGTAGCAATAACTTATTGAAACCAACACTGTTTCAGAGGAAAATGAATTTAATATATTTACCAGTTGTCTTTTCACATATAGAGTTACCATCTACAGAGAATTGTATGAGTATTATAAGTACTGTCTGGATTAGAGCCAAGATAAAGTCAATTATATTTTCATGATTTTAGTTACTAAGTCATCAATCAAGAGAATTAGGCATGTTTACAAACTAAAAAAAAAAAAAAAACAAAATTCAACAGCCCAATGTAGTTACATAGAAGTTCATAGAACAAAAAAATATCTACTTTAATTAGTTAATTCTGTAAAGGCCATACATATTTTACAGATGTTTTCATAATGTAAAGTAGTATATCAGCTTGTATTTCATAAAGAAATTACCATAACAGCTTATATTTAATAAATAAATAAGTAAACTTTCACATTGAAATTAACATGAGAAACTTAAAATATTTGATTCCATAGCTAACCAGTTCACCAATTTTCTCTAGTAACTTACTTAAAAACTGACAAAAAAAGATTAATTTGCAAGTTGTTATTTTCCTTTTTTATCCCTAAATGATTTCTAAGTTTATAATAAAATAAACCCTTGTTTTGTTTTCTGTATCAGAAGATGTGTGAGGCATTAACACATGAATCAATCATTTAATTTACTGTGTTTCTCACATTATGTTGTGTAGATAACTGATATATATCCTTTAACTCAATTTTCAACAAATATGTATTGAGTGATGCACAGAATAAATCTCGGTATTTATAGAAGAATATATGTCAACGTCATAACTTCCTCATCCATGTCTGATTGTTCTCTGTCCTTACCAATGTTCAATTTATTTTTCCTAAAGAAAGTCATTCCCAGAAAAGGAAATAATTTTACTTTTTTCAGCAAACTTGATTGTTGGATATATTACCTTTCATATTCCCATTTAGTTATTAACAACCAATTCATCTCTACACATATACTTCAAAGACTAATAAATGAAAAGGCTTTTTCATTAATAATTAGTGACAGTTTTCTTTATTTGCTGAAGTCAAATTCAGTGATCTGAGAACTTCTCTTAATCTTTTTAACAATATCTAGCAAAATCTCTCTGAGTTCTATTATGTTGTACTCCTATGATATTTTAGGGCTACATGTGTCTTAATAGTCAAAATATTTTGAATAGGCTAATCAAATGTATCCAACTTTTATTAAGTCTCCACTTTGACAAAACTGTGTAGGATATAGACATGGAAAAAATGGGGAATTCTCTCTTCTCCTCAGGTATTTCTTCAAGTATTATATATTCAACAACTAGACCTGGAATTCATACCATGTGCCAGCACCCATCTAGGAACTGAAGAGAGTGGTGTTAAAAACATTGTTTTTTCCCTTTTTACCCTTAAAATCCAGAAGACAGATAAGTAAATAAGCAATAGATAATTTAGTTTGAAATAAGAAGGGAATAATGCTCTTTAAGTGAAAATGTACCTGAAATTAAAATTTTTTGTATAGTTTTGTGTTTGTATGTTCTGAATGCATGAAGGATGAATCCAAACCTGTTTTTCTCAATAGTAAAGTAATGGAAATAATTACTTCTCATCCCAAGGGAACTACCTCAGAGAAGGAAGAGTTTTATAAGCTCCCTGAAGAAAATGACCACATTTATCTGATTCATCAAGTATTCTCAGAACACAATAAATGATTTTAGTATATAAAATAAATACTGTTATTTAAAAAGTGACATTGTTGCATACTTACATAAAAATCTGTTTAAATTAGTATTTTAATGCTTACTGGCATTCTTATTACAATTCCCTTGCCCTTTTACTCCCCAGATCTTCTGGAAGATGATAGCATATCATTTTCTCTCTCCTAAAACCCCATAAACTTTTTCTCCTTTCTCCATGGATAGCTGACATCTTTCTTTCCTATTTTATGGAGAAAATAAAAGTGATTAGAAAAGACATTAAATGAGCTTCTGTTATTTCATCTGTCCACCTATCTACAGCCTTGCTCCAAAAATCTTTCTTTTCTGGTGTTTTCATAAATGAATTACTTCTTCTCCTAATAGAAATTCATCAACTTCCACATGAGATTCCATGACTTTTGCCCATTCTAGGATATTGTTTCAATGCTTGTTTGGTTTGTGCCATTAAAGTTTATCAATCTACTGTATTCTTTCCACCTATTTGTTCTTTCTACCCTACTTACCTCTCTTGCTATTGACCTTTTCTTTCCTTTCCTTTAGAGCAAAATTCATCAACAGTGTGGTCTACACTGGTTTCTCCCCTCTCAGTATTGAACCTACTTCTTTCAGGATTTCACCTCTACAGGGCTTCTGAATACTTTCTTTTCATTGTCACCGGTAGCCTCCCACATTTCTAAACCAATAATCACTTCTCAGACTTTATCTTATCTGGCCTTTCAATGGCATTCAACAGTTGAATACTGTCAACTCCTAGAAACATTTTTTTCTCTCTGATTGATTTCCGGGTTACCATGATCTGCTCCCCCTCCTACCTCATTCCCATGAATCTCTATCTCCTCTATCTCCTTAGCAGATTCTTCCTCATCTCCACAAACATTTAAACTTCCGTGGTCAGTCTTATTGACTCATACCATTCTCTATGTGCATTGCCTTGATAATCACCTCCAATTATGTAGTTTTGAATACCTTTTCTTTACTGATGACTGCCAAGTATATTTCCCCAGGGTGGACCTCATCCCTGAATGCCAGACTTCTGTACGCAACTGGCTGTTTGGCATTGCCACTTGGATCTATAATTGGCATTTAAATTAACATGGCCACAATCTGAATTACTGAACCATCTCCTCCTCTGAAAAATAAAGGCTCATGTGAAGCCTCTCCCACACTTAAATGGTGACAACCTCATCTATCCACTTTTTCAAAACAAACCTTGGAATTATTCTTCATTCTGCCCTGCTCTTCCTCACTGCTCACACTCCAACAGCGAATCTTTTATCTCTCCTCTCAAAATATATCCAGAATTTGACTACCTTTAACCACCCCAGATGTCTACATTGACAACCTACCATCATCTTTCACTCAGTAATGCCAAACGGTTTGCCAGTGTAGTACATTTCCTCTGGTAATATGTTGTTCTACATTCTCACCATGCTTGGTATTGTCAGTCTTTTGTAGTAGATATGCAGTGACATTTTATTGTGATTTAATTTGAATTTTCCTGATTACTAATGAGTCTTCATACATTTTCATATTAGCCATTCAGATATCTCCTTTTGAGGATTTCCTATTAAAACCTCTTGCTATTATTGATTCTAAGTCATCTTTCCTTATTAATTTGAACACATTTAAAAATATTCTAGACATAAAACCTTTGTTGATTATATGTCAAAAATATCTCCTGTGCAGGAGCTTAATTTTTTGTTCTCTTACATATAGCTTTTGATGAAGGTAAGCTTTTACTTTTGGCAGGCGAATTTATCAATTTTTCCTTTATGGTTAGTGATTTTCAATTTCTTTCATTTCATTTTCTCATCACAAGGTCATGCATGAAGAAATGCTCACAGATGATATGAAAGTTGTGGCTTTCACATATAGATATACAGTCTCCCAGAATTTGACTTTGTGTGTATTGTGACAAAGGGCCAAACTTGTCTTTTTTTTTTTTTTTAATGGATATCCCATTTCCCTTTGGCAAAATAGCTCTTCTCCACTGATCTACAGAACCACCTCTAAAACAACTTGAATGTCCAAATAGGATGATTTTCCCTGGGGTTCTCTGTTCCATTCAGCTGAAAGAGGATGAAAAGCAGATGAAAAACCCAGAAGTCATAAATAAAAATACTGATAAATTTGACTTGATTTTCATAAAGTAGGTATTTTTTAAGTCTTTACCCAATGTGAATGTCAAAATCAAAGTCAACAGATAAACAACAAACTGAGGGGAATATGTTTGCCATATATATTATTAACCGTAGGTTAAGTTCATTAAGATATAAAACACTTCTGTAAATCAGTATGAAAATGATGACCAACAAAATGGTAAATATAGAGAGGAAAATAGGAGTAGAGCTGGCCAGGAAATCAAAGAAAATGGTGCATAAACATATAAATATTTTTATTTCTCCCGTAATTTAAAATGAAATTTTAAACAATGAAATGCAATTTTCTTCCTGTTAGAATGGCAAAAGTTATGTATATGTTAGAATATTCTGTTAGGATGATTGAAAACTGGCTCCTTCATATTCTGTTCGTGAGAATAGGAATAGGTGATAACTTTTAAAATGGATATCTATACTGATCTAGATATTCCATTTATGTATGTACTCATCAACTCATTTTACCCTCACAAGCTATATGAAACCAGTACTGTTATTATCCCATTTTACTTAGGAGGAAACTAAAACAAATTAAGATGAAGTGACTTGTCCAGCATCGAAGCTAGTTAAAAAAAAAAAAAAAAAAGAGCTCAAATTTGATCTTAGATAGTTTGATTCCAGACTCCAGGCTGTTAGCTAAATTCTGTCGTATTTTCATGAATGTGTGAGGATGTTTATTGCAGTAGCCTTATCAGTATAGTATTAGGCATAAAATAAATACTACCCAGTATAGAAAATAGGTGATGGAATGGAGAGCAGTCATTAAGAAAAAAAGTGCTGTAGGTCTGTAAGTGTTGATTAAAAGATCCATAAGACCTTGATCACACTGGTTAACTTTGTAGTATATCCTAGAATCCGGGAGTGCAAGGCAGGTTTATTTTTCATTATACTTCCATGGTTATGTAGTTTTTTCCCATAAATATCTGATGCAAATTTTTTTTCAAGAAATAGCAATATAGTAATCCAAAACCTGTCTTAGTAGTGAGAAAATGTGATTAAAAACGTGATCAACTGTGCTGGATCATGTCCACTGCAGGCCTACACTACACATGCATGCTTTTGAAGAAAGCTCTTCCCTCATCTTCTGCTACCAATGTGGAATCCTGGAAACTATGACTAGAGCACATTTGGTATTAGAAACTGGCTGTAGCTTAGCCCTTCAGTTATTTATTAAGAGAAAAATATAAATGTAGTTGTATCCATGACGTATGGGAGGCATTGCGGAGGTGGCCCAAAGCTGTGGGGCTTCCTGCCGGGCTCTATGATGCCTTCCAAGAACTGTAATAGTTCATTCCTCAGAAGAAATGTCAAGCTGCTCATGCTGTCAACAGAGCAGATGCTTTGTTGACGTCTGTTGGGAACAGTGTCAAGTGACTGGAAAATGGATGCCAACGATGAAATAAAACTCTTACCCTTACCACTAAATCTCCTATGCCCCATGACCTAGTGTTTGGCTATCTACCCCTGGCCAAGTGTTAGCTGCAGCCCCAGCTGGGAAGACTAAACCGTGTGACCACTCCAGAGCACAGAGCTTTCTCTCTGCCTCTTTCACAAGATGGTCTCTGGAATCAG
Organism: Manis javanica; assembly: GCF_040802235.1. NCBI lineage: Eukaryota > Metazoa > Chordata > Mammalia > Pholidota > Manidae > Manis > Manis javanica. The sequence continues at coordinate 226,067,507 of NC_133156.1, forward strand.
GAAGAAAAATGTGTTTATGTAATTTGGTTAACTTTTTGGAAGTTTTCTTTCGTATCTATCAGACAGCTTTTATTTGGGAGGGATCTTTTTTATTTCAACATATACCTTAAAAACTTTCTGTCTTTGTATGTGGTGTCCTTTTTTTTTCAGCATTTTCTAATATTTCTGTGTTTTTCTCATAGAAAATTTTTATCAAAGCCCAAAGTAAGCAATAAAAAATACGGAAATTTAAATTTTTACCCTGCGCTTTCTCATGTATTACTTAGATTTTAAAAAGAAAAAGCAAAACACCAAGCTTTCCAGCTCTGTTTTATAGAGGAAGAAGGTGGAATCCATGAATTCGATCAGCTAGTCCAACATGGCACAGCCGTTTGGAAGTTGACGTGGGTTAAAGTTCTAGGTGGCATGTTTTGCCATATGCTGAAAGCATTGCTAGGTTCTCTCTGGTTGGTGTTGTCATCTTCATCAGAAAGGGCAACTTAGGTTTAAAGATGCCAAAAACTAAAGGTATTGTTGTAGTGGTGTCTTACTGCAGAAAATTTGGAGAACTGTGGACAACACAAGGGCAATGGGAAGGAAGGAGGAAGAGGAGGGAAGAAGAGGCCGAAAGAGAAGGAGAATGGGGGGAAGAGGACCAGGAAGGGCAGGGCGAGCAGGGAAATTCAGCAAGAACATAATCAACCAAAGACAAGCCTCTTTTAGGTTATGTATTCTATTTTATCTTGCAAATCATTATGATCATGTGATTTACCTCTTGATATTATCACAACTTGATAAAATTAGATGTTTTACAAGTTGATGGACACTCTCAAAAATTTTCAGTTTCCACCTAATGTTCTTTTAAATAGACCTCCCAATGTCCCTGTGCTGGCAGTTCACGATTAGCCTTCTCTTTGCTATTATAATCATACAGTGATTAAGCAATTCTTGGTATTTTCTGTAAAAAAGGAGACATTCACACAGTGGAGTTACTGGATCAAAGAGTAGAAATAGTGTAAGAATTTTGATATTATGGTTATATTTCTCTCCAGACATTTAATACCAATTAACACTTATTCCAGAAATGCATGAGAAATAGCAGCACATATTTTTAATTTTGGATAATTGGATAAATATAGTGACTATTTTTCCATTTGTACTTACATTGCTATTGAGATAAAGTATTTTGACATTTGTTTACTAAATATTCTTAGTTTTTTGGACTATGAATTATACTTTTATTTTCATTTCTGTATTAAAAGTATGCTTAATTTTATGCATTCTCATTCAGTTCTGCTGTGGCCTGAAGCATATAAACTTTTTGACAAATATTTATTCGATGAAAAGAATGTAAAACTAGCAAACATTTATTCATAATGAGAAAAGAAGTGTCAAATAACATAATCATGATAAAATTCAGGAAAATGTATTTATACAATTTCTAACATAATTATTTTTCCTACCTTTGATTTAAAAAATATGGATAGCATCTGTTTTTCATATCAAAAGTTCATAATTCCCAGAGCATTTGTTTCACAGAATTTTTGACAGGGATAAAGAGAGAAAAAAAGGACAGAATTGGAAATCATTTGCACATCTGTTTAAACAGCAAGATTTACATGTACACTTGTACAACATTCCTCCATTGACATGTAATTTGATATAATTCTCCAGTGATTTTTTTTTTTAACTAAAACAGAATTCACCTGCCATAAAATTCACCATTTCAAAAGAGCACTGTAGGGATTTTTAGTGTATTCATAAGGTTGTGCAATCACAACTAATACAGAACATTTCCATCATCCCCCAAAGAAAGGCTCTAACTATGAGCAGTCACTCTCTACCCTTATTTCCCTGTTCTTACCCCCAATCCCACAAGCCCCTGGCAAAACCACTAATTCCTCTTCTATCTCTATGGACCTGCCTATTCTAAACATTGCATGTAATGGAATCATACAATATGTGATCTTTCCATCTGAATTTGTTGACAGCATTAAGTATTCAAAATTTGTCTATGTTACAGCATGTATTAATACTTCATTCCTTTTTAATGGCTGAATGATATTCCATTTCATTTATCAATTCATCAGTTTGAAGGATTTTTGAGTTGTTTCCACTTTTAATTCTATCTTGAATATTGTCATAATAAGTATATGTGTTAATTTTTTGTGTAAATGAATGCTTTTCTTTATCCTCGGTGTGTAATTAGATTTGGAAATGCTCAATCAATGGCCGCTCTATGTTAAACTCCTAGAGAAGTGCCAAACTGGTTCTATAAGTGTTTGCATCATTTAGTCCTCTATATATTAGACTTCATCAGATATGTGATTTACAAATACTTTTTCCCATTCTGTGGACTGACCCTTTGTTTTCTTGATAGGGTTCTTTTAAATGCAAAGAATTTTAATTTTGAAATTCTAATGTATTGCTTTTTTTTCTTCGATTGCTTTGACTTTAGATGTCATAAATAAAAAGCCATTGCCAAATCTAAGGTCAAATATTTTCACTTGTTTCCTTCTAATAATTTTATAGTTTTGCTCTTATAATTTTTTTCAAGCCGTTTTGAGTCAAGTTTCATATATTGTGTGAAAGTACGATTCAAACTTCATCCTTTTGCATGTGACTATTTCGTTATCCCAGCATCAGTTGTTAAAAAGGCTATGTTTCCCATTGAATTGTCTTGGAATTTTTGAAAATATTAATTGTCCACAAATTTACCTTGTAACAAATTTTGAAGTCAGAAAGTATGAGTCTTCCAACTTTTTTCTTTTTCAAGATTGTTCTAACTCTTCTGGGCCCCTTGAATTTCCATAAGAATTTTAGGATTAGCCTTTCAATTTCTGAAAAAAATCTAGCTGTGATTTTAATAAGAATTGCATTGAATCTATAGATCAATATGGGGAATATTGCCATCCTAACACTCTTGTCTTCTAATTCATAAGATGTCTTTCTTTTTTATTTTTTTAAATTATTTTTTATTGAAGGGTAGTTGACACACAGTATTACATTAGTTTCAGGTGTACAACACAGTGATTCAACATTTATATACATGATCATTCTAGCTACCAGCTATCACCATACAAAGTTGTTACAATATTTTGACTATATTCCTTATGCTATACATTACGTCCCGGTTACTTATTTATTTTACAATTGGAAGTCTGTACTTTTTTTTTTTTTTTGAGAGGGCATCTCTCATATTTATTGATCAAATGGTTGTTAACAACAATAAAATTCTGTACAGGGGAGTCAATGCTTAATGCACAATCATTAATCCACCCCAAGCCTAATTTTCATCAGTCTCCAATCTTCTAAAGCATAACGAACAAGTAGAAGATGTCTTTCTATTTGTTTAGGTCTTTTTCTTTCAACATGTCTTATAGTTTTCAGTGTCTATGAGTCTTACACTTCTTTGTTACATTATTTCTGAGGTATGCTGTTTTTGGTGCTATTATAAATAGACTTTTTTTCTTAATTTCATGTTGAATTGTTTTTGCTCCTATATAGAAATGTAATTGGCTTTTACTTGAGTGGCTTTTATATCAATAGTTGCATTTAATTAAGAATATATATTTCCTTTTTTAATATTCTACTACTATGAAAGAGACATTCCCACCTAATATTATAGAATATCTGGCTCAACTCCTTACTAGAAGGATGTTTTTTAAATCACTGTTTTGTGAATTTTGGCAAAAAAGATCAATTCTGTGTTATGGAAGAAATCTTCCTTTTCAACTAAGGATTTCCTATCTGGCCTCTTGTCTCTCATCTAAGTCATATTCAAATCCTAATTTCAGCTGCTGAGGGTAACACTGATAGAGATGGAGATGGGTGATGGTGATAAGTTGAGTGATATGTGTGTGGGGGGGTAGATGAACCTTTAATAATCTTCTATTTGAATATTAACACTGCCAAACTGAAATACTAACAGAATTTTTCCCAGTAACTACTAGGAATATGGCTGACTTTGAGAAAAGCAACATTTTCTATATCAATTTTATAGAGAAAGAACATTTATTTAAGCAATAGCAAGACGGATAAACGTAGAATGCATTTATTTTAACTCCAGTATAGAGCAATGAACTCATTAATTTTTATGGATCACAGAAAGAAGTTAAAAACAAAATAGGACTGTTTTTTCTATTCTGAGAACTACCAGATTTTTTTCCCTCAGACTGCTGTCCTTATTTGTGCATGTGGAGTGTGATGGACTACTGAATCCTGACAGCCTGTTGGATGAGATCCAGCATTAACCGGTCCGATCAATGAAACCCAGACTGCCCTCATGGGACATGACAAGAAATTCTGCTGTTCTTTAGGATTCAATTACTCTGCTGGTTGCTGTAGAGAATGACCTCCTTTACTGTGGTATTTATTGAATCCAGATCTAATGTCTGGTCTCATTTCAAAGTCCCTGTCGGCAGTGCCTATCCCAAGGCCAAGTACAGTAGACAGTGAGCCACCATAGCTGCCAGAGTCAGTACTTTGAAAAGTGTCTTTGCCAAGAGATTATCATGCCTGTTCTTGTTAGAATCAACATTGCTTTTTCTGGTGCATTTAATGTAAAATGCAATTCAGTTCCAAAGATGAATACTTGAATTCACAAATGGTTGACAGCCGTAGTTTTAGAGTATAGGCTCTGAACTTAAAAATAGTTTGGGTCTGATTACAAGTATTTCTGTCCTAAGAAATATTTAACAGGATAGAAACTGAAGAGAGGATATTAGCATTTGGCTTTATTAGCTCAGGAATAAAGACACACTGAAGGTTTGACAATTGAGTAATGGGATTTGGAACTGAAGTCATGATCTTCTATTTCAGATTAAGAAACATTTTGAAGAAGTAATGTATAGGTTTCATTAAAATTTATGCTATGATTTATTTTATTAAACTTTTACAGTGATTTATTAGACATAATTGTGAAGAAGACGTAGTTCAGTTTTGCCCTGTTTGGCTAGAAGCTAAGTACTCTTGAGTCTAAACTTGGGGTACATGTCTTTATTAAAATGGAACTCATAATTAACATTTCTGTGTATTTTCTATAATCCAAACATGCAAGAGGGAACATTTAAATGCCTAGCAATTAAAATGAAAACATTTTACTTTTACTGGCAGCCTTTTAACTTTTCAGTTCATCATATTTATAGTTATCATTATTAGACATCTGGAAAAATATAGTTATGCTTGCTATTTATATTACCAACTAAAGACTTTGAATCACTTTGTAGACATGATCTCATTAATGCTCTCTACATCTCTGTGAGGTAAGTGCAATTATCTTCATTTTATTGAGTTTAAATTACTTTTCAAGGTGTCAAAGAAAATTGTGGCAGGATATGGAAAAAAAATTCAAGGTCTTTCAGTGTCCACTCTAATGGTAAATCCTGTTCAATAAAATCGGAAAGAAATGAATCCAGTTTTAAGGCTTAATTTTCTACAAGTAGTTATTTGATGTAGCTATAAGAAACGTAACATTGTGTAGTTATGCCATTTCCAGTATAATTTATTGGCCTGACCCATATTTTAATGTATTTGACAAACTAATATTTTATTCAATGACATATCCCTAAGTTTTCTGGAAGAAAGTTTTAAAAGAGGTGGAAATAAATCTTACTCTCTGTGAATGTTGGTTTTATTTATAAAGAACTTATTTCCTCTCTAATTGTTTCTACTTTCTTCAGTCTCTACCATGCACAGCCTATTTATAATCTAGACGTGGTTTTCACATGGTTGTTTAAGATGCATTCCTCTTTACATTTTAGAGAAAGGGCAAAGAGCTTGCTTCTGTTCATCTTGTGGGTTTACTGAATTATTATGGAATTGATTGGCCTTACTCTAAATGCTCCCTACTCCTAGATTTTATGCATGCTAAATACTTAGATCAACATTTCTCCCTCCAGCTTTGCTTCAGATTTTCAGAGATAATATAACAGATATTATAACTGTTGTGTTATTCTTTTTTATTATCAGCATTAACCCTCACATATATGATCAATTGATTTCAAAAAGGGTATAGAGACCATTCAGTGGGCAAGAATAGTCTCTTTAACAAATAATGCTAAGAAACAGGATAGTCACATACAAAATAATGAAGCTGGATCTTTACCTTTCACCACACAGAAAAAGTTACTAAAAATGGACTGCAGACCTAATTTTAAGAGTTTTATTAGAAAACTTACAGAGGAGGACCTCATGACCTTACATTCGGCAATGGTTTCTTAAATAAGATGCCAAAACCATAGGCAGCAAGAACAAAAAAGATAACTTGGATTTCATCAAAATTAGAAAGGCTCGTGCATCAAAGAGCATTATCACCAATGTGGAAAGACTGGAGAAAATAAATAATGTATTTGATGGGAGCTTAATATCCAGATTATGGAAAGAACTTCTACAACTCAAAAACAAAAAAGCAAACAAGCCAATTAAAAAAATGGGCCAAGGACTTGAATAGATATTTCTCCAAAGAAGGTATACAGACGGCCAACAGCACATAAAAAGAATGCTTAGCATTATTAGTAATTATTAAAATGCAAACCAAAACCATGTTGAGGTTCTACTTCACACTAACTAGGGTGAGAATAATAGTAATGATAATGACAAGTGTTGAAGAGGATGTGGAGAAATTGGAATTCTTGTACATTTATTTGACTAAAAGTGAACTGGTACCATTGCTGTGGGAAAATGTCAGTTCCTCAAACAGCTCAAAATAGAGTTACTATATGACCCAGTAATTCCAATTCTAGATATATTACCCAAATAATTGAAAACAAGAATGCAAAAAAATTTTGTGCCAATGTTCATAGAAACATTATTCACAGTAGCCAAAGGGTAGAAATAATCCAGATGTATAGTAACAGATAAATAGATTAACAAATGTGGTATATAATGGAATATTAGTCAATCATAAAAATGACGTTCTGATATATGCTACAACATGGATCAACTTTGAAAACATTATGCTAAGTGAAATAAGCCAGGCATAAAGAACAAATATTTTATGATTCCACTCACATAAAATATCTAAAATAAGAGGATTTATAGACAGAAATCAGAATACAGGTTAACAAGGAGCAAAGGGAGGGAAGAATGGGGATATACTGATTAACAAAAATAGTGTCTGGAGTAGGTTTGGAATAGTGATATGATGGTTGCACAACACTGTGAATATAATGCCACTGAATTGTACTTAAAAATGGTTAAAATGGGAAATTTTATGTTACATATGTATTTTGCCAGACACACACACCTCTTACCCTTTGCATTTCAATCTAAACTACACGAGGGCCAAATGAAACACAAATATTTAGTTGTCTGTTTTCCAAAATGGGCAGCTTTTTATTGGCTTATTTTGTAGTTAATGCGGCATGTGTTGAAAAGAATTTACTAGATTCTGTGAGCAGCCAAAACAGTTGTCACAAATACATGCATGTAGTTTATGATAGTGTAGTCTATTTAGTCTAGTCTATAGGTCAAGTTGCATTATGACTCTGTTACAGTTTTTTTATTATATGACATGCATCCATAAAAGGCATGCAATTCAGGAGACAAAAACAGCTATGCAAATATAAATTGAAGAAAACCTTCTACTATTAAGATTAGGTCCATAGTAAAACATCTTCACAATGGAAATCAAAATAATTATACTTTATAAGTCCTCAATTTGATTAAAAAACAAGCATTTGCTATCAATTGTGGAAAACTCTACATTCTTTTCAACTAAATAATTAGCAAACACCTAGCATAGATTACTTGGAACATTTGTATTGCTAATTGGAATAAAATAAACTGAATATCATAATTTAAAGCTCCTATATGTAAATACACACACACACACACACACACACACACACACATATGACCAAGCCAAAGGGTTCAGCAAACAGTTATGAATGTTTCTTTATGTAAGGTACTCACATTGAAATTATCTTTTCTTACACATTTCTTTCTGCCTCATTTTTTTAAAATTGGTGTCACAGCTTTGAGCCGTTAATAGGTCATGACTAGCAGTTCAAAAAAACTGAAAAAATGAATTACTGATACAGGATTCATGGCATCAGACTCAATAGGGTGTGTCTTTAATGGAGCTGTATATATTTTTTGGTATCATTAGTCTACAATTACATGAAGAACATTATGTTTACTAGGCTCCCCCCTTCACCAAGTGCCCCCCACATACCCATTCACAGTCACTGTCCTTCAACATAGTAAGATGCTGTAAAATCACTACTTGTCTTCTCTGTGTTGCACAGCCCTCCCTGTGCGCCCCCCCCCCCCCACACTATACATGTTAATCGTAATGCCCCTTTCTTTTTTCCTGCCCTTATCCCTCCCTTCTTACCCGTCCTCCCCAGTCCCTTTCCCTTTGGGAAACTGGTAGTCCATTCTTGGGTTCTGTGCTTCTGCTGCTGTTTGTTCCTTCAGTTTTATTTTGCTCTTATACTCCACATATGAGTGAAATCATTTGGTACTTGTCTTTCTCCGCCTGGCTTATTTCACTGAGCATAATACCCTCTAGCTCCATCCATGTTGTTGCAAATGGTAGGATCTGTTTTTTTCTTATGGCTGAATAAGATTCCATTGTGTATATGTACCACATCTTCTTTATCCATTCATCTACTGATGGACATTTAGGTTGCTTCCATATCTTGGCTATTGTAAATAGTGCAGCGATAAACATAGGGGTGCATCTGTCTTCTTCAAACTGGACTGCTGCATTCTTAGGATAAATTCCTAGGAGTGGAATTCCTGGGTCAAATGGTATTTCTATTTTGAGCATTTTGAGGAACTTCCATACTGCTTTCCACAATGGTTGAACCAATTTACATTCCCACCAGCAGTGTAGGAGGGTTCTCCTTTCTCCGCAACCTCACCAACATTTGCTGTTGTTTGTCTTTTGGATGGTAGCCTTCCTTACTGGCATGAGATGATATCTCATTGTGGTTTTAATTTGCATTTTTCTGATGACAAGAGATGTGGAGCATCTTTTCATGTGTCTGTTGGCCATCTGAATCTCTTCTTTAGAGAACTGTCTATTTAGCTCCTCTGCCCATTTTCAAATTGGATTATTAGCTTTTTGTTTGTTGAGGTGTGTGAGCTCTTTATATATTTTGGATGTCAACCCTTTATCGGATCTGTCATTTATGAATATATTTTCCCATACTGTAGGATACCTTTTTGTTCTATTGATAGTGTCCTTTGCTGTACAGAAGCTTTTCAGCTTGATACAGTCCCATTTGTTCATTTTTGCTTTTGTTTCCCTTGCCCGGGGAGATATGTTCAAGAAGAGGTCACTCATGTTTATGTCTGAGAGATTTTTGCCTATGTTTTTTTCTAAGAGTTTTATGGTTTCATGACTTACATTCAAGTCTTTGATCCATTCAAATTTACTTTTGTGTATGGGGTTAGACGGTGATCCAGTTTCATTCTCTTATATGTAGCTGTCCAGTTTTGCCAGCAATATCTGTTGAAGAGACTGTCATTTCCCCATTGTATGTCCATGGCCCCTTTGTTGAATATAAGTTGACCATATATGTTTGGGTTAATGTTTGGAGTCTCTATTCTGTTCCATTGGTCTGTGGCTCTGTTCTTGTGCCAGTACCAGATTGTCTTGATTACTGTGGCTTCGTAGTAGAACTTGAAGTTGGGGAGTGAGATCCCCCCACTTTATTCTTCCTTCTCAGGATTGCTTTAGCTATTCAGGGTCTTTGGTGTTTCCATATGAATTTTTGAACTATTTGTTCCAGTTCATTGAAGAATGCTGTTGGTAATTTGTTATGGATTGCATTGAATCTGTATATTGCTTTGGGCAGGATGGATGTTTTGACGATATTAATTCTTCCTAGCCAGGAGCATGGGATGAGTTTCCATGTGTTAGTGACCTCTTTAATTTCTCTGAAAAGTGTATTATACTTTTCAGGGTATAGGTCTTTCACTTACTTGGTTAGGTTTATTCCTAGGTATTTTATTCTTTTTGATGCTATTGTGAATGGAATTGTCTTCCTGATTTCTCTTTGTATTAGTTTATTCTTAGTGTATAGGAAAGCCACAGATTACTGTGTGTTAATTTTGTATCCTGCAACTTTGCTGAATTCTGATATTAGCTCTAGTAGTTTCGGAGTGGAGTCTTTAGGGTTTTTTATGTACAATATCATGTCATCTGCAAATAGTGACAGTTTAACTTCTTCTTTACCAATCTGGATTCCTTGTATTTCTTTGTTTTGTCTAATTGCATGGGCTAGGACCTCCAGTACTATGTTGAATAACAGTGGGGAGAGTGGGCATCCCTGTCTTGTTTCCCATCGCAGAGGAAGAGCTTTCAGCTTCTCGCTGTTCAGTATGATGTTGGCTGTGGGTTTATCATATATGGCCTTTATTATGTTGAGGTACTTGCCCTCTATACCCATTTTGTTGAGAGTTTTTATCATGAATGGATATTGAATTTTGTCAAATGCTTTTTCAGCATCTATGGAGACGATCATGTGGTTTTTGTCCTTCTTTTTGTTGATGTGGTGGATGATGTTGATGGATTTTCGAATGTTGTACCATCCTTGTATCCCTGAGATGAATCCCACTTGTTCATGGTGTACGATCCTTTTGATGTATTTTTGAATTCAGTTTGCTAATATTTTGTCGAGTATTTTTGCATCTACGTTCATCAGGGATATCGGTCTGTAGTTTTCTTTTTTGCGGGGGGTCTTTGCCTGGTTTTGGTATTAGGGTGATGTTGGCTTCATAGAATGAGTTTGGGAGTATCCTCTCCTCTTATATTTTTTGGAAAACTTTAAGGAGAATGGGTATTATGTCTTCTTGGTATGTCTGATAAAATTCTGAGGTAAATCCATCTGGCCTGGGGGTTTGTTCTTTGGTAGTTTTTTGATTACTGCTTCAGTTTCGTTGCTGCTAATTGGTATGTTTAGATTTTCTGTTTCTTTCTGGATCAGTCTTGGAAGGTTGTATTTTTCTAGGAAGTTGTCCATTTCTCCTAGGCTTCCCAGCTTGTTAGCATATAGGTTTTCATAGAATTCTCTAATAATTCTTTGTACTTCTGTGGGGTCCATCATAATTTTTCCTTTCTCGTTTCTGATTTTGTTTATGTGTGTTGACTCTCTTTTCCTCTTAATAGGTCTGGCTAGAGGCTTATCTGTTTTGTTTATTTTCTCGAAGAGCCAGCTCTTGGTTTCATTGATTTTTGCTATTGTTTTATTCTTCTCAGTTGTATTTATTTCTTCTCTGATCTTTATTATGTCCCTCCTTCTGCTGACCTTATGCCTCATTTGTTCTTCTTTTTCCAATTTAGATAATTGTGACATTTGACCATTCATTTGGGACTGTTCTTCCTTCTTTAAATATGCCTGGATTGCTATATACTTTCCTCTTAAGACTGCTTTTGCTGTATCCCACAGTAGTTGGGGCTTTGTGTTGTTGTTGTCATTTGTTTCCATATATTGCTGGATCTCCATTTTAATTTGGTCATTGATCCATTGATTGTTTAGGAGCATATTGTTAAGCCTCCATGTGTTTGTGAGCCTTTTTGCTTTCTTTGTACAATTTATTTCTAGTTTTATGCCTTTGTGGTCTGAAAAGTTGGTTGGTAGGATTTCAATCTTTTGGAATTTACTGAGGCTCTTTTTGTGGCCTAGTATGTGGTCTATTCTGGAGAATGTTCCATGTGCACTTGAGAAGAATGTGTATCCTGTTCCTTTTGTATGTAGAGTTCTGTAGATGTCTATTATGTCCATCTGTTCTAGTGTGTTGTTCAGTGCCTCTGTGTCCTTACTTATTTTCTGTCTGGTGGATCTGTCCTTTGGAATGAGTGGTGTGTTGAAGTATTCCAAAATGAATGTATTGCATTCTATTTCCTCCTTTTATTCTGTAAGTATTTGTTTCACATATGCTGGTGCTCCTGTGTTGGGTGCATATGTATTTATGATGGTTATATCCTCTTGTTGGACTGAGCCCTTTATCATTATGTAATGTCCTTCTTTATCTTTTGTTACTTTCTTTATTTTAAAGTCTATTTTGTCTGATACTAGTATTGCAACACCTGCTTTTTTCTCTCTATTGTTTGCAGGACATATCTTTTTCTATACCTTGACATTAAGTCTGTGCATGTCTTTGGGTTTGAGGTGAGTCTCTTATAAGCAGCATATGGATGGGTCTCGCTTTTTTATCCATTCTATTACTCTGTGTCTTTTGATTGGTGCATTCAGTCCATTTACATTTAGGGTGATTATTGAAAGATATGTACTTATTGCCAGTGCAGGCTTTAAGTTTGTGGTTACCAAAGGTTCAAGGTTAGTTTTTTTACTATCTTATTGTCTAACTCAACTCGCTTATTGAGCTATTATAAACATGGTCTGATCATTCTTTATTTCTCTCCCTTCTTATTCCTCCTCCTCCCTTCTTCATATATTGGGTGTTTTGTTCTATGCTCTTTTTAGGAGTTCTCCCATCTAGAGCAGTCCCTGTAAGATGCCCTGTAGAGGTGGTTTGTGGGAGGCAAATTCCCTCAACTTTTGCTTGTCTGGGAATTGTTTAATCCCTCCTTCATATTTAAATGATAATCGTGCTGGATACAGTATTCTTGGTTCGAGGCCCTTCTGTTTCATTGCATTAAGTATATCATGACATTCTCTTCTAGCCTGTAAGGTTTCTGTTGAAAAGTCTGATGATAGCCTGATGGGTTTTCCTTTGTAGGGGACTTTTTTTTCTCTCTGGCTGCCTTTAATACTCTGTCCTTGTCTTTGATCTTTGCCATTTTAATTATTATGTGTCTTGGTGTTGCCCTCCTTGGATCCCTTGTCATGGGAGTTCTGTGTACCTCTGTGGCCTGAGAGGCCATTTCCTCCCCTAGTTTGGGTAAGTTTTCAGCAATTATTTATTTAAAGACACTTTCCACTTTAATACTCTGTCCTTGTCTTTGATCTTTGCCATTTTAATTATTATGTGTCTTGGTGTTGCCCTCCTTGGATCCCTTGTCATGGGAGTTCTGTGTACCTCTGTGGCCTGAGAGGCCATTTCCTCCCCTAGTTTGGGTAAGTTTTCAGCAATTATTTCTTTAAAGACACTTTCCATCCCTTTTTCTCTCTCTTCTTCTTCTGGTACCCCTATAATGCAGGTATTATTCCATTTCAATTGGTCACACAGTTCTCTTAAAATTCTTTCATTCCTGGAGATCCTTTTATCTCTCTCTGCATCAGCTTCTCTGCATTCCTGTTCTCTGTTTTCTAGTCCATTAATCGTCTCTTGCATCTCATCCATTCTGCTTTGAAGTCCTTCCAGAGATTATTATATTTCTGTATTCTAACTCCTTAGTTCTTGCATATTTCTCTGCAAGTCCATCAGCATGGTTATGACTTTTGTTTTGAATTCTTTTTCAGGAAGATTGGTTAAATCTATCTCCCCAGGTTCCTTCTCAGAGGAAGATGTAGAAGATGTCGAAGCTGTCTGGGTTAGTCTTGTCTGGATCAATTTTTTTTTGCCTTTTCATGTTGATAGGTGCAGCCGTATGCTATTGACTTGTCTGTCAGCTGGGAGAGCCAAGACTTTCCACTTGCTCCTGGCCTTTCTTTACTGGGACAACTGCGACCCCTAGTGGCTTGTGCTGGGCAATTGCATGTAGACTGGGTCTCTCTATCTTGCCCAGCCAGTATGGAGGAAGCTCCCTTGCTTTGGGTGTGGCCAGCCTCAGGCTGCTGTTCTGCTATGGTGGGGCCCCGAAGGGGTAATGGACGGGGGGCTGTTTGGCTGTTTACCTCCGTGAGGAGTCTCAGAGATGTTGCCCAGGGGGTTAGTGTGCCCAGAGTTACCTGGAATTTCCAGCTGCTCGGGTTGCTTCTGTCCAGCTGTGGGGTCCCTGTTCCTTTAAGACTTTCAAAAAGCACTTGCTTTTCTTTGTCCCATGGGCACCGGCTACAGGATCCGCTCACAGGTCTTACTGTCCTGCTTCCCTAGTTTCCAGCACCCCACGCATGCACTGTGTGTGCACTCTGGTGTGGGTGGCTAGGGCTGGGTGTTTAGCAGTCCTGGGATCCCTCTCCCTCCCTGCTCTGACTCCTCTACTCCTGCCGGGAGCTGGGGTGAGGGGCATTCGGGTCTCGACGGGCTGCGGTTTGTATCTTACCCCCTTCTCGAGGCGCTGGGTTCTCGCAGGTGTGGATGTAGTCTGGCTATTGTCCTGTGTCTTCTGGTCTCTCTTTTAGGGATAGTTGTATTTGTTGTATTTTCAAAAATATATTTGTTTTTGGGAGGAGATTCCCACCACTGTCCTACTCATGCCACCATCTTAGCTCCACCCCTGGAGCTGTATTTTTTACCACCATGTTGTTAAATGATAATTAACCCAAACTTTATAATGACCAACTCAGCTGCTCCTTGCATCTACACAGCCTTGTGCAAAGGAGAGATTAACTTAGACTCCTAGAAACATTTGCATTGTCTGTAAAAGTATTTTTATGACTGCTATTTTAATTAATCAAATGAGGGAAAGAAATGTCTTTGAAAAAATAGCCTGAAAAGTGATGTAGGTAGACCTGGGTATTGTTAGCTGGCACTGAAGCTTCAGAGAAAAAGATAAAATCTTTCTCTCTCTTTCTCTGAAAATCTCATTTCCTTCATGGAGATGAAAGTCAGAAAAACAGAGGAGATAAACTATTAGGGCAGTTACTGTTTTTCTTGCCTTGCTACCCTGTCTAGGACTTGCAGTCAATACTGGGCAGAAGATGATGAAAGCAGACATCTTTGCCTTATTTCCAAATATCAGAGGAAAATTTGAACTTTTTATCCATAATTTTCCACAAGACGGTCCTTGATTGGGTGAAGGAAGTTCCTTTTTATTCTTGGTTACTGTAAGCTTTTATTTGAATTGGTGTTGGAACCTAGCAAATGCTTTTTCTGTATATATTAATATCATTATATGACTTTTCTTGTTTCTGTTAGATTATGTACATAGTTTTTGAAAGTCATACCAACCTTGCATGCATGATATGAATCCATCTTGGCTGTGGTATCCTATATATTATATGTATATATGTGTGTGTGTGAGTGTGTGTGTATAAGTACATAACATATAATATATTAAATGTACAATATTAAACAAATATAACAGACATATGTTGCTGTATTATTTGCTAAAAATTTGTTAAGAATTTCTACATCCATGTTCATAAGAGATACTGGTCTCTAGCTTTCTGTTCTTTACTGCCTTTATCTGATTTTTGATATCACAGTTGTGCTGGCCTCAAAAAATGTATTGAGAAGTGTTTCCTCCGTTTCTGTTTTCTAAGAAAAGTGGTTTTTTTTTGCTTTTGTTATTGTTTTAGCATAGGTTGTATTTTTTCTTAAATGTTTAGTAGAATTCACCAGTGAAACCTACTGGATCCCAAATTTTCTTTGTTGAAAAGTTTTAAATTATGAATTTTATTTATTCAACAGATACCATTTGATTTAGTTTATTTCATCGTGAGTGAGCTTTGGTAATTTGTGGCTTTCAAGGAATGGTCCATCTTAACTAAGTTGATACATTCATTGGAAAACTTTATATTATCTGTATTTTCTTTTTCTCCTATTATCTTTTTTAAAATATAAATAAATTTTTAACTACTGTTATATTTTTTTTAAATTGTAAAGATAAAACAGTTCCTGTATACCACATGCCATATCTCCTATTATCTCTTACAATACTATTGTATATTTGTCACAACTGGTGAAACAATTATGATACATTATTGTTAACTAAAATTCATGCTTTATTCAAGTGCCACTAGTTTTCCCCTAATGTTCCTTTTTTATTCCAAGATCCCATCTAGGATATTACATTAAATGTAATTATCTCATCTATTAAGTTTCTCCAGGCTGTGACAGCTATCAGACTTCCTTTGTTTTGAGGCGTACTAATCTGGTGCTTCATAGAATATTCCTCAATTTGGGTATATTGGATGTTTTTCTCATGGTAAGACTGTGGTTATGGAGTTTTGGGAGGACAACAGAGATAAAGTGTTGTTCTCCACTTATTATTTCAAAGCTGTATGCTGTCAGCCTGATTTATCAGGGAAACATAAAGCACCTTTGCATTTATTTATATATCTGCTATATTTAGCCTCAATATATGATATTCTTCTGTTATTTCCCTTTGTGTATTGTATTTACTGTGGTTCTTTCCACAGTCTGTCTTGTCTCTCTTGCTGTTTCAATCTTGCTCTCAGTTTCATTTCTTGTTCTCACATTCTTGCCTGTTTTCTTGCTTCCTTGCTATCTCTTTAAAAAAAAAACTTTTATATTTAAGACATTTTGTGTGTTTATATATAGTGTGGTTACTTTTGTTTAAAAATACTGTTTCAAATGGTCTTAGTCCCCCTTTCCTTACTTACGCTTTTCCGGTTTGATTTGTCAGCTTCCATTTTCACCGTTGGGCTTCCATCTGTTACCTCCCAGCGATCAGTGAGCCTAGTCTGCATTCTCCTGTCTTGCTCATTTCTCCCATTTGAAGAATTCTCTTACATCTACTGCATGAGAACTTATAATATCCTTTACTTTCATCTACACTTGTCCCCATTTTTGTTTGAATATTATATCAGTAATTAACTACATTTTTGTGCTTACCATAATTTCTTTTGCCAAAGCTTCAATATCATCTCTTGATTGAATAAACTCTGTCCTCTGGTGGATTCCTAGGAAAAACTGTAAGTTCATCATCTCTGAGTTCCTGCATTTGTTTGCTTTGCTGTCCTCTATGACAGCTTGGCTAGTTTGAAAAATCCTAGGTTAGCACTTTGAGTTCTTTAACTTTTGTTTGTTTTTGTTTTGTTTTTAATTTTGCCCCATTCTCTTCTTCCTTTATAGGCTGCTGTCTAGAAGTTTGATGTCTATTTGATTTTCTTTTCTTTGTAATTGACTTGGTCTTTTTGCCTGAGGCTCAAATTACTTTATATATTTTTTTCTTATCTTTAGAGTCTAGTAATTTTACTAGGATATATTTGGGGTTGAATGTTCTATGTCTATATATTTTTTTTGGTAATGGACCTTTTACTGTATAGATTCAGGCTTTTATCCCCAGAGTTTTCTTGGATTACAATTTTAAATATCAAGTTGCATTGTTTTGTTTTTCTCCTACAAGAAATCCAGTTACATATATATGACTTTTCTTTGCCTTTTTAAAAAATCTATCACTTCCTATCTGATGCATTTTCCCTCTTTTATGATTTTTTTAGTCTCTTGGCTCTTTTCATACTAATTGTCAATGTCATTTAGTATGTGTTCCATCAAATCTACTTTCCCCAAGTCATCTTTTAATTTATGCTCTATCACTGAGTTGTCCTTTCCCCATTGTCCCTTTCTGAGTATGCAAAATTTTCATTTCACATCTTCCCATTTTTTTCCCATCCCTCTTCTCATTAATTAATTAATTAATTAATTGTAAAACATCTGATCTGAGTGCTTTTTCCTATCTCCTCATGCTTGTTTAAGTTCCTTGATTCTTCTTGGGTGTTGGTAAACATTTTTTCTATTGTTATTCTGTTTTATTCTGTTTGCTGTTGCTTGGGAGGGTATTTTCTTGAGCTAAAATGCTTTAATTCTCATTTTATGTTTTCTTATTATAGTAGCTTTGCAAGGATGTTGCTTTCCAGTTTTGTTCATTTTTAAATACCTTATATTTTCTGAAAGTATCAGCAGTGTTTCTATGGCAACTCCAGTGAGGGAACGGGTTGTGTTACTGTGTTTCTTATGCTGTCTGTTAGTCAAGTGAACAGAAGTCCTTCACTGGCTGCCACCTTTCACTGGGACGAGCAATGTTGGTGTGCTCTCTGATTTTCCTTTTTTTTGCCCTTACTTTTCATCAGTTCCTTCCCCCCTGCCCCACTACTCCTCATACCCTGCTTCTAATTGGTACCTTCTGTTTCCAAGTTGCTTTAGTTTTTCCTGACTGTAGTTCCTTTCCCAGACTGCCAACTTATGCATCCTCAGTAGTTAACATTCTGGTCAATGAAGGAGTAAACATGAGTATTATAAAATTTAACCAATTTTTTACAAAATGTGTGCTTCATCCATATAAGTATAGACACCACACATACTAAAAATAACATACTTTGCTACAAAGTCAGATATCAAGAAGATTCCTGTATTTACTCAGGCAGTATACTGTGCCAATCCACCAGCTCTAATAAGAGATAGTAAGTAAAATGAGTCCCTGGACTTGCATTCTAAGAGATACAAATAATAACCCAGTGGCTGTAGTGTCATAATATTTATTTTGGAAGCTAGAGTTATAGGTGTTTGCCTTAGTTCACACATCAATTCTGGAAAAACAAAGATAAGTATTTTGCTATTAAGCTAGGAAGTAGGAGCCAGAATGCCATGGCCAAAGGGGGAAAAAACAGTTGATTTTGCACTCAACAGAATTCAGAATGAATATTAGTTTTCTGGGTTATTTATATTAGATTCTGCTATTACACTACAATTGAAATCATTTGAAGAATAAATTATCTTTCCCTAGCTGGTATCATAAAGAGGGGTGCCATTTTCAAGTGGATCTAGATAATAGTTTGAAGAAAGTTTTCTGCATGAAAACCAATTGATGATCAAATTATTCCATGCATTGTGTTCATAATTTCAAACACTTAATCTTCTAGCATTTCTTTCCTTTCTTTAATAATTTTTTTTTAATTTTTGGCATTTTCTTAGAGGGCCATACAGCTAGAGGCAAGCTGGATATATTTAACTTTATATATTTTTCCCTATTCTTGTAAGAACAGTGTATCAGTTGGTCCAAACCTTAGAAACTTAGTTCAAATCTGAAGTAAGTTGAGCAATCATTAAAGTACCAAGTCAGTTATTAATATCCATAGTTCTACTAGGCTACAGTGTATCCAGAGATGTAACTTTACCTTTTGAACCTGGACAGGTCACTTACCATGTACCAAAATATTCTAAAAATAAATTAAAAATAATGGAGAAATGAGAGTAAATATTCTGAGATCTCCCCACTTACAGCTATCTGTGAATTCTCAGTTTTGAACAGATTTCAATATGACATTATTTTTGTCTATACTAAGACATTATTAATCTTAACCTCAGAAAGTCTAACATTCATTTTCTTTTCAGTCTTAGTAATAGGTTTCTTTACCGTATCATTTTTTCATGTTAAGCTCTTCTTCTGTATCCAGCTTAAATTTCTTCTCTGTGCAGAATGATGGTGGATCTAACATGTTGCTTGGCAAATAGTCATTTAGTAAATATTGAACTAAATCTCTAACACTTTATTTTCCTTCAAAATGCAAAGAAAAAATAACTTTATAAGATGGCACAACAACCACACACCCTCATTCAAGTTAAACAAATATTAATACTTGCCATATTTGGTTCAGAATTCTTGCTTTCTTCTTAAAAAGAGAGAAATGGAGAGAGCATAGTTGGAGCTTAAGTCCCATGTGTTCATCCTTCTCAGATGTAATCACAGTGCTGAATTTGATGAATATTCTCCATTCTGTATTCTTATGTCCTACTGCATATGTGTGTTTTTATAAATATTATATAGTATTGCTTAGTGTTTCTTAGCTTAGTTAAAAAATACTAAATGTGACATATATAATAAATTTATTATCCCATAACTTTTCACAATTTTATATTATTTTAAGAGATTAATCCTGATACTGCCATATACATGTACTGACTTTGTTGCTATTTAATAGTGTAACATACAATAATATGTAATGTGAATTTTTATGCATTCACATGTTAATTGAATAAGGTAGATTTCTGAATTTTTCTTTACTACTAAAAAGAAAGCAATGGTTCTCATTAAATACATCTCTATGTACAAATGTACATTTTCTCTAGGTAATTTACTTATAAATCAAATTAGTTAAATCTCTATTGTTACATGATTGATTTTGTGCACTTTCAACTACAATATTTTTTTCCATTTTGCATTCCAAACATTTATAACATTGAACAACACTAGTACTTGTGCGTAAGCTTTCTTTGCCTTCATCATTGTCTACCAAAAAGAATTTTTTTTGCCAAACAATAGATTTGCTATGGCATCTAAGATTTTATTTCTCATTTTATTACACATATGCATTACCTATTAGTTGCCTCTTTTAAAAATTTTACCTATTATTGATTTGTAGAAATTTAATTATTCTTTCAAAAATTTGTTCAAGAAACGCATTTGAGCACCTTCTCTATGCGAGGCACGATTTTAGGTTATCAGGTTACAACAGCAAACAAGAGAAAGCCCCGCCCTTACTGAGTTTATTCTAGCGGAGAAACAGAAAATAACAGGGAAAGAACATTCCAGAGGTGGAAGCATCAAGTGTAAGGATCTGAAGTGGGGACATGCTCGGTCACTTCCAAGAAAAGCGAGGGCAAGATGACCGCAAGGCAGCGATCCTGGAGCTGTCACTGAAGGCGAGGTGGACAGCTGAGGTCGGATTGTGTGGGTCATGCTGGACATGGTAATGACTGCAGGGTTTTTTTTTTTTTTAGGTGTTTTGAGAATTCACTGATACATTTTAATGTATCCGCCTAACAGATTTGGTCTGTTTGCCTTTTAACAAATAATCAATGGTTTTCAATGGGCAGTTATTCTGTCCTGCAGAAGACATTTGGCAAAGAGACTTTCTTTTTCAGCTATATGGATCCTAGTGTCATCTGGTTGAGGTGAGGGAGGCTGCGAAATATTCTACAATGTACAGGGAAGCCAGCCCCCAACGAGTAATTACTGACAAAAATATTAATAATGTCAAAATTGAGAACCCTGGTAGTCATCTATCAATACAAAAGCAGTGTATTTAGCATGTTGTGTATTAGGGTAAGGCAATTACTTATTTGCTATTTTCTTTTCTAACTTTTCATTAGCTAATCCCTAGATTTATTTTTCCATGTAAAGTTAAAATTCAACCTATTTAGAAATTGACAGTTTTGTGGCATGATGTCTTCCCAGGTAAAATGTGGATGCAAGTACCACATTTTCTGTTTTATTTATCCTCATATAGATGTATGTGTGTTTCTATGTGTGTATCCATCTATTTATGCATACACATATGTAATTATGTCTATTTATTTGTGTAGTTTTTTACTCAAATTCATTAGAATAACATAATTTTATATACCTCTATTATAATACTTAGCATTTTATTGTATTTCTTTAGTTACATATTTGTTTCCCTCTCCAGAATGTAAACATAATGAAGTCAGAGCTATATCATATTAATCTTAACATTGAGTATCCAGGATATGCTTATTAAATGTTTGGCATACTCAAGTATTTTGAGATCATCAAATCATAAGAATATATGGGCTGTTTTCCAACTGCTTTTTTCTCCATAGCAATTATGATTCTGTTTCAAAGAATATTCGATGAAGGCAAAAGAGCCGGAATAATAGAGTCGGGTTTTCTCAAGGATTATTTGACTAAGATGAAATCCAGCGGTGATCAATTTAAAAAGTAGGTGAGATGACCTGTTGGCCTATTCCTGACTCATGGCATCTGGCATTTACTCCTTGGCTCGACAAGCAATACGTAATGTCATTTCAATATGCAGTATTTGGCAACAGGCCTCTGTCTATTTAAGGTAGTGCTCGCCATGTCTAAAGTGTGTGCAGTACTACCCATTACTACATGCCTACGAAATAAGCGGTGTTTGGAGCAGACAGTAATGCAGCAGTTTGGTGACTACAACATTAATGATTCATGATCCTTCTCGTCAGATTCTCTTTGGCTTATCCATGTAAAAAACGGGTGTGTCTTCTTAATTCTCCCATGGTACCTCCTTCATTTCTTCCATCTCCTTACCACATTTCCAGCTAACAAAGAGTGATTTTTTTCCATCATCACTTATTTTAGGAGAAATATTACTGACAGAATATGCTTATATGAAGTCATCGTGGCAAAGGAGGCCAATGGGGCAGAATGTATCTATTAGAAACAAATTAGGAAAGAAGTAATCTAAATTTGTCAGAGCCCTGTTACTTGAAATAATGTTTATACCTCTATGCAGGGAAAAACAACATCCTGGGATGAGTAATCCTTTCTTGTTGACCAGTTAGGAAGGAGGGCAAGATGATTAATTATGAAAAATGGGTAGGACTTGAAAGCAGCTTTTTATGCAGTAAGAGTCCACAAAATTGAAGTAGCTTATGGGTGATTTAATGATGATTTGTTTATTAAATATGTTAGTTCTAATTTAATGAGTTAAATCTAAAATTGCATGAAAATTAGAATTGTGGGTTTTACTCAAAGGATTTTTTTATAATTCATCATCTATCATTAACTGACTTTCATAGTAAGAGGTAGGAGATAGGTCATTCAGTATCTACTTAAACATTGTTTATTGTATTTTGATGGGTAAATTTAGGTTATACAAATAAAATTAAATGAACACTTCCATGTAAAATGAAAACTCACAGAAGTACAGTCATCAGTAGGCTGGAAGAGTGTTTCTTAATTGAAGAGGTAATAACAAGAATGCTTTATCACTGAAGCTTCCCTCTTGCCTAATCATTATGTATCTGTTGCTTCTAAAATATATGCTTTCAGAAGACTTCAGTTCTAGTCCCAGATCTAACTCAACCACCTAGTCCACCTAGTACTGATCATTAGATTCTTTTCAGTCTTTTTGTTGGCTTGCAAAATCTTGATGCTATAGTTTGAGCATCACTGTAGTGGAGGACATTTAGAGGTCAAAAGATGTGTTGCTAACTCACTTGCTGTTTTACGTATTGGTCACATAATTTTTAACTGACCTATATAATGTAGTGGTCATTCTACAAAATGTGAAATGAGTATTTTAAATTGTGTGAAAAAAACTTATGTTTACCAGATGTAAGGGAATTTGAATAAGATCAAAGCAATTTAGAGTCACATTCTTACAAGGTTACCAAGGGCAAATAGTATGTCTGTATTTGAAGGTGACAGCTGATTATGTAAGTTAAGTATTCTTATAATGACAGTATCAAAGCACTAATAATGAGGAGGATAGTATCTCTAAGAAATTTATCTACTGACATTGAAAAAGGTCTATTAAAATCAACCCAGAAGCGATCAGAGAAGATAGAAGTGAGAAGTAGTAATAAGACAGAAACCGCTGAGGATCTTCTGATGTTACCACAGAGTACAACTTAGCTCAGAAAGGCCAGGATGCACTCATGACCACAAGAGATGCTGGGGATGGAGGAGTAACATCTATTGCACATATGTGCACATTCAATCATGACATTACACGAAGCTTTTCTTTCACTCAACCTCTGAATATGCTTTATCTCTTTAAGAAAAGAGAAGAGGCCTATAAACTGTAACTACAAGTTTTTTTGACCATACATACAACACACAGTGGTGGAACATGGGAGTGTTTAACCTCACCGAACATTCCTATTAGAAAAGGGGAAATTGGGAGGCCTATAGTAGTCATTATTCCATAGAAATTCCATGATCCCAGGGAACAGATTTGCCAGGTAGCATTGCCTGGAGGGTAGGAAAGGTTCCGTATTAGGCTGGGTTCCCCTTCTTGAGAGGGACTCCCCAGTGCATTTTCTTCTACACCTCTTGACTAGGCTGCTCAAGAATGTTCTTCCTTTACTATCATCCCACTAGGTCAGTGCTCAAGACCCAATGGAAAATGTTCCCTTATTGATGGTTGAGAAGATTTCTTAGCCTGCTTCCAGTTGGTTGAAAATTGAGGGACCAGAGATATTTTCATGACTTCAGTGGTCTAGGACACTTTAGATCAGATTGATATTTGCAAATACACCTTTATCAAAAAGTTTGTAAGTTTTCTCTGGTTTGATATTAATCAACCCCATGTACTAAATCTATGCCTACACTTCTTTGTGAGATACTCTTCTTTTATATTTAATTATAGCTTTTTTGAGTTCATTAAATGGGCTACTGAAGCTATAATCTTATCACGACAATAGCAGAAACCCAAGAAAAGTAGCACATCTGTGTAAGACCATTTCAAACCTCTGTTTAAATTATGTCCACTAACATCATATTTACCAAAACTAGTTACATGTCTGTGCACAGTATCAGACAAGCACAGGAATATATTCTTCCCATGTAAGTCAAAGGACGGGAGCAAATGTTTGCTGAACAGTAATTGAACATACCACACCTGCCACAAGAGGTAAGCAGGGTATGTTCAGGGTTCCAGGCCTGAAAGGCAGAGCATATATCTAGTCACTATAGAGATTCATTCAAGGGTGAACAAATCTCGCATTTGGTAATGTCATAGTTAATGACAGATATTAACTGCACTAGGAAGATCAGAATTAGTCATTACTATTCACAGTGTAGTAGGTGTGATGAAAAGCATGGGGTAAGACTCAATTTCGATCTTGTACAAGTTATGAGCCAATTTGTATCTAGTTACTGTTCAGTTAAAAAGGAGTAATTATTGTGTGTGTGTGTATGTAAAGAGAGAGCATGCCACATTTTTTATTGTTATATAAATGTTATATCCCTCTGATGCCTACTTTCAGCACATACCACATCTGCATTTGTTTTCTCTTCTTTTTTAGCTGACAAAGGATTAGATTTCAAAGAGAATTTTTGTTATTCCCAGTAGACAGAATGAAGTATATAGGAAAGGAAATAGTGTTATAAGCAAAAGTCTCATATAATTAGAAATAATTATTTAATGTAATAGTAGATAAATTTGAATACATCCTGGGCTGTGATTGGGGAAATACCTCGAGTACCATTGTGCATGTTCAGTCTATATCTACAGTGAATATTTATACCAACTTTAATTATCACACTGGAGATTTATAAAACAGGTTTCAGATTATATCCTGTCTCTAAGGGAGAAAAAAAGATAAATTCATTAAACTCTGTGATGAAGACAAAACTATAGACCAATTTTCATGCAAAAGGCATAAAATCCTAGTAGATCAAGCTGCATAATGCATTTAAAAAACAATCCTCCAAGCTTCTGTGTTAAACAGGCAATTTGGACATAAGCCTAAATCTCTTATTCTAAATGCATAGAATGCTATATAAAATGCATAAACACACATATACACACTGAAAACTATATATTTGCATTTAATAAAAGAAAGAGAAATGTGGAAAGGAAGCAGTAAGTTTGCACTGACTTAGTGATTCTGATATCACCATTAGAGGCTGGAGATTAAATGCCAAAGGAACATAGAAGTGGTAACTGAGTCCATGTTCATATGTTGTCATGAAGTTGGAGGTAAGTTTCAGTGCCTCAAGCCGTACGTAGTATCAGTTATAGGCCCAGGAAAACATTTCTTGATACTAGAATTGTGAATAATTTCTCTGAGCCATGACAGAATCTCTAGTAACTAAAGACTTTTTAAAATCCATTTCAGAGTTAAGTATTCCTAGAAGGCCCTCATGGCAGCAATCAGGAAACCACTTATAGGGCAATCTTTTATACATAAGAGATATTTGCAACAAATTCCAATGAATTGAGATTGTATAGAACATATCTTTTACCAGAATGAGAAAGAAAAAAAAAGATGGTTAACACCTAAATGAAAACAAAGTGACCAATCAACCAAGTAAAACAAATTTTAAAAATATGTGAAGACAACAAAACAGGCTTCTAAGTAGTCCATGGTTAAAGTGAAAATGGTGGAATATTTGTATTGTTTTTGTTTTTTTAAAATATGTTTAGCTTATTTAAATTCAGTAGAGTGGTAATTAGAAACAAACTCATAGCCTTAAATGAATTTTTAGTACTGCATGAACACTTGAAAATGAATTAGCTAACCATTGTACATGAAAAAAATACTTTAAAAAATCAGAGTAAATCTTAACAAAGGAAGTTAAACAAGTCAAAATTTGCTGAAATAGAATTAGGAATAGACATATCAATCAATGAAATAGAATTGAAGAGCCCAACAATAAACCCATACATATATTCTCAATTGATTTTCAGCAAGGGTGCCAAGGTAATTAAATGGGGACAGTACAGTCTTTTCAACAGCGCTGAGATACTTGGATATCCCCATGCAGTAAGTTGAGTTTGAACCCCTATCTTACACCATATACAAAGGTGAACTTAAAAAGGATCAGGGATCTAAATGTAAATATAAAACAATAAAACACACAAAAATAAACAGGTGATTATCTTTATGACCTTGAGTTTGGCAAAGTTTCTTTAGATATGACACTAAAAGCACAAGCATAATAAGAAAATTGATACATTGAACTGTGTTCCAATAAGACAAAAATTTTGTTTCAAAGAATACAATCAAGAAAATGAAGACAACCAACAAAATATGAAAACTTTATAAATCATAATTTGTATCTAGAACATACAGAGAGCTCCTACACTCAATAATTTTTTTAAAAGGTTCAATTGTTTAATTGGTTAAAAATTGTTGAATAAACATTTCTCCAAAGAACATAAACAAATGGTTTATAAGCACATGAAACGATTCTTAACATCATTAGGCAATAGGGCAATGCAATTTAAAACCACAATAAGAGAATACCTCATATTTACAAGGATAACTACAATCAAAGAGAGAGGCCAATGATGAGTATTGGTAAAGATACTGAGAAATTATAATCTTCAACATTGCTGGTGTGGATGTAAAATAGTGCATTTACTTTGGTAAAGAGTTGGCAGTTCCTCAAAAAGTTATTTCCATGTGACCCAGCAATTTCATACTTAGGTATATAGCCAAGACAAGTGAAAACATAAATTCAAACAAAAATGTGTACGTGAATAGTCATAGCAGCATTATTCATAATATCCAAAGAGTGAAAACAGTCAAAATATGCATCAACTGCTGATAGATAAAATGTGGTATATCCATACAATGAAATATTATCCATGATCAGGAATGACACACTGATATACACTGATACGACTTGGATGAACCTTGAAAACATCATGTTAGATGAAAGAAGCCAGTCACAAAAGACCTCAGGCTGTATGATTCTATTTACATGGCATGTCAAGAATAGGCAAATCTATAAAAACCTGAAGTATATTAGTGGTTGCTTGGGCATCACAAGGAGAGGGGAATGATGGGGAGTGACTAATAACAGATTATGGGGTTTTTTGAGATGATGAGAATGTTCTGAACTGAGATCATGGTGATGACTGCACAACTTTGTCAATATACTAAAAAACATTGGATTGTAGACTACAAATGGGTGAGTTTTTGTATGAATATCTCAATAAAGATACTTTTAAGTTAATGAAATACAAGCAGAGTTAACTTAGAAAACAAAATTCATTACTTGAAAATAGTTCATACTTAAAAAGAGAGGAAAAAATGTAGACCCACGATGTTATTTTAAACTTTATTTAAATATATATAACATAAAATTGGTCTACCCACCTGAAGAATATAATTCAGGTTTTTTTAAAGAAAATCCATAGCTTTAACAGCATCAATACAATTCAGTTTTAGAACATTTCCATGACTCCTCACAATTCCCTTGATTCCATTTTCCCACACTTCCTGCTCAGGCCCAGGCTGCCAACGATTTACTGTCTGCATGTATAAACATGTCTTTCCTGGATGTTTCATATAAATGGAATCATCCATTTTATAATTGTGTGTTTTGTGTGTCTTTGTATGCATGTATGTATGAGAGGGGAAGCTGTGTGTGTGTGTGTGTGTGTGTGTGTGTGTGTGTGTGTGTGTGTGTGTGTGAAAGAGAAAGACGTCTATTCTACTTAGCATAGTGTTTCTGAGGTTCATCCATATTGTAACTTCTATCAGTGTTTCATTCCTTCTTACTGGTAAATGTTATTCTGTGGTATAGACATGCCACATTTTCTTTATCAAATTGTTAGTTGATGGGTATTTGGATTGTTGCATTTTTAGCTACAACAAAATACTACTGTGCGCACCCACATCCACATCTTTGTGTGGATATGTTTTCATTCTTTGTGTTAGGTTTTCGGAATGAAATTGCTGGTTTTCATGACTATTTATATGTAACTTTGTAAGAAACTTAAAAACTGTGTTCACAATGATGGTGGTTGTCGTTATCCACATCCTCACCACATACTTCTTGGTATTATATGTATTTTTATTATAGCCAATGGGTATATCTCATTGTGGTTTTAACCACATTTCTCTAACAACTAACAGTTGTACTCACCCTTTTGATGTTCTTATTAGTCCTGTATATTCTCATTTTGTGCAATAGCTTTTCAAATGTTGTGTCAAATTTTAATTGGATAGTTTGTCTTATTGAATTGTAATTTTTTCTGTATTCTAGATAGTATTCTGTTATTAGACATATGATGTATAAATATTTTCTCCCAGTCTATTACATTTTTGTTTTTTCATGCCACAATTTTAAGCATAATTTATATTTTAATTAAGTCCAATTTATCAATTTTATTTTATGGCTCATGATTTTGGTGTTGTATCTGAAACAACTTATTTAAGGTTAAGAAGACTTTCTATTGTTTTATTTTCAAATATAGCTTTAGTTCTCACATTTAAAACCATGGCTATTTTGAGTTAATATTTGTGTATGGTATGAGGTAAGGGATTTAAGTTTTGCTTGTGTGTGTGTGCGTGCGTATGTGTGTGTGTGTGCTTTGTAAGTATCCAATTGTCTCAGCATCATATGGTGAAATGGTTAATTTTTTTCATTGGATTGTTTTGGAAATTTTGTTAAAATTTAATTAAACATATATTGAAGAGTTTAACTGTAGGCTGTCATTTCAGCTCCATTAATCTATTTGCCCATCCTTATGTCATTACTACACTATCTTAATTACTAAAGCTTTACAGTACACTTTGTAATCAGGTAGAATAAGTCTTCCAACATCCTTCTTTTCACATATTTTTGGATACTTTGTGTCATTTGCATTTCCATATGAAAGTTAAGACCAGCCTTTCAGTTACTGCAGAAAATCCTACTAAGGTTTATATATGGATTTCATGACATCTATACATCAATTTGGTGAGAATTGCTATTTTAATGATATTAAATCCTAGCATTCATTAACATGGAAAGTCTCTTTATCTATTTAGATCTTCCATAATTTCTCTCAGCAATGTTTTGTAGTTTTCAGTATATAAATCTCATACTTCTTTTATTAAACTTATTTCTAAATATTTTATTTTCATGACATTGTTAGTATAATCATGTTTTCTTTTAATTTTCATTTTTAGATTGTGGCTAGCCTATCAGTTATTTGAAACTAAGTGAAAAGATGAACTTTCTAGAAAAACAAATTTAATACAATTGATTTAAAAATATATAAGTATTTTTATTTTATTTATTTTGTTCTTCTAAGGCCTGCCTGTATGAATATAGGTGCTCATTAAATGTAACTGGACCTATTGATTTGGAGGTGGAGAATTAGGGTGAACAATCTTGCAATGCTCTTTTCATTTTCCTGTAACTTTTGTTTTAACCCTGAATTCTTTTCTTTCTTGTGTCTATTCAGAATTATGAGGGTATTCCATAAATCCAAAAAGGAAAAGATGAATGGATAGTTTTGATGAGGTTCCAGATATATAGCTATCTTATTTTGTGTTAATCTATCATTAATCACACTAACATAGATCATATCTCTTTGATTACTAAATTCACTCAAATAGGAAGAATAACTATCTTAAGCACTTTTCCACAGTTCCTCTTCTACTTGATGAAAAAAAGAAAAAAAAAAGATGGCAAACTTAATAATAAATATAGAACTATTTGTGAATGCAGCTGTCAGATGAAATGTACTACAGAACTATTTTCAGAAGTCCCAGAAAATTCTCTAGCAAACAATCAAATTATAGCTGGTCTGGAAGTCAGTAGACTTGTACTGTGTATAATTCAAGAAATAACCAAAGAATTAGCTATGGTCTCAGAATCCCTACAAGCAAAAAACTCTGAGACTTAGGCAAAATAATTGGAACTGACCCCATAAGAGTCCAATTTAATACTTGTAAACTGTTAGCTAAACTTTTCCAGTATCTTCTTAAAACAAAGCTAAGAAAAGTCTTTTGGCTAATAGTAACCAGAAAAAAAGTTGAAAAAAGTACTAGAAAAATACACCTATGTGCCTTTTGTACCAGTCCTTGTAATATGTGAAATTAATTTAAAAAAGAAAAAGAGACTGTAATGTTAAAGGATATATATTTGTCATAGATGTGAAGGGCAATTAACAAATAGTTTTACCTTGCTTCTCAACAATGCCTAACCCAGATTTAACACTTGATCAGTGTGTAGCCAAATTCTTTACTGTAATATATTTATACTCAGCTTTCTTAGTGTCCCCATTGATAAGCATATCCAATACTTATTTTCACTTGGAAAAAGTCAACAGTTTACATGAAAAGTTATGCTTTGACAATGATTTTTTTTAGATATATCACCAATGATTCTTTTAAAAATGGATAAATTAGACTTTCTTTTAATTCTGTTCCACAAAATACACTGTTAAAAGAATTTTCTCCACAAACTGGGAGAAAATATTTCCAAAGCACATATCTGATAAAAGACTTTGTCTCTAAAATATTCAGAGTTCTTAAACCTACATGAAAACAAACAACTCAGTTAGAAATGGGTGAAACATCTGAACAGAAACCTCACCAAAAAAGATATGCAAATGGAATATAAGTATATGAAAACATACTCAATATAATTGCTTATTGTGGACTTCAAATTGAAGGAAAAATAAGATCCTACTACATACCTAATAGAAAGACAAAAAAAATGATGGTATCAATTGCTGGCCAGCGTGCAGTGCAGTAGAAATAAATACTCACTGATTGCTGGTGGGAATGTAAATGGAAAAGCCTCTTTGGAAGACAGTTTGGCAGTTTCTACAAAAGTAAAGATAGGCTCATTTTATGATTCAGCTCTCCTGATATTAGGCATTTACCTACATGAATTGAACACTTATGAAAAGACATGGATAAATCTTAAACGTGTATTGTTAAGTGAAGTAGCCAGTCTTAAAAGGCTATATATGGTATGTTTCCATTTATATGCCATTCTGTAAATGGCATATCTATAATACAGGTAAAAGTCAGTGATTTTACAGTGTTAGGGGTTGGGGAGAGGATTGAATGGGTGAAGCACAGGGAATTGTTTTAGGGCAGTGAGACTTTGCTGTATGATACTATAACGTTAAATATATGTCACTATGTATTTCACAGTCCATAGAACTTTACAGCAGAAAGAGTGAAACTTAATGCAAGCAAATCAAAAAGAAAATATATTTATGAGGCAGAGGATCCTACGATGGAATGTGGAATGTGGCAAACTATCTACCAGTATTGCAGGCTTGTGAAAGAACCTCACTGGAGAAGGTAGAGGAATGAGTACTGAACTAAGTGATTTCAGAAATTAGTAGATTCGACTAAAGGCAAAAGAAACTGTAAGTAAGCCCAGTATTCCAGTTAAAAGTTTTTTGGTTTTTGTTTTCTCTCTAATACAGCTTAACAATTCCAAAAATGTACATGTATCCTGGATTTGAACAATTAGAAATAAAAGGGGAAGGTAGGAGCCAGTTTTCTCACTGTTAGAATTGGAGGTTATAAACCATCAAGGGGAAAAGGCTAGAGTAATCCATGTTGTGGTGTGTGAATTAGAGTTGGAGACATGAGCATGAACTCATGTTTAGCAGTAATTTCATAGAAGAGTATTTATAGACCTATGTATATGCAAGGATTACTATATATATACATATATTTTTCTTCTCTCAGCTGAGAGTTTTCTGAAGGTAACAACAGCCCGGTCGCTGTGACCACACTGTGTGCCTAGATCTTGGTTTCTAACACCATTCTTCAATAAAAGGAAGTAAGACTCCTTGGAGAAATGACTGATTCTAGAACTGAGACAAGACGGATGGATAGCTAGGTGATAAATAGATAAACAGGCATAGATGTGTAAGTATATACAGAGATATAGATATTATCTAATCTATCTGATCCTTAGCATTTTTCTGGTGCCAGCAAACAACTCTGTTAGGAGTACATCAAAGGGACATAGACGTCAACTGAAAGAGTTCTCAATAGCCAGTCTTGGAAAAGTTTGAGTAATTAAATAAAGTAGTATTGGATAAAAGTCCAAAGTATAAAATAAATACCCTCATGTCCATTCTGCTATAAATAAATAATTGAGTAAACAGAAATAAAAGAGACAAATCTTTGATGCAAAATAATTCCAATTTACTTCCGTAGATATTGTGTCCTTAAGGAGACAGAACAGAACTCCCCACTCTTTAAAGAGTGGGCTCAGCAGGGTGATTCCTTCTAAAGAGTATGAAGTGGAAGGTGGGTGGGGTTGGGGGCAGTACTTTTACAGGGGAGAAACCTGGCAAACAATATCTCAGCTAGGTTATCAAGGTTGACATCATCTAACCTTGGTAAGGCATGTTGATGATAGTAAATACTCCTGAGATACTGCGAAGAGAATGACACACTTTCTCCTCGGGTTCTATAAATCAAATTTAACCATGTGTAAAACATCACAGAAATCCCAATTAAAGGACATTCTACAAAATATCTGACCTGAACTCTTCAAAATGGAAACTCTCTGTACTCTTTACCACTTTTTATGTAAATCTAAAAGTGTTCAAAATAAAAAGTTTATATTTAAAAAAATCAGTAGGTTTCTACAGAATCCCAATCATCAATTAGAAGGTATAATGCTCTTCCTCAAGTGTGGACAAAACATTAAAGCAATCAGAAATAGGCATCCCTAGAAAAATTTGGGTTCTACATGAAGAAGACTATGAAAATAGAAAAGGGAGAGGAGAAAAACAGGCAAGTGTATCCCTTTTTTTTAACAAGAATAATGAATATTGTAAATGTAGTTTTTCCTGGTTTGGTTGTTGATGCTTGACAGTTAAATTCTAACGTTCCTCTCGGAGAATAAGCAGTTGAAGAATTCTGGGTCAATATGGTATATATTGCACACATTTTCAGTGTGTCAGCCATATGGGCTAAAGAGGATGAGAGAAGCAGTGCGGCGTAACGAGATGTTAAAAGAATTCTGGAACTAGTGCATACTTAATGCTGAGAATAGTTTTATACATACTCTACAAAACTGGTCTTCGAAGAGGATGGGGGTGAGGAGTAGAAATAGGGAGGTGTTGGCAGTGTACTGCTCCATTTGGAGACAGAATGCCTACATAAGCTTTTGTTAAAAATATGTTTGCTTCTCAACTACACAAAGCCAGTCCCTCTTCTTTCATAATATGAAAAGGAGGTCATTTGTAGGAAATTCATTTGTACAGGACCCAAACAGGGTCATACAAATGTAAACAGGTAATTTCAATGGGATTGATTTTTTATCCTTAGTATAAATCACAGGTGTTCTAATCTCATGATTCTAAGACCTGTTTTTCAATGGCTAGACTTTTTTTTTTCAAGTGAGTGTTTCTTCCTTTGATATCTGATAGTCCTATATTTTAAAAGTTAAAATAGGTTTTCAAGATTGATTGGAGGTGAATGAAAGGTAAAATATAGCCTGAAACCAAACATTTAGACTTTTAAGTTACTCCTGTTTTCTTGAATTTTTTTCTTTAAAGGCGAGTGGAATTGTCAATACAGAACTGTGTTTTATATTTGTCTCTGCAATGAACCATGGTAATTCCACAAAGGCTACTAAGAGCTTCTCAAGAACAGAGGACTCCGTGCCTCCAGGGACTTGTCTACACTCTGGATTGCTTGTTTTCTCTCCCCTTTGTTTTAGGTAAGAAACAAACTTCAGAATTTAAACGGGAGATGCAGTCCTCATTATGCATGAGCCTGTGTGGGAAACGAGAGACTGGAAATCTTCCCTGAGACTTTGAACTAGTGGAGAACAGCGCTGGGGGCTGCCCTGGCCAGTTTTGCATCGTCTGGCTCCTGAGAAGCTTATACACTCTCAGAAGCTTTTATAGAGGTGTTAGAAATGGGGGTAAATCTGAAAAATTAGAGGCCTGTTTATTTTTCTCTACCATGTTCATCTCTGTAAAATACACCTAGGTGTAAGAAGGCATTTTCTACCAGTGACTGTCAGCTGAGGGTGAGTGCGCTTCAGTCAAGTTGCCCAAATCCCGAGAGTACTGTCTTTCATATTCCATGTATTTTTGTGGTGTGTTTATAACTTACAATACACCTTTGTATATCTGAGTTTTTTTTCTTTATTCTAAACAAAGTACCCCTTTTCTTTGTTGCACTGCAAGATCTTGAATTTAATACCCTTATCTTCATTTTAGGCTCCAATTTATATCTCAACCCTACCACTCATTAGTCCAGTTAAACTTTAAATCTATTGACTCCTTTTCAAACTTTCTTATTCAGTCTCTGCATAGACTGTGATACCCTAACAAGGCACCATCTCTCTGGGCTTGTGAGTCACCATCCCCTCTTCTGTCTCTGGTCACTCAATTTCAATCTTCTTATCCTCTAGTTGGATCTCAGTATTGCACCTTAAATTTTATAATTCATAAGCCTCATTCTTTTCCCTGACTTTCTTATTTTCAACTGGTTTCACTTACAGCTTATATGCTTATGTTCTCAATCTCTACCCTGAGCCTAGACATCTCCCTGTGTTCCAGAATCTTATTTCCACAATGTGCTCCCATGAACACCTGCCCCTGGATGTCCCCACAGACCTTTTGCATGCCCTGAGGTCAAACCCAAAAATAACATCTTTTCTCACAACCTGCTGCTTTTAGCTCTCGATGGAATCCACTCATTTGCTACAAATCACAGGGTCCTCCTAGTCTCATCTTTGTATTACACTTTTCCCTTTCATTGGCCACTGAGTCCTCTTGCCTTTTACCATTTATTGATCTCTCCAGCCTGTTTACCTTTTTACCATTCACGAACACTGCTTGTATAGTTTCTCGTCTTCTCTTGGTGTTTCCTGATTAATCTCCCTGCTTCTCTTAGGTAGTTTTTCTAAAATGAATATGTATCATGTGATTCTGGCCCTTGATAGTGTCTGTCTCCTCAGAGAGGACAGGACAAGGTACACCATCTCAGTCTCATGAACCTTTTCTACCTCTACAGCCAGGCCCCTGGGTACCTTCAGCCTGATCTCCACTGGGCTCTAGACCTCACCCTCTCAGTGCCCCTCCTGTGGCCTAATGGTTCTTGATGCTGCTCTGGGATATACTTTAGAACATCTTTCTCCTCCGTCTGAAAAAAAACAGTGCTCATTTCAAAGACCAGTTTAAAATATCATTCATTTGGAGAAGTCTTGTCCTAATACACTCCTCTGTCCTCATTGCCCCTGCGATGGATTTAGTCCTCCACTTGATGGGCTTTACGACCACTTTGTACAAACCTTTCCTACCCATCCATCCTCTCCCATCACACTGCTTTTTGGAATTATATTCCCACCCCCAAGCTCTGTGACCTTTCCCCCCAGTAATTGGGGGGAAAGATTCAGGTCAGAAACACCCACATGCTGTTCATTTTTGTATTCCCAGCATCTAGCAGCTTTCTGGTAACTTACAGGCACTCAAATATGTCTGAAAAACAGGCAGACATGCACCACATTAGGAGCTCCACCAAGGAGACAAAGTGAATCACATCCAGCTTTACTTACCACTAGCTGCTAAATGGTCAGATACTTGAAAACATGATCCTCCACAGAGGCACAAAGAGTAAGACGCAGGCTGCCGTGAAGATCTCCCCAGCTCATTTCAATAGGGCATTTTTCCTCAGAGCTTGGAAAATGGGCTTTTCCCGTTTTTCCTCAAAAACGTTTTTGGCCTGCCTACCCAGTCATCAGCTAAAAGGACGCTTTGTCCTTGTCAGCAATAGAAACTCAGACTTCAAGATAGAAAATATCCAAGTGGCAAGTCTAATCAGTTTTACCTGAGTTTGAAGAAAATTGCATTAAGTACTAACACTATCGAATTACTTTATATAACTGTAAATTGCATATTATATTATAGTTTCTACCCTTTTTCTTTCATTTTTGTGTTTTCTGTTTTACCTTCCTCCTCACTACCTGATTGCCTTCTTGTTATTGAGGAAATAGCAACTAGAAGACAATAAGCAATCCATGTTGCTCAGTGTAAAAATAGGACTAGGATGATTGAAATTAGATCATTGAACTAAGTTCTTATCCTGTACCAGACTGTGTTCTAAGAACTTTATAAGATACTTCCCTTGTATACACTTAATAAATATATTAACTTATTTACTATGTAGGATAACTCTAATGAATAAGTACTATTATTATTTCCAGGTTACAAATGAGCAACAGAGTCACAGAAAGATTAACAACATGCCCAAGTCAAAGAGCTAGTTACACAGCTGGGATTCCAACCTAGGGAGTTTGCTCCACTCTGTATCTTTAACTACTATGATATACTGTTCCCTTATTGGAAAAAAAGTGACTCGGGGCATTGAATTAAATTTTGAAGTTAGAATCCCTGGGAATCCATATACAGATATTTGATCATGTAGGACATATCAAAGGTGAGGTTATAAATAATTTGGAACTATTTAAAGATATTTCCCATTTATACAGATCTCTGAGAGGAAACTATAATTATCCTAGAGATAACCACTTATTAATACAGACAACTTAATCATAGTTGTTGACCCATGTGTTGTTTTTGAAAAGGACAGCAGGTTTAATTCATTAAAATTCACTGTGTAATGACCCAGAACCATTCTAACAACAGGTGATTTAACCTGTATAAAAATAAACCCAAAGGTATTAAATAATCAAGGAACCTCAAGGCTTTGGTGTGAGGTGGAGCTTAGAACAAAAGGTCCTTTAACAGTCATATTTTATACACTTTGATTTTTCAGTATAATTTTACTTGATATAAAGGATTTATTAAAGGGCCAAATTCATTCTTTGTATGTTTTGTGAATCTTATTAATGACACATTACTTGCTTGGTCTTCACTGGCAATTTTGGTTTTGGGTTTTGGTTTGGTTTTTTTTGGTTTTGTTTCTTTTATTTACTTCCTTCCCCAGACAAATTCATCCTTAAAAATTGCTTCTATGTTTATGTAGTTTAAATACCACACTAAACTTCAGTGCCCTTGATTTTGCCTCTCATATTTTGTTATCCTTATTAACTGCAGACAGATAATTCTCTTTAAGGGTTAGCTGTAGCTCTACAAATGCAAGCTCACTTCAGCACATTAAAATCCCTTGCCATATACCTCCTCTCCATTTTACTCTGTGATTTCTTGTTGCCCTGAAACTCATGTGCACTTGAAAATCACTTCCTGATTTTTCATGGCCTCAGTCACATACAAAGGGATCTTAGTAATGTTCCCCAACATCCTATCCACAGCTACCTTTCCATTCTGTGCTCTACTGGGTGATTTTATCTAGACCATGGCCCAACCACAGAAACATGCCTATTGCTCATGACAGATTTTTAGATCCACCCTTTGTAAAAATAATTCTATAACTTCATCTCCAATTACCCATTGGATAACACTCCTGTCCTCATAAAACTCACACTTCAGTGGGAAAGAAAAGGAAAACTATAGCTGAAAGTGATGAAAGCACAATGGTGTGAAAGCCCAACACAGTCTGGAGTGTCAGAAAGATCCCAGGAGGCGGATATGCTGAGGACTGAGTAATAGGCGGCAGCCAAGGAGAGGGAGAGACAAACGGTGCAGAATCACTAGAGGCAGCAGAGTCGGGTCAAAGGAAGCTTAGTCTGATGGCAGCATAGTGAATGGGAGGATAATGCCGAGAAATGAGGCTGAAGAGGTAACCAGGGCCAGATCATAAAAGGCTGACTCTTTGAATTCTGTTGGATACATGTTTTAGAAATATAACTCTAGAGTGGTATTGAGATTCAATTTTAAAGAAGCAGGACAAGCATCAAGAAGGTCAGCCATGAGTTTATTGTGGTAGTTCTCATGACACAGATGGATTGAATTAGGGAAGTTGACTATGATTTTGGATATAAGAAGTGGAGCCCAGACGTAGTTTAAAAGGCAAAACTGGCATAACTTTGCAATTGAATACTAATATGGAAAAGGAGATTGCATGAATGACTAATGTGTATATATGTATAGCTTGAGTAACTAACAGAATCACTATGTGAACATACGAGTTTGGGTTGGAGACAGAAATTAGGATTCCATTTGAAATGTGCTAAAAATGGGTTTTCCATACAACATCCAGGTAGAGATGCCCAATAGATCCTTAGTTATTTGGGTACAGAGCTCAGAATAGATATGTGGGCTTAAGATTTAGTTTTGGATTTGGGGAAGGGATGATATAAAGAGCATATAAAATGTCATTGATCTTGAATAGGTGTCCTCTGAGACTGGAGGGGAAAGGACAAGGATGCAAAGGATGTCGATGTATTTGTGATCATGGGTACACAAGAAGTTGCAATAGGTCAGATCTGAGCCATACATTTCTTCATGATGCAGGGACTGACAGTATTCACTAGGCATGAGGTGTGTGCAACTGGATGGCAGCTGGAGGACAGTGTTACATTTTGGAATGATACCAAATGTAGTCAATTAAAGGAATTTCAATAAAGCCAAGTGGAAGAGCTGCGAAGTGGCACAGAGGATTGCTGAGGGTGAAAAGGAATTCATCGTGGTGCATTGGGGTGACAGAGAGAGGGGTGAGGTAGCCAGACTGTGGCCATGGTCCTGAAGTAGAGATGAAAGTTACCAGCATCTGTGTACTCCCTCATAAGCACAACTATAACATAAATCCAAACAGGTTGCTGATGACTTTTGCAGTATGTACTACCTTTAAAGCCCTAAAACAGTCCCATCAAATAATGCTACGATCATTCCCATTTTAGAGATGAAAACAACATGGATGTTTAGAGAGAATAAGTGATTCGCTCAGGGAAACACAAAAAAGTCAACGATGAAGCCACATTCTATGTGGACGAATAACGTTTCATAATTTGAAGCTTGCTTTCCTCATAAAGCGACGTCGGTCTGTGAGCAGCACTGGGACCGTTCTCTGTTCATAGACAGTATCTTGTCAGAGACTGGTGACACCTACCCAGGGACACTGGCAGGGACTTCTGCCCAGGGTAGAGTTGGATGTGATGACCTCTGAAACACCTTCTACATTTGAAATTCTGAGCATCCCTCTTTGAATGCCAATGACAGTGTTGTTTTAAAATGTCACTTCATGATGTAAAATTCTAGAGGTGTCTGAAATTTTAAGAACCTTAATTGCCTTCTTCACTTACTGCTAAGATGAAATACGAGTTTGTTTAGTGTGGTTGCATGTGTGTGCACAGAGCCCAGAGATCTGACTTTTGCTCTTTATTGCATTTCTTAAACTAGCTACACTTGGCAATTCATTTGCATCAATAATTGAAAAGCCATCAGTCTCTTCTTGTCTTAAACTCCTTGCTATGCGCACTAATGATATGCATGATTGGCTATTGCCATAAAAATGCACCATAAATTTTTTAAAGATAATTCAGCTTACAGAGAATGAATCAATATGAACTACAGTGATAACATATGAGAGATGATCTCTCTATAGCCGCCTCGAAGCAATTAATGCTCCTCTGGATGAGTGCATCTCATTGCTTCCTGCTGGAGATTTGAGGCAGTGTTTTAGCACTTCCCCTTCCAAAACTTACCAAAAGTACCATGTTCTCGTCCACCCAGGTTTGTGGGCTGCTCACCCCTGCTGGTGCTGCCTTTGTTCTCTACATCGGGTCCTGTAAGTGGGAAGGGCCTGTTGTGTCTTACATGTGTCATAAAACTGGGCATAATATACTGTGTTCATTGATTCATTCACTATTTGACAGACCGTCATTTGTTCTGAGATTGATAGTAGTCTCATCTGTGAGACTCTTATCCTTTAGAAAGCACAGATCACACTAGGAATCTGAAATAAACCCGACTCTAAGGCCAGCCAATGTTCAAGAGGTGCAATGTCTAAACTGAATGAGGATATATCCTAGGCTTTAAGCATGTGATGATTTTATTTATCTTTGAGGCAGTGCTATTTG
This sequence comes from Manis javanica, assembly GCF_040802235.1. Lineage (NCBI taxonomy): Eukaryota > Metazoa > Chordata > Mammalia > Pholidota > Manidae > Manis > Manis javanica. Next base: position 226,107,363 of record NC_133156.1, read on the forward strand.
CAGGTAACTCATCAGCCTGGGAAGTCACTCAGGTAAAAGGGTGGGAGGGCAGACAAAGCTCCTTCTCCCAGAAGTGTCTGTCCCTAGGTCAGTGACAACAATGTTGCTCATAGTGACTGTGCTTCACATTTAATATTTCAAGTAGAAAAGGGAGCATGGCCCACACTGAACCCCCTTCTCTTCCTAGGTGTTTCCATAGAACACCATTACAATAACACACACGTACATACTTCAGCAAGGTGAATCTAAATCCAGTCTTTGTGGAGATGTGGGCACCCTGAGGCAGAGGATCCCCAGGGATTGGAGGGGAATGCGGTTCTGGTTGGACAGGGGAGATTTCCATGTTCCTCTCCACTTTGCCTCACAGGGCAGCCTTCTGTAGAAATGCACATCTGCAGGTTGTGTGTGTGTGCACACACATTTTTGGAACTCACTGTTTTGAGGTGCGTGAGTCACTCTCTAGAGCTGCCCTGCATGTATTTGCACAGAACTGGATCCAAAAATTGTTTGCTCAGGTAGGATCAATAACTTTTCTTAAATCTCAAAGTGATGTCTTTATGAATGTCAGGAGCTAAAATTCAGTTTATCATATTTTTTGATGCCTAGAACTATTATCATTGATTAAAGGTAGGCCTTACTTGTTATTTTCAAATTGTCCTGTTCCTGACCTCTCTTTGTATTCTCCTCCTTCATCAATAGATCTCCACTCTAAAGTATATAAATATGTCCATAAATATGCATACTAGGTAGTGTTGTTTGGCGCATATTGCTTTAACGTGCATGTGCCTTAATCTCATTCTATTTCATTCTTTAAAAGTATGTTTTTTTCAATCAATTTACATTGCAGTATATTATATCTGGTCCATGCTTCCACAGTATATTTCATCATATCCATAATGTATTACTTAACCATTTTTCTACTGAGTATCCCTCAACTTTTTGCTTTACAATAACACACACAAACATTCACCACACTGCGATCAACTACTTTGTACAGATCCTCTTATAGAACTTCTCTGAGATATGTGCTCAGGAATGGAAGTGATTAAGCGTAAGCCATATGCTCACTAAATTACATGAAATACCTTCTGAATATTCTCCAACATGGTGAAGGACATTGGCATGATCAATGTGCCAGAGTTCTTCTCTGGTCACAACTTCACCAATACCTGGCATCATGCACCTTTCCAATTTTTGCTATTCTTGTGAGTGTCAACTAGTATCTCATTGTTGTTGAATTTGCCCCCCACCTTTTTTCATTTCTATTTAGTTTGAATAATTCTTTGGAGAGCTTTCAGGTAGTTTAGCTTATATCCCTGTGGTTTGTTTCAGCCCACTTCACTGTGGATTTCAAACCTATTTTCCCAGCATCAGGAACAAGATGTTTAGGGGAGGCACAGCAGAGTCATGGTAAAAGGGAGGAACTCTGAAGTCAGAGGTTTCATCCCTGGACTCACTATTTACAGGCTAAAAGAATTTAGGCAAGTTGTTTAAGCCTCTATTTTTTTTCTTCTATGCAAAGTAGATAAGGCCTTAGTAAATGTTCAGTGATATAATCCATGTATTATTACTGCCATTTTGCCCCAGTAACCATCTGAAATGTTAACTGATGTTTTTGTTAAGGAAGGCCTTGCATCACCCTCTCCCCCTTCTCACCTCATGGGGAGGTTTTGCTATTTAGTCAGAGGGTGGAGGTAAGTGGCAGCAGACTGCCATCTTTATATTTACTATTACTGTGACTTTCTTTTACTTTTTATGATATAGTAATATTGTACTGAGGTATAATTTATGTATAATTAACTGCACAGATCTTAAATGTTCATTTCTACATTTTTGACAGTTTTATATATGCATGTAACTACCACTCAAAACATTTCAAATATGTCCATCATATCAGAGAGTTTCTTTGTGCTCCCTTCTGGCTAACCCTTTTCACTCGCACAGCCCAGAGGAAAATTTTATTTTGATTACCATGTAGCAGTCCTGCATGTTTTCAGGCTTCACATAAATTGGATCAAGCTGCATGTGCTCTGTCTGGCTTTTTGACTTGGCTCAGTGTTTTCTCATTCATTCAGATCTTTGCAGTTATCAGCAGTTCATTCCTCTTTATCACTGAGGATACCGCGTGTGGTTTATACATATGTCTGTTGATAGATATGGGGTTATGTCTAGTTGAGGGCCTTTATGAATAAAGCTGCTAATGAAGATCCTTTATTAAAAGTGAAGTGTGTGTGTGTGTGTGTGTGTGTGTGTGTGTGTGTGTGTGCATGTGTGGGCATGTGTGTGTGTACATATGGCTTTAGTATATTTTGAGAATATACCAAGAAGTTGACTGACTAGGGCATAGTCTTAGGGTAGATGAATGTCTAATTTTATAAGAAACTGCTAAATAGTACTCCAATATGTTTGTGCCATTTTATGTTCCTAGCAGGAAGGTGACAGAGCTCCAGTTGTTCTGTATGTGTGTCAACATTTAATATTGCCCATATTTTTTATTTTAGCCACCTTACTGGGTATGAAAAGCTATCTTACTGTGGTAGTAATTTCCTTCCCTGATGTCCAAGTCCTTATTCATGTATTTATTGGCCATTTGCTTGTCATCATTTGTAGAGTAGCTCTTTTAGCTTTTTTGTGTGTTTCTGTTTACAATATGTTGCCTTTTTCATTGTTGATTTGTAGGAGCTCCTTATATATTCTGTAAACAAGGTCATATATATATATATACATACATATATATATATATCACACACACACACATAGATACACATATGTATGTGTGTATGTATATATATATGGAGAGAAACCATAATGTACATAAATGTTTTTGTGTATATTTGCTTCAATATGTGATTTGCCTTTTACTTTTTAAAATATTTTAATATTGTCTTTTGATGAGAAGAAATTTTAATTTCAATAACATTGTGTTTCTCTGTTTTATTTTATGCTTTGTGCTTTTGGGGTTTATTTTCTATTTAAAAATCTTTCTTATTCCAATGACATGAAGATAGTCTTTGGAACTTTTATAAACTTCATTGTTCTAGCATTTATGTTTAAGATTAATTTTTGTGTGTGTTTGGAATGAAGTGGAGTCAAATGCTATTTTTCACAAATGGAATTCCACTTTTGTTTCAACACTTCTTTTTATTTTAAGGCTTTTCTTTTCCTATTTAATTGACTTGTATTCATCATAAATCCATTTTTGACATATTTATGAGGGATAGTAAACTTTCTACTCTGTTTCATTGATCTTAGATCAATGCCACACTTTATTACCAGGAATTTACATTAATCTTAAAATCAGGTAATATAAATCCTTCAATTTTTTTCCAAGATAATTTTGGCTATTTGAGTTAATACACATTTCCATGTAAATTTTGTAATCAGTATATCAGCTTATTCAACACCAGTGAAAGCTTGGTGGGGCTTTCATTGGAATTGGTTTGTGTCTGTAGAAATTTAATGAGAATTGACATCTTAATGATGTTCAGTCTTCAATCCATAAACATAACATACCTCCCTATTTACTTAAGTCTTTAATTTCCCTCATCAGCATTTGGTAGTTTTCAATTTAGAGGTCCTGCACATCTTTCATTAGGTTTATTCCTAGGGTTTTAATGTTTTTGATAATTTTGTAAAGCGTAGCCTAAATGTACTCTTTTAGTTTGTGGATATTATGTGAGATGTGTGAGATATCTATGTTACATGAGATATAGATCAATAATTATTTTTTAGAACTTCGTTTCAGTATTAGATCTATGTTGGCCCCATAAAACTAATTGGGAATTGTTCCTTCCTCATCTATTTTCTGAAAGAATGTTTGTAGGATTGGTTTTATTCTTCCTTAAATTTTTAATGAAATTTATAGGAGAAGCCATCTAGGCCTAGAGATTTCTATGTAGAACTATTTCTGATTATGATTTAATTACTTTAATAGCTCTAGGGCTATTCAGGTTTTAAATTTCTACTTATATTTGTTTTGGAGGAAATTCATTAATTTTATACAAGGTGTCAAAATTATTGTTATGAAGTTGTTTATAGTATCTCCTTATTATCATGTTAGTGTTTTTAGGATCTCTAGTGATGTTACCTTTGTGTGCTCCCAATATTAATAATTTGACTTTTGTCTTCTGTTCCTTGATTAGTCACCTTGAGTTTTATCAATTTTATTTTGTCAAAGAAACTGTTTTAAATTCATTCTTTTCTATGTTGTTTGTCCATTTCTATTTAATTCATCTTTGCTTTTTACTCATTTTTCTTCTTCCTTTGGATATCTACTTTATTCTTCTTACTTTATGTCTATTTTATTATTCTTTTGCTATTTTACACACTGGAATATTAGATTACTAATTTTATTCTTTTCCCCATTTCCTAATACAGGCATTTAAAGCTATAAAACTCATTATCATTAATGCTTAGCTGCCTTTTGATAGCCTGTGTTTTCATTATCTTTTAGTTTGAAATACTCTCTAATTTCCCTCCTGATGTATGTTTTGCCCATGAATTATTTCAAATTTGTGCTGTTTAATTTCCCAGTATTTGGAGATTTTCTTCATGATTTTATTGTAGTAATTTTTAATTGAATACCACTGTGGTCAGAAAATATGTTCTGCTCATTTCAGTTTTATAGAATTTATTAAACTTGTTTTATAGCTCAGCATATATCTTAGTTAATGTTACATACTCCTTTGAAATTAATGTGCATTCCTCAGTGTGGAAGTATAATGTTCTCTAAATGCCAATTTAATCAAGTTGGTTGAAAGTCATTTGTTTTGTTGTTCTTTTCCCACATCTTCTATCCTTAATGACTTTTGATCTAAATGTCCTATAAATTATTGAAATTATGAATTTATTTATATTTTCAACATAGAATGTTTTTATATTTCCCTTTAGTTCTATCCATTTTTGTTCTATATATATATAGTTTTTAACAATACTGAGGTAAAATTCATTTAACATAAAATGGACCATTTTAAAGTGAACACTTCAGAGGCATTTAGTACATTCATAGTGTTACTCAACCGCCACTTTTATCTAGTTCCAAAACAGTTCCGTCACTTCAAGGTAAAATCTGTTGCCCATTAAGCAGCTTCTCCCCATCCTTCCTTACCCCAGCTCCTGGCAACCTCCAATCTGTGTTCTCTCTCTGTGGATTTATCTACTCTGGATGGTTCATTAAAATGGAATCAAATGGTATCTGTCCTTTTTTTGTCTGGCTGCTTTTACTTATAATGATTCTGAGGTACCTCTGTGTTGTTTTACATATCAGTACTTCACTGCCTTTTGCAGTTGAGTAGCATTCCATTGTGTGTATATAGCACTATTTGTTTATCCACTAATCCATTGATCAACATTTGGGCTGTTTCCACCTTTTGGCTGTTGTGAATAGTGTGCTGCCAACATGCGTGAACTTATTCAAGGACCTGTTTTGAATGCTTTGGGTGTATAGCTAGGAGTAGAATTGTGGGATGACATGATAATTCTGTATTTAACTTCTGGAGGAACTACTAAACTCTTTTTCACAGCAGCTGAGTCTTTTCTCATTCCTATCAGCAATGTACAAGGTTTCAAATTTCTCCATATTCTTGTTATTTTTCCATTTTTTAAATAATAACACTTGTTATTTTTCCATTTTTTAAATTATTACCATCCTGTGGGTGTCAGGAATTGCTTAGTTGCAGTTTTGATTTGCATTTCCCTAATGACTAATGATGTTGAACATATTTTCATGTTTCCCAGGCCTTTGAATATCTTTTTTCATGCAAATGTCAATTCAACTCCTTTGCTGATTTTTAAATTAGATTGGTTATCTTTTTATTGTTGAACTGTGTGACTTATTTATATATTGTGAACATGATATTCTAATCATATATATGACTTACAGATATTTTATAGGTTCTGTAGGTTGCTTTTTCATGTTTTTGATAATGCTTTTTAAAGCACAAAAGGTTTTTGTTTTGACAAAGTCATGTATCTATTTTTCTCATATACATTCTTTTTGTTTTTCATCTAAGAACTCACTACCAAATCTAAGGTCATGGAGATTTACCTCTATGTTATCCTTTATTGGTTTCATGGCTTTAGTTCTTATTTTTAGGTTATGATCTATTTAGGATTAATATGTGTTTATGGTTTGAGATTGAGGTCCAATTCACTTTTTATACATATATGGATATTCAGTTTCCCCAGCACCCTCTGTTGAAGGGAGTACTCTTTCCTAATTGGACTGTCTTCATACCCTTGTTGAAAAATGATTGGTAATAGGTATGTGAGCATACGTATAGACTCTCAGTTCTATTTCATTGGTCTCTATTTCTATCCTCTTACCAGAACCACACTGTTTTTATTACTTCAGCTTTCTAGTAAGTTTTCAAATCAGGAAGAATGAGTCAGTTTTTTTTTCAGTATTGATTTGGCTACTCAAGGTCCCAAATATGGATTTGAGGATCAGCTTTTCCATTTCTGCAAAAAAAGACCACTGGGATATTGAAACTATTTGCATTCAATCTGTTGATCACCTTGGATTATTTGAAATCTCAGTAATATTGAGTCTTCCAATTCATGACCATGGTATGTCTTTCAGTGTTTTCAGATAATCTTCATTTTTTAAATGTTTTATAATTTTCAGTATGCAAGTCTTTCACCTCCTTGGCTAAATGTATTCCTACATGTTTTATTCTTTTTGGATGCTATTATAAATGGAATTGGTTTCTTAATTTATTTTTTGGATTATTTATTGTTGGTGTATAGAAACATGACTACAAAATATGTTTTTGTTTCAGCTGGCAGTGCCATGAATGGCTGATTTCCTTAAACAGGGAGGCTTACTGTTTATTTGTTGATGCAGATCTGTGGAATGCTCACAAGGTTTCCCAAGCACCTTGAACTTTGACATAACCTTCAAATTCTGTCCCCCTAGGGGTCTTGTTAAGGCTTGGTTTTAGTCTTCTTTAAGGTGAATAAAGGGTAGGTCTTATTATAAGGTGTGATCTTCACTCATAAGGAGTGGACTTCCTATTATTTTAGTTGGCCGGTAGGGCTGTTAAATTTTTGATGAGACCCCTCTACCTGGCACAGCTGGTACTCCATCCTCCCTCAGCATCACTTTCTCCACTAGTAGTGTTCAGCTTCTAGTGTCTCCGCTCATCTCAACCCATAGCAGCTGCTCCCCAGTTGGTGGCTTCCCAAACACATACAGCTTCTCTCAACCTAGACTCGTGGGGGTCCTATAATGAATTCTGGAACCCTTCTCTTCATAGCTTCCGCTTCCCCAAAATTCTGTTCCATACATATGACCCATTTCAGCAGACTTAAGTTCTGATTTCTTCTTCTTAATTTCAATAGGACAGTCCTGTTCTACTAGCGCTGCATCAGTTTTTTGCCCAAATATGGGGACTTTCCCTAAGCAGGTGATCAAGGAGCTCAGTGGATGAGCTCCCCATCTCTTAGGTTCAGAGTCTGGTGCTGCCTGTTTTCTACTGCCAGAAAAGCATCTACCAATGTATTTTACAGTTATTATAGCAGGAGGGACAGTCTGCCAACCAGAGTCACTCCATCATGACCAGAAGTAGAAACTCCATTATAGTTATTTTAATGTTCCTGCCTGTTAATTCTACCCAGACCATCTCTTTAGTATTTTCTCTTTTGACCATACAGTGTATTCCCTTGCTTCATCACGTGCCTTGAAATTTTTGATGGAATGCCAGCTATTTTGTAGAAAAAACAGTAGAGATTGAGATAAACAAGGTCTAATTCTAAAAAGGGCTACTTAACTCTGTTTAGATACTGTTGGAGGAGAGGGTCTGAATGAGTTTAGTTTTTTAATGGCCTGGGTCTGGGTTTAATTAATTTAAAACTGGAGGGTTAATTAATTTAGAATTAATTTAGAATTATAATTCATCTTTAATTTCAAAACTTTGAGGGTCATGTTAGGATTTTTCCTTTAGAAAAGCTGGGTATATGAGTACTGGAAATATTCCAGAGATCTTTTTATACTTTGCAGACAAACTTCCAACTTTGTGAGTGCTGGGAGAGCTGCTTTCTCTACTTTACAGACTAGTTCTAAGGTTTTGGGTTGCTGAGTAATTCTATTTGTTATTTATTTTCCACCTGCCACCTGCTCTCTGTGCCTCCAGAGATTTTTCCTCTTTGCTGCCCATTCCAACTTTGAGAGGACAGTGGCATTGTACTTGTCAAAAAGGTATTTCTCTCAGCTTCCCAACCCTGCATGTGACCTTTGGTGCATTACCCCTTGGCACTTGGTATGGGAATGTGGGCTCAACCTGTGGCTGGGGCTCTTTAGGGGCCTAATCCATTTGGGCAGGCCCCACATATATTTCATAAATTTTTAGAAAGTCTACCTTTAAAAAATTATCTTGGCCTGTGGTGACCATTGTCTTCGTGCTTCTCTGCTAGGGACTGTTGAGTCATGAGTCTTTTTTCTCCTAGCAAGTGCTCATGACTATCTGAAATTTAATTTGTTTAGCTTGTTCAGGCTGTCCAGTGTGCTTCTAAAGAGCCAGGTTGCTAGGTAGCTCTTTGTTAGGGAGGAGCAGTGTTCTCTTGAAAATGTACCCCCTGTGTTTTTGGTTTTGTCCATATGTATATTTATTTCTAAAATTCAGTTCCCCAAAAAAAGCCCAGCTAGAGATCCACTGTGGTCTGAGTCTTCAGATAATCAGTTGGTGTCCATGAACAGTTTTGAAAAGCCAAAGTTCTGAGCATGAAATCTACTTAGTATTTAGGGGCTTGAGAAGTTTAAATTCTTATGTAACTATATCTTAGAAGCCTAGAAACCCTGTGTAAGTGTGTTCTTTCGGGACCTTGAGCCCTCAGAGTTATCCCTTCCGATCACTGAGTCTGCCGACTGTGTGATCTACTATGTGTAAATTCTCCTAAATGGAAACTTTCTAGGATAGCCCCTCGCCTCTTTGGACCTAAGCAGGAAGGATAAGGGGCTGAGGAAGACCAACATGGGAGCAGCCGAGAGGGGAGGACAAAGGGGCAGAGACAGGCAGAGTGGGAGGAGGCAAAGAGGCTTGCTGGGACACTGGGAGCCGGAGGCTAGGCAGGGAGGCTCTGGGGGGACTCGGGCAGGCTTCCTGGCAGAGCAGGAAGCTGGTGGCTCGGACTCAGGAACTCAGCTCCCATGTGCTCTCAGTAGCATCTGTAGGAAAAGCCAGCTAGCAAAGGAAGGGCTGGCCTGCTCCTGTGAGTTATTTCTGGATGCATTATTCATATTTGATAAATCATTTAGAGGCAGCTACTTTATTAGCTTATAAAGCACATTATATGGTTTTAAATTGTTAATACAGGCTGTTGTGATGCATATTGAACCTCAGAAAAGCCATGCATCACTTAAATTCATAGCCTCATTATAAAGCTTGTAACAAAGTGCTGCATTATTGCATGAAGGATAGTGGAGTAACGTTTCTGCAAGAAACCCGAATGTTTTATTTACATCATTGGTGGCTTGGTAAAGCCCATAAGAAATGCACTGGAAGATGGAAACAGATCATATTTTGGGCTTTTGAAGATGGAGAACTAACAACTGCCCCATCCGAACTTATCTTAATCCAGACTTAACACCTGATTCTAGTCTCTGTGCATAAGTGTCCAGAAGAGTCTGGCTTGAGTGATCACTTGTCTGTTGTCCATGGATGGGTTGACTTGTCCACTTCTCTAGGGTCCCCAGAATCATTGGTACAAACTTGAGCCCAGGATCTGTCTTTTCATTTAAGAGACATTGACCACCACTCATGTGCCAGACAACAGTGCTAGACATTGGAGGTAAAATGGTTAGCATCAATCAGCATTAATTCCCTGACTTAATTAAGTTTATCAGTGCTTCTATAAATGAGAGATGGGGTGGATTTGTGTTAGGGTATTGAAATCAACTGCATTTTATATAATTTGTAGATGACAAGGATAGCATACTAGTAAATTAACTCAATATTCAGAAGTCTGAGTGATCAGTATTCAAACTGAAGTTCAGACCACCTCCTCCAGGAAGCCCACCTTGATAAAGAAGTCAAATCCAAGTTTGAATCTTGGTTCACTTACTGGCTGTTTGTCTTACATAGATCACTTAGCCTCATTGGTATTCAGCTTTCTCATCTGTAAGAGAATAATTGTTGTCTCGCTGACTCACTATGACTATTAAATACATGAATAAATACTTAGCTGAGGGTCTGAGACATTGCAGGTGCTCAGTAAATTGTTTCAAGTGTTCGGCAGTTGAAAGTAGAAGGTGGCAGTGTTCCCCACACTCACCTGAGGCGTGCATAGGTACACACCATGGTATCTACAATTGTTAAGTATCAAGGATGAAATTATATTTTAGGTTACTGTTAAAGCCTCTAAAAATTAAAGGCTTTCTTTAGATCATGTATCCAATTCAGTACCTTTCTCCTCTTGTGAATTGCTATTCTGTGCACAGATTTCTAGAACCTAAGTAGGGCACTGTCTCTCATTTAAAATCAGTGGAAACCCTAGTTAGCTCCTGGTGAGGGTTGAAGAGTCACTGGGAATAATGTAGGCTGGAAGAGGGAAAGTCAGGAAGAACATTGCACATTAGTCCAAAGGATGCAGCCTTGATGAGCAGATGGTAGGAAGCCGCTGGTCTCTAGAGATTTAGAGAAAGTGCTACATCATCAGAGCTTGACTTTTGAAAGTCATACAGATCCATGTGTGTGTGTGTGTGTGTGTGTGTGTGGAGGGGATGGACGTTGGGATGGGAGGTGGGTATAAATTAGAGGAGACCAAGTACTAACTAACCAATTTGGATGGTAGAATAGTCTTAACCTTGTCTGGATTCTGCAGTTACTACCTCCCCCAATATTCCTGGCATGTTTACCACCCCAGCTCATGTGGGATCCCCAAGTCCCATGTCAGCATAGTGTTCCCCTCCTTGCTACAGAAAAATAATGCCAACTGCAACAATCATTAAGAAATAAAAGTTCCTGTAAGTTTCTTGAGGAGAGTTAAGAAAACTTTGAAAAGGAAAGAAAAGTAATACATGAATGATATTATTATGTTAAACTTTGGAATTGGAAAATGCCTCCTTCATATGTATGGAAAATGTGCAATAACATTTGTCTTTATGCTTATGGAATAATGGAATATAGATGCCTATGCCCCAAATCACCTGCATGCAGTGACTTTAGTCTTACTAGAAATAAGTTTTCATAACTTATGAATCTTTTTCAAATGTGAAAACAGAAAGTGAGACAAGGCGCACATGTTTTAGAGTCAATGGAGCTCAATGTGAGCAAGTCATTTATGTCAAAAATAAGCATAGGACAAAGAGGAAGAATCTGTGCAGATACTTTTTTTAGATGAGATCGGTACTAACAGGTGATTATCCAGACCAAACAAACTTTCTCATCTGGTACCCTTTGATTTCTGAATCCATGAAATAGACTAAGGGAGAGATGTGCACATGTCCCAAATACCCCCGGAAAATGTGCTGCTAACACTGACTGACTTTCTTCTAACTTTTTTATTTATAAAATAAAGCACCTGTACATGCTTTCATGCTAATTTCAAGTCTCTGAAATTTTTATTAAAGTAAGAGGGGTATGAGTGGTAATTTTTCTATTCATGTTCACTTGGTGTTACATATGGCAAGTTGGCAGAAACACCTACAGAATTAAAATGCAAGAACTCATGGGTCCGTACAGAAATCATGAATACTACCAGTATAGTCTCAGCCTGTCCACACTAGGTGCTCATGGATTTTCCTCTGTCCCACTCTCCCTCCCATCCTCTCTTTTTCTCTCTCTCTCCTTCTCTGTTAAAACAGAGGTACTTGTTAATTTGAGAACGTCCTTAGTCAGCTCCAAGGCTGCATTTACCAAGTTCAAGGAAAGCTTCCTAGTGGTCACCAGGAAATGGCACCCCAGGGTGGATGGATGCTGTGAAAGGGATGGGAGTTCCTTCAGATTCTGAAGGGGGACCCTCTCTCTGCCTCTCTCTGCGTACTCCCAGCTCCCAAGAACTCATGGGCTGCCTGTGCCTTCTGCACTCTAGCCATTCCTATTTTCCCCAGAGGGAACAAAGACCAGTAGTTTCCCAGGCCCCCTTTTTTTTTGTTTCAAAACGTAGCATGCAAGCTCATTTATATTTTTTCTGAAGAGATTACTGTTAGTAAAAGCAGACAATCAGACAGAGGAATTAGAAGAAACAGAAGACACATGGATGTGCATGCAGACAAACACACACACTGTCCTTTTTTTAATGAGGATCTTTACAAGGTGTAGAATCAGTAGACAGGATCTCATTGGGAAGGGAGTCCTATTATCCATGAGGAAATGGAGGTCCAGAGACTTTGGGAGATTGACTCTGTAGCGAGTAATGGGGAGATGGACCTGTTATCAGTGTTAGGAGAGTCTTGGCTGCCTGGCTCCTTCTAACATAGCATGAGGAATAATTAAAAGTGCCAGTAAGATTCCTGTACGATTTGCCAAAATGTCAGTGTAATGAAGCTGGGTTTTATACAATCGTGATCATTTTTAATCACTTGCAACTTGCCAAGTAATATAGGTATATGCATGGACAGACCTTTGATCCTAACAACAAACTCACAAGACAGGAATTTTATTCCTAGTTTTATAGGCTGGAGTGTTGTTTCATTCTAATGACGCGTGGCTGCACCATGTACTGCGTCCTGTTTTCCTCATGCCCCATCTACCCTGTCTCACCACAGGCCACTCCATAGGACAGTCAGACACCGCCAGCGTGTTTCCGCTCTTCTGGGCATGGATTTTTCCTACTTCATCACTAGAGGAACATGTGGGTCGGTGTGGGAGGGTGTAGCTTCCCCTCTTGTCATTCCTCGCTGCAGCCCCCACCAGTCTTCTAGACCCATCCTCCAAGGGCCTCTCACATTAGAGGGCTGCCACACATCCTGTGACATAGCTCAGGGCTGCACGTAAGGTTAGCTGGCTATGCACTGCACCTCCAGGGGGCGCCATTGACTTCGTAGTTACAGTGAAGGGCGTTGACTGACATAGCAGTAGAGTCTGGAGGAACAGGTGGCTTTTTCTCCTTCATACAATACACCGTTTGAGCTGTGGGGCTGGTGGTGACCCCGCTTGGCTGCACAGTCTCAGGCATGGGCCTCCATTCAGTCATCGGGCTGTGCCTCCTGCATTTCCAACTTCTCTTTTCCAATTATCTGAGTGGTACATAGTCCTTCTTCCAGAGGGAAGGTTCACAATCTAATTATTACAGGTTATAGGTATGGTTACTGTCTACAGACAATTAGATTCCACATTTTAGTCAAGTCTAAACAAGCATCTTGTTCTCAGCAGAACAGATTGTTTTACATTTGTCAAGTCTGTACACTTGCTATATTTCGTTTGCATTAAACAAAAGTTTATAAAATGAAACTAAGTTCTCCAAAGTATGTTTATTGACTCCTAAAAAAAAAAGGAAAGAGAAAAAAGAAACCCCAAGGTTCCTTTCTTTCTTTGACCACAACTCACTGGTAATATGCTTTTAAATATTTTTCCTGTTTTTTTTTTTTTTTTTGGTAATTGGCTATGTACACAGGACCATTTTTTCTCATCTTTATATTATTCTTTAGGAACATGAGCTGCTACAGTCTTTTATATGAATATTCTAAAATAGAGTGACTATACATCTTTATTGGATATGGAGTTTCCATTTTCTTTTTTGCTGTTATAAATACTGTGAGCATCCTTTCGCACATTTAAAATATTTTTTCTTTATGATAAATTCTGAGAAATGGAATCATTTGGTAAAACAGTAGAAATATGTTTAATGATCTTGAAACAAAGAACCAAATTGATTTACAAGGAACACTGTGTTATTTTATTCTCCTAATAGAAGCATTTGAAAAAGCCTGCCTCATTGCACCATCACCAACCTTGAAGTAATTTGATCACAAATATAATATCCATTTTTATATGCATTTCTTTCTTATTTTTAGAGAAGTTAAACATTCTCTCACATGTTTATTATTACATTATTATCTTTATATTTTTAAGGCCTTTCTTCATGTTCATAGGCCTTTGTCTATTATTGTGTTAGAATTTTCCTTATTTATTTTAAAGAGTACATTACTTATTAAAAACATTATTCATTTTTTATTTGTTTATCATATATTTAAACTATATTCCTGAGGTGAGATTTTTAACTTTTTTCTTTTTTTTAAGCTAAAAAAGTCTGCGACTCTCCAGTAACCAGAGGTCAGTGAAATATTTAATTCTATGTGATTTTACAATTTTATGTTTGTATTATTTAAAATAACACCTTAAATTATCTGCTGTTTAACATGTATATGTGACATGCATCTATGTGGTATACTATAACAATTATCCAAGTCGTCAATTTTGCCAGCCACTTTTACTAAATATCCCACTTTTCCCCATTCATTTGTGGCTATTCCTCAATTCCCAGGGAATCAACTCACATGAGCCCAACTGCTGACTTTACCACCCAGCTCATCCCAAAGAGATCCCACCTTTCCCCCTTGATTTGACTTCATCATCCCAACAACTATTTGAACTTAAAAACAAAAAAGAAGCTTTAAATATACTGTGGATGTGAGATAAAAATTGGAAAGTCCTTTCAGTTATTTAATTAAAAAAATTTTTCATCTTAGCTCTATTTTCTTGAAAAACATAAAAAGAATAGGTATGGCTGATAAACCAGTAATAATATCCAGGCAGACTGGGAAATAAGATAGGTAAATGGCTAATCTCGTCTCTATCAGAAGGAGACACAAAGGGAAAACTGTTTTAGGTAATTGGAGAAATATGGGTGGTGTTCTATGTTACCCGGAAGCACTGAGTTCTCTAAGTTGTCTAATACTCCCTAAGAAAGTGAATTCCATAACCGCAAATATGAAAAAAGGGTGGATTTTGAGGTTTCGTGGAGACCAGATGAGCCTAAAGGGAATAGGGTTTTTAGGAGAATTAACCAAAGAGAAAGAAGGCTGCGGCAGGGTGGCTGTAAGTCAGGTAAGAGCTGATGTGAACATATATCAGATATTCTGTTGCATTTCATCTGTTGACTCAAAAGTGAATCTTAGCTGTTTTGGTATTTAACTGTCAATGTTTTAGCTTTCAAAAGTCCATCTATTTGTTCACATATCTCTTTTTTATTTTTATCCAAAGAGTTTAGAATTGTATTATTCTTTTAGGGTTCAGAACCATTTCACTTAGCCAAGTAGTGGTCACTGCTACAGATTTAGGGACTGTCAGATAAAGAAACTTCTTTAGTCAACACACAAGAGCTTAGCTTATTATGGAAGATGGTATTGTGTTGACATAAGGAACTCAGACCCTAGAATCAGAAAATAAAGGTTTAATGTATTCTTCTACCACCTACTTGACCAGACTATTAAACCCTCTGTGCCTCGGACATGCTCTTTGTAAAGTGGGAGATAGAATCACTATAACCATTTCAATCTTATTTTTCTTTTTTTTGCAGGGGAGAGGACAGGAGGACTCAGTGATATCCTTTGTACAGGTCTTCTGCCCGTACTGTTGTATTAACATCCCACTGTCTAGAGAACGTTAGATGTTGTCTTACTGAGATGTGGAAGAAAAGAAAGGTTACGTGACCTCCCATGAATAGCATTTATCACAGCTAGAAGGGAAGTTGATATATCAGTTCTCTGAGAGCTGAGATGGTTCAGAGCTCTCAATGTTCAGAACACGGTCCTTGTCCCTAGCATATCCTTAACAAATATTATTAAACTGGGAATCAAATCCACTGTGTTTTGACCTTGATAAACAGTCATCTCCAGGGTCTCTGTTGGCTCCACTCTGCAGTGAGGAGGGCAACCATGAGTGCTTTTAAGGTCAGCTCTTGTGCAGCTCATTTTCTTTATGGGTAATATGGTAGGGAAAGAGAAGATATCATTTCTCTAAGCTCCACAGTCCTGCAATGCTAACAGTCTCAAGATCTTCTATCTCTAGTATACTCTGTCAAAATTTTGCTCTGTGGGAATACCAGGGGCAGCCCCAAAGCTGGGCTGGGTGCAAACTGGAATAAATCTGGAGATGCAGAGCTTATCCCACTTTGACCAGGCCTTGCAGGCTAATGCTTTGCTTCTCTTCCCTTCCTTAAGTGGAGTTCTGCTGTATTCCAGCTGCAGGATAAACAAAGCATTTATCCCAGTCAATTTTACAGCCTTCTCTTTGTTCATTTGCATATAGCTTAACTTCCATACAACCATGGGAAGCTCGTAAAATCTCAGTCTGTGCTGACCATAAAAAAAGAAGGTATTTTTCTATCCTGTTGGGTTTGTATACTTCCTTGAAGCACTAGAGGAACTGCAGGAGCCTTTAAAACTAATTAACAGCCCCCTGTTGGGGACGTGGCACTTTGCAGTGATTTATCCTAGGTGGGAGTGCAGACCTGGGTAGCAGGAACTTCTAAAACAGTGTGCAGATCTGAGGGGATTTCTGAAGTGGTGTTATTTATGACACACGCTTCCCACTGCCCACTTGCTGATGGAGAGTGGAATAGAAATATTTAATGTGTCCCTGTCTTAACAGGAGAGGTAACAAGAGGTAATTCTTTACTACCCAGCTGCTGCTACATTTGCAGCCTCCCAGAAGTCAAGGTGTGTTTTCCGTCACCCCCTACAAATGCTGTTGTGGGTTTCTGAAAGTCAGGTGAAAGGGCAGTTCTTGCCACAGCTGCCGTACTTCTGACTTGTTTTAAAACACGTCTGACTCCAAGACCTAGCGTCGTTATTGCTGCTGTGATGATTTGGGGCACCAACGATTTCCCTTTCTCTTGATAACAGAATGACCTGATGTCATGAAATACTAGATTTTCAAAGTACCTTTTCCCTCAGGTGATTTTCTAGCTGCAGAAGCAGACTGATTCTAGGTGGCTGATTTCCCCCGGCCCCAGAAGTCCCGGGGAAGGAGGTACTGGAGGATGGGGAGGGACGTGCCTGTTTCCCTTTCCACCGACGTGCCCCCTCCCCAGGGTTCCCGTCTCAGACAAGGCAGTTTAAACTGGCCAGCGGTGGGCAGATGGACTTGAGATCAAGCAAGAAAAATGAACACTAGAAATCACTTCAGTAAAGAAGAGAAACAGGTAAGCAGTCCTGGGTACGTGCTGAAGGTCCCAAAGGACCGCAGGGAACTCGGGGCCCATTTGCCTCGCGCACTGGCTGCGGAGCCACGAGGTTCCTGCCGCTTCCCAGTCTTGTTTCCTCATCAAGAAAAGGAGGATCACAATTAGACAATCTTTGCATGGTCTTAGTACTATGAGCATCCCACAAAAAGGTTGAAATAGGGTTTATAAATGAAGGAAGCGTTGGCGGTAGGATTTCTGGTGTCCTGATGCTCACTGCCTGTGACCTTGTTGCCGGCGCCCCCTGCCTTGCGGCTGGAGGTCGTCTTCGCAGTGGAAACCAGTGCAGGGGCCAAGGAGAAGCACATGCACGACCCTTAGCTAGGTTCTGCCCATCAGACAGTTATCAGATCTCCCGTTTCACAAATTTCTGTGAAAGGCAAGACGGTGATGGTTCTGGCCACTACCTACCCTGCCCTTTCCTGGCCCACTTGGTGTGTCTGCCTGAGATACAAGTTGGTCTGGGCCTTGTCCCTTATCTGCAAAGCCCTGTCACCTGTTGTCCTGCTTCTTCCTGCCTATGCTCTCTGGGAGACTCCGCCTGACCCCCAGGCTACACTTGACTTCTCCCACACCAGAGGAGCCCACCCAGACTTTTAGACACATCCTTAAATACCTCCATGATTATCTTGGTCTTGAATCTTGAACTGGAAGCCTTCGTAGTCCAAAGAGTGGCAGGATCCTGTGTGAAATGAGCTGTGGGCGTTCACACATATGGTCTCCTCAGCAGATGGTACCCTCTTGATCTGTGAGGATAAAGTCAGATTTATTCCCATCTATAGATGAGTAGTAATTAGAACCTTATTTTTCCATTATGTCCTTTTTAGTCTTTCCACCCTTTCCTTTGTTCAAGTCCAAAGGATATGAAGTGGAAGAAAGGAAGCAAGCACAGAGAACTAGCACAGATAGATAGAATGCAGATAAAATCAACCAGACATGCAGGCGGAAACCAAGCTCTACTTTCTTCAGTTAACATTTGGATCTGGTACCTCTTTCCTAAAATAAAAGCATTGAGAAAATATGACATGATACCATTTAATGAATCTCCTGAACACATACATGAAAGGCATTTTAAAAAACACATTAATTGATAATCCACCTTACATCTCTATAACACTGCATATTTTAAAGTTTTTTTATGAACAATAAAAGGTTGCAGTGTCCAAGGTCATATGATAAATTAAATAAGAAGTCCCTCTCTGTGGCAATTAGGGTTAGGGAAATAAAAACTGGTCAATACAGCCTACAGGGTGGTTAGTTTATTTTTTTAAACTGCGGTATGTTAAACTCAATCCAGAAAAATAAACATGGGTAAAGCAAGTCAGTGGAATAAAGGAAAAAGGACATTTCTTTTTCCCTTGAAATTAATTGTAACTGTAGTTACCAAAATCTGAATGGGTAAAATCTGAAATCAGCCTGTTCTAGATTTTCAGGGTACCAATTTGAATTTATAAGACTTAAATAGTGAAACTTTTCATGTACTTTTAGGTTATATAACAATTCTGTTTTTACAGGTTTAAAATAATTTAATAGGTGTTTATTGATGTAGAATTAAGGAATGAAGTTCATGATATATGTTTAGGGAAAAAGATTATGAAATAGAATATGTTTCTGTTAAAATACATATATTTACTTAGCTGTAAAATTTAGCAAGAGAAAAAAGTCTGAAAGAGCAGCCTGAACATTTACTCCAGCTTTATTGATGTAATATTGACAACTAAAATGGTAAGAATTTAAAGTGTACAATATAGGGATTTCATGCATGTATACATTATGAAAACAGCATGAACATTTAATAGCAACTTTTTCAGAGTGGCAGGATTATGGTTGCTTTTTTTTTTCTTCACATATTTACCTTTTGTGTATGAGTGAAGAACATTTACATTCTAGACCTTAACAAATTTCAATTACACAATGAAGTGCTACCAACTATTGTCAGTATATTATACGTTAGATCCTCAAAGCTTATTCATCTTACTGCTGAAAGTTTGTACCCTTTACCAACCTCCCCCTATTTGACCCACACCCCTAATTCCTGGCAACCACTTTTCTACTTCCTATTTCCATGGGTTCAACTGTGTTTTTTTTGGTTTCACATGTAAGTGATGCCACACAATATTTGCCTTGTTAGTCTGGCTTATTTCACTCAGCAAAATGTTCTCCAATTTCATCCATGTTATCACAAATGACAGGAGGAATACCTTTGGAGGCAGAACTCTAAAAGCTTGTTCACATGCAAAAATGCAACCTCCCCACTTAATAGTTTTGTGACTGCAGGCAAGCTCTTCAACATCCCTGTGCTTTAAGTTACAGAACTGTGGTACCTACCTCCTAAGGTTTGGTGAAGAATACATGAGATAATGCAAAGTACCTTACAGGTAATGCATCGTGAACATGAATAAGTGTTCAATTTCATTATCAACCTGCAGGTCTGATGACTTGATGTCAAGACCAAAATAATGACAGTTCTGAAGACAGAGAAAAATGTTGCATTAATAATTAATCAGATGAACTTGATGGCAAGTAAAGGAAGAGTGGCTTAAACAATTTCAATATTTAATACCTCATTTATTAAGTAGTCTGGAGGTAGCATTTCCAGGGTTGGTTCAGCAGCTCAGTAATGACAGCAAGGACTCAGGGGCTTTCCCACCTTTTTTGCTCAATATCCTCAAATATCATTTTGTCCCATCTATGATCTAGGCAGAAAGCAGGGGATTCTAGGAATAGATGCTCATCCCTTCCCCCAGAGATTTTACTTTGTGTCTTGTTGCCCAGAAATGGGTTTTGTAGCCAGCCATAACTAAGAGACAATCCAGAAAGTAAAAATCTGGTAAAAGAGAACTGGATGGCACAATTGATTCCGTGGAGCTGGGCACATTGCTCTCTGAATAAAATAAAGAATAGACAGAAAAGGATGTGTGGGGCATTTGGGGTATGCAGTGCCTGTCACAGGAAGTTTAATTGGATGTAGAATCTCAGTGACACCATCACAGGTATTTTGGGTACCACTGACCCAAGGAGTTTGGTATGCAGTGGTAGGCGTGGTTGGTGAATTTCACATGATTGACATTGTGGCATATTTTTCCCTGCCTTTTTTGGAAAAGGTGTTGTCACTCTTTACAATATAGCTCAGCTTGTGTGACTGGTCACAAATTCTGGCCAAGACATATTTCTAGCTGGCATGGAGAAGTACCTACAATTAATAAATGCTTTTGGTAATAGTGCTCAAATATAATGATCAGCTCATTCTGAGAAATTTACAAATACTTTTGTTTTTACATGCTTAGTTAGGTTTTACAGTGAAGACCTAACTTTCCTAATTGACTTTATTACTTGTTTCACCAAAATCTCATTTTGCAATGCTTTGCACATTACCACATAGCTTCAGAGCCAGAAACCCTCCTGATTTAGATTTATGGGAAGAGTTTGCATATTTTATAAACATGGATTTTCTTCTAGTTCTAACAAAGTGCATTTATTTTGTGTACAAAGAACGTATCTATTTTGGAATGCTTTTATTTAAATTCTAATGATTTATGGGTCTGTACTTGGCTGCCTGTGTAGCATTTTATCTGGGCCCCTCTAAAACCCTGTCTTTAATTGAGCAAGGCCCTACCACATCTTGTCGATCAGTATCTTTTGGCATTGGCTGTATCTTTATCTTGGGAGGGGACAGGGCTCTATTGAGTTTGTGTTTGCTTTTATTATTTCCTTCAACTCTGGCTGGTTATTGCATTCCTGTATCATTTTGAAATTTATCGTCTATTTAATAGCATTTTTATATTTTATGATTATGTCAGTCTTACCCATAAGAGGGTCTTAGGGAATATGTTTTGAGTTTCTTTCAATAGCAACCACATCTAGAAACTACCTAACTGAATTATGAGTTTTATTTCTTTACCAAAGGGAGCTATGAAACAGAAATGATTTTAGATGTAGATTATAATAATAATTTGGAGGCATCTTTATGATCTGTGGGTTTCATATCACTCTCATACCTAGTAGTCCCTTTGATTATTAGTGTTCTAATGGAGCACCACAAAACTTCTAACCGTATCTAATCACAACCTCTCCATAAGGGGCAGGTGCAGGGGGCAAGAGTATGCTTAACACTGAATTGTTCACCAAAATGTCAAGTACAGTTTGTTCATACAGCCCAAAGGACAGCACAAATTGGTGTTCCTTTCTGAGAGATTATGCATTTACAAGGGCCAAAACATTAAACTATCATTAATGGGGGACAGATAATTTACCAGAAGGATATAAGGATGTGTCAGGGAACCCAGTCTTCGAAACACAAAGAAAATAAATATAGTATATTGGAAGGATACAGGGAGGTTTCAGGGAAGCACAAAGTCCTCATATCAGCACCAGACCAAGACCCTAGGGAGTTATCAGGGAGCAAGGTGTCCTCTTGTCTGTCCCTCTCACCTGCAGACACGTGATAGTGGATCACCCTCGTACATGCGGACAAACGCTTGAGAGTGAATTAGAGAGGAGGTCACAATTAGGCCACATTAGAGAGTGTGTTCCATGTGCCAAGCCCCCTTCCAAGTACCTTACATATATTGACTCATTGGGTCATCACAATAACACTATGAAAGAGGAAACAAAGTGGGGGGACGTTAACTAACTTGCTTGGGTCCCATAAACTGGGAAATGATAAAAAGCAGAGTCCCGGCTATCCAGCTTCAGACAGGCGTTCTGTTTGTGTTTCTTCTCTCTCTACTGACCTTTCTTTTCTGCTTTTCTGCTTCAGCTTAGCCAGACTGCCCCAGTTCCCATACTGCACGTTTTCCTAGTTCAGATGTCTGACAGAGATTGACTAGATTGTCTGAGTTCAAATTCTAAACTCTCGAGAGACACAATCTGTTTGGTCCATCTGGGTGAACAGTTCAGTGGGCCATGGTGAGGGAGATGGGGTCCCAGGGTTCTGACCCAGCTGTCTGGCTTCACCACGAGTGTTTCGGGGTGGTTCTTACACAGGGAAACTGACTAAAGCAGTCACTCATGAAGCTGTCAATTATAATTTGTAGCTTGTAATATAAATATCCACATCTGCAGAGCTTCTTCACGTGTTCTCTTGTACTTCCCCATACGTCTTCAGTTATTAATTTTAAATCAATTTGATTTATATCTCCTCAAGAACAATTTATGACAACCTAACATTGATGTATACACTTTCTAGGGTTCACTTTATTCCTTTTTTGTGTCCATTTCTTTCCAGATTCGAGTGAGCTTAGAGACCAAATAAACACAATGAAGATCTAGCAGTCTAATGTTTCCCTTAAAGATAACAGCTAAAGTTAATTACCTTATTTAATCCTCACAACAAATCTATGAGGCAGAATCAATACTATTCTCATTTTGTCAATGAAGAAACTGAATCAGAAAGATTTAAATGAATGCCCAGGTCACACAGTTGGTAAGTGACAGAATTCAGATCCAAACCCAGCCTGAATGCGGGACCTGAACTTTAACTAGTTACACTGCATTACAAATGCGTTTGTTACTCATTTCAGCCAGTATGTGCAGGGGGCCTTCACCTAAAAATACCGTAGCAATCTGAGATGTTCAAGTGGTTCAGAGAGCACAGCCTCCCCACATGGATGGATCTGTGTCTGCTCACTCTCCAAAGTATTCTCCACAAATCTTGCCAACTCCATGGACATCTGGCGGCAGCTGACCCCTCTCAGTGAAGCTACGGGAACTGGGAGAGGTATACCTCAGAGGCTGAGAGGGTGAACTGAATTCAGGCCACTGAGACTGGAATCCTAAGTACATTTGCTGTGTCCCTGTTGGTCAAGAACCAAACTACTCTAAACTTCATTTGTAAAACTTGGGTGATGAGCACCTGACTCTCAGTTTTTGTGAGGATTTAATGAGGCATGACCCAAGTTTAGTTAATTGGGCTGCTAATATTAGAGCATCAGGGCCCAGTCCCTACTGCCTCCTTCTAGCCCTTTTCTCCACCTCTGAGTACTTAATACCATTGACCTCACCGGCTCTTGCATAGTAGCATGAGAAACCATCTTCAGATTTCTGCTTTAATTGTGCAACTATTCAGTCTGCTGTCCTGGATCTTCTGCTTTGGCTTCTGTAATAAGTAAGTGAACCTCAAGAACACACAACTCTTCTGAATTCTCAGTATAGAAAAGCTGAAGAGGCAATACTGGGATGTTTTAATGGGTCCTTGAATTTGTAAAAAATCAAAGAAAGCATCTTCCATTGGGAATAGCTTCTAAGGAGAATCCAACAGAATAGAGAGATGTCAGGTTATCACGCTTTTTTGAGAGAACCATGAAATATATTCAGTCATCCCTGATTTTCCCTGGGGAGAATATTTAGGATATATGACACTTTTTGTTCTAAAATCATATTTTATGATCAGCAGGACTTGTAAAGTTTTAAATCTGCATTAATAAAAATATAGGCCTAATATCTATTTTTCTTTTAGTTTTTATAGAATACTTTCATATAAAATTTTCTGTTGGCCCTTATAAAAATGAATCAAGTATTTGTTCTAATCCCTATTTTATAGATGGAAGAATTGGTTTCCAGAAAGATGAATGGCTTCTCATTTCATTGTTCCGACCAAGGGCTTTCATGCCTTGTAGCCTACAGCTCAGCACCGGAGAGTTTGGAATCAAAGAGACGGTTTTCCATTTGAGTTTACTGGGTAGCACACATAGATAATAATACCTCCCTCATAAATTGAAAATGTGTTTGGCTGCAAGTACCAGAAAACCAATTTACAGAGAGAGAACGAAGTTGAGGTTCACAGATTCACACATAAAGAAATGTACACTTGGTCAGCTGTCAGTATGGTTTCCTCCTTGGACAGCGTCCTGGACAACCAATTCCAGTGGCTTTTCCCCTATTCTCGTCACCTCTCCTGGTGCTTCAGGCATGGCAACTGTGTCTGCAGTGGAAATAAGAAGGATGAAAGTTTTAGTCTGTCTCTTTCCCTTCATAGGCAAAGCAAAGGCTTTGCTTCTTAGAACCTCCCATGGACTTATTGGTCCATCACAGTGTCAGCTGCTATGTGGCCACTGCTTGCTGCAAAGGACTCTGGGAAAGGGAATGTTGAGCATGGGGATGGTAATGCCGCTGCCCAAATAAAACTGGGTCATTCTTAGTAAAAATGATGGTGGGGGTCTTAACAGAGTCAGCAAGCACGTCAATGTCACATAGCTTTTAGAGATACTTTATTCATTGTATTTTTTAATTAGGATAGGTATGTAATGAATAGTATTATGGATACTTATACACAAAGAACCTAGTCTTCCCGATTTCTTTTTCCTTTTTTGCCTGTTGACCATTTTCCTGATCCTTGCTGCCCTCCAGAAACAGGCTTTTTCATCTTTACTTCTCATGTGAAACAGTGTTTTGTAAGATCTAGTAATTCTGAATTCTTTCAAGTCAAAACTTGCAAAACTGGAGCTGTATCCACAATGTATACATATTTTGTTTGGCCTCCACACCGTGGACCCAGGTAATGTTGGAAAAATATAATTAATAGCCATTATTTTTAAATTAGGTGTTACATGCTATATAGAATCCTGCACGTCCAGCTCCTCAAATAATTCATTAACCATCAACCCATCTCCATTTGGACCATATTCTGAGTGGAACTAAAGGGCTAGACTGAAGACTGGGCAGAGAACTTCAGTTTCCTGTGGTCCCCATAGCTGCCTGTGGCCCCAGTGGAGTAACTGAGACTGGTGGCCCCTCCACTCCCTTGATTGGTATGCCTGCCTTTTACAGGCAGGTGAATTTGTGACCCCTGATTAACTTATAAGAAATCATTTCCTCATACTAGACCCTGGAGCGGATGACACAGTTTTTTTTTTTTTTTTCATTTCTGAGATTTCTTTGGGATCCTTGTAGATTCAATGTACAGAAAGTAAAATTTGGTTGTTTTCCTGTTAGATAGAAAAAAAAATGTACTTCCCTTCAGCGTGCTTGGCATTGACTGGTGTTTGCTGACTGCATTCAGTCACTCCTGAAGATGGATTTGACCCTGGCAGGCTACTCTGGTAAAAAGCAGTGAGGTTGGTTGCATGTGGCTGCTGAAAATAAGGGGAAGGACGCAGAGTGCTGTACGAAGCACAGGTGGAGACCCCAGGCTTAGCTGCCAGCAGAGCCTAGATTTGGGCGATCTGAGGACCCCTGCTTGATTGAGAACTCCATACTCGCCTTGTCATAATAGTAAAGTCCACCTTCTTAGAGGACTGACTTATCACTTGTTTTCCCCCACATAAAAATAATTAAATATGGAAGGTGGTGATGGCAGTTGAACATCTGTCTTGAGCTTTCAGATTCTTCACAGTCTGTTGATTAGGTTATGTTTTGTATTATTCCAATGTCCACAGCTGTCAAATGAAATGGGAGCAGCCCTGCCTGAAGCAGGGAGTGGAGGTCTGCCGTGGCGTCTCACGTTCCACGTGGTAATAGTCAGTGACAGCTTCTACTCCGAACAAATTGTTTTCCGTTGGTTGATGGGTCTCAGCTGTTCTAACCTGGGAAGTGATGAATTTTGCTTTTGTTTGGAAACTAAGATCTGTTCAGAGTTGCTGACTTCTTTGGGTGTTATTGTTTGTTTGATAATGATGATTGTTGTTGTTATTATTATTATTATTATTATTTTGTGGTAGCTTTGCATGTATGCTCATGCAGTAGCACTTTGTTCCATTTCTGAAAGCAAGCCCTACACTTACCAAAGCAGAATATCTGGAGCCTCCCAAAGTCTGTTCTGTCCTGTTATGTGGGAGGGAGAAGGCAACACAAGGGCATAGGAGCATTTCAGACAATCTCTCTGAGACTGATTTCCCTTTCTGACTCAAGAGTATTTGTTCTCAGACTGACATCTTTTCCTCGTGAGTGAGGACAGCTCACACTATTATCCTTGCTAATGCCAAACAGCCAAGTGCTAATTAGAATCAGATGACGGAGAAACACATGGGTCTTCTTCCAGAGCTGTCAGATCTACAGACCTCATTTTACATGCTCCCCGTGTGTGCAAATATTCCAAGATGAATGAGTTGAAAATGGAAAAGCCCAGAAGATTTTCCCCAGTGCCTTCATGTTCCCTACCCCATTCTCCATATCAAAACATAGTCTTAGAAAAGGATGTAAACATACTTTGACCCAAAGGTATAAATAATAAATGATTGCTTGGTTACTTGTACTTTAATAAGAAATGATGAAAGGTATCTACTGCTGGACAATTTAACTTTCTGTGATGACAGAAATTTTGTATGTGAAATGTGGCTACTACAACTGAGGGACTCCATTTTTATTTTTATTTCATTTCTATTAATTTGAAAGAGCCACATATTGGAAGTGCAGAAATAGACCGTGAATGATGAGCGTGAAAGTTTTTGGCTATTTCAAATAAAGTGTGTATTTTTGAGATGGACTTAATTGTCCTGGCATTACCAAAATGGTACCATTTCCCCCTGAAGGAGAAGCACTGACCATTTCTTGGGTCCACCGGAAGAGTGTGAAATCATGGACAATTGTATGATACCTAAAGAATGAATATACAAGTGAGTGCATAACAATCATCACAGATCATTGGCTCATTTGTTTGAAATAGGCACTGTGACAATCCTGTTTATTGTGTCACCTAAGCAGTGATTCTGTGAGGTATATATTGTTGCCATCCTTGTTTTACAGATGAGGAAACCGAAGTGTTAGAATAAGTTTAAGTCTTTGCCCAGGCTAAAAAGCTGGCAAATAATGGAGTCTTGTTTTCGACTCAGTTCTCTCTGTCTCTAAAGCCCACATCCACAATTGCTGATACTATTATGACAATGAGTTTAAAAGTGTAGCTTACTTTAGGGACAATTAATGAAGCCCATATCTGAATTCAGTGCTTTAGATCTCCAGGGTCCCATTCTTTTCTTTATTTGATGAGTATGTTTAAAATACAACCTCATCTAGATGCAACTAGCAAAGAGTAAATACTCCATAAAAGGCAGCTGCACTTTTTTTAAACTAGTCTCATAATTATATGGCATTTCCATAAACTCTAATTGCATATATGATATCAATCAGAAGGGTCACTGAGTCGTACATGAATCATAAGTGAGTCTGCCCTTAATATCACCAGTGATGAAATACCACAAAATTTTAGTTTTGTGGATCTAAGGGCCCCAAAGAGAGTAGCTAATAACATTTCATCCTAGGCAAAAGAGCTTTTGCTGTATGTGATTCAATTCTTCACTCAAAATCAACAAAGCTATTATCAATTACCAATATCTCAGAATTTTGGATTTTTTAGAAAATCATGTATCTCATTGTCTAGATAAGTCTGCATGGTGAAGTTATGTGGAGGGTATCTGAATTATAAATTGAAGTAAGGATTGAATCTACCTTAATTTCTACTGAATATAGCTATACTGTCTGTCATTCAACTTTCTGTCCAGTTCTACTTTCTGGGATAAAGGGGATTTTGCATGTAAAATATGGTTACCTCAACTAAGGAACTCCACTTTTATTTTTATTCCATTTCTATTAAAGAACCACATGTGGCTAGTGCTTCCATATTGGAAGTGCAGAAACAGACCATTAATGATGAGCATTAAAGCTTTCAGTTATTTCAAATAAAGTATTTTTGAGGTAGTATTTTATTAACAGATCAATGTGGATGCAAATGAAGGAAATGAGTAAATAAAGATTTATACTTTTACCAAAGGCAAAATATGTATGAAATAAACAAATCTGGTGTCCCACTTACCCAGTCTCAGATGCTGTGTCTGGGTTTGCAGAGACGAATCCCAGCTGTCTGGCAGAGGAAGACTTCAGCTCATTTTTTGCACTGCCTCACCTCTATTTTTCATCTCCCTGCCATTCATTCTCCCTGAAATGTATTTCCTATTTTTCCCACTCACAGGACCTATCAGCCACTGCTCCAGGCACAGAGATTGGCTGGTGGAAACTTATACACTGGATATATTAACAGGGGAAAAAAATTCTACTGCAAGGCACTTAACTGTCAGTCATATGATCTGAAGTGAATTCAATGGAATTGATTTAATTCTTCAGTATTTCTAATTGGTCCCAAGCTGATTGCCAATTAGTGTTTATATCATTAAATTCCGGTTAACCATTTGATTGCTATGTTTTGCATTAGCAATACACTTCTGCAATTTCAGGGCTCCTCAATGTGAGTGTAACTTCTTAGTGACCACATTAGTATTTCTTCTGTTCCTCTGACACAAAGAATGGCTTTGATGACACAAAATGCATTCAGGTGACCACTAGTAGATTAGCAAAGCTACCTAATGCCTGGGTGGACCAAGGTGATGATTTCCTTTAGTCCTGTAGCAAAGAAGACCGGCAGGTGTGGTGTGCTTTCACAAAGGGGCAAACAGGAAACTTCAAGTGGTTATCACCGAGTCTGTAACGGCTGGAAAGCCAGGCAGAAGGGTGCAGACTGCTCACTGGGCAGGAGTGTAGGTGAGCGGAGGGCCACTCTTAGAGGCTGAGCCTTGAGAAATGTTAAACATCTGAGTGAGGTGAGGAAAACACTGCAGGCCCATGAGTCTGTTGGAGATGAAAAATAGAGGGGAGGCAGTGGGGACATGAGCTGAAGTCTTCCTCTGCCAGACAGCTGGGATTCGTCTCTGCAAACCCGGACACAGCATCTGAGACTGGGTAAGTGGGACACCGGATTTAGTTTACTTCATACATATTTTGCCTTTGGTAAAAATATAAATTTTTATTTACTCATTTCCTTCATTTGCATCCACATTGATCTGTTAACAAGCAGTTGGGATGGGGATAATTTTCTAGTTGAGCTGTGTCAGCATCATGCTAAAAGATGCAGTTGGTACCCTGTATTCACCCAAAAAGTTGGTTATACTTCCTTTTAAGTAAACAGAGGCCATAAGCAAGGCGATGCTAGTAAGTGAGAAGGAAGGAGGGAATAGTAAGTGTTTAGAGCAAGCGAAAGCATGGGCTGACTCTGCAGCATTTCATCGGTCAGGTTGGTGGTCTTTCCACCGCCTCCTGTTATAGGATATAAAGGAAGGAAAATCACATTGACTGGGTGCTGAAATTCCTTAAAGGCAAACCTATTCATCTGAGGTCATACCTTTGCCTTATTTTATAGACATACGTATGTGCATATGTATGTTTTCGCCAAAACAGTATCTTCTTATTCTGTTTCATGAAATGCTTCTCTCTCACTTACCAGTATATTTTCCATATACAGATTGAGATACAGATTTATTTTCATGGTTCTATATGGTTCCTGTCTAATGAGAAAAAAAAATACTAATTGGTTTGTAAACCATTAGTTTATTTCATTTATCTCATAACATCTGGTAGATCATCAATGGAGCTAAAGATAAAGGGATCCAAGAGTATCTCAAAGAAACAAACTTTCACAATGGTTTTACAGGCATCAGTGTTCAGCTTTTCTCCATTCTAATGCCAGGCCTGCCCATAACCCTTATTGTGACACTCAAAGGTCATATAAACAAGGATGAACATTAACACTGTAGGTCGAGGGAGGAAGGGTCTAGGGTCTGATGGGTCTGGCACCTCGACTTTTCCTGTGCTTTTGCATGATTGTAGGGTCTATTTCAGACTTCATTAGTTTTTATTTGAAATTTTTATTTAGGTAATTATAGATTTCCATTTAAGTATATGAAACAGCACAGAGAGGTCCTGTGTTTACTTTGCCCAGTTTCCCCCAAAGGTTGCAAAAGTATCATAACCAGGATATTGACTTTAATACAGTTCACTAATCTTACAAAAATTTCTCCAGTTTTATTTTTGCTGGCATGTGTTGTAAGAATACATAAGTCTATTTTTTGCTAAGGCATATTTAGTAAAATATTTTTGCTATTTGCTTACATTTTGACATTTGAATATTTAATGAATTTTATCCTTTTTGGTGTCAGATATGGTTTAGGGATCTTACTTAGGTGTTTTTTAGTTGTTTTTTAATGCCCTTTTCATTTTCCTTAGATATGAAACAATTATTTGTTTATATACTATGATTTTAATATATTCTTTCCTCTTATTTTTCCAATCTGGCACTCATGCCACAGCCTTTTCTTGGCCTGATCCCCCATCCTTTAATTACTATATCTTTAAAACACATTTTACTTTCTGGGAGAGAAAAATCTGCTTCAATTGGTTTGCATTATATTTATAAGTTAATACTTAGAGGTTTTCTTTTCTTCTTACAAATATTATAATATAAATTTTTGCCATTTATGTTAATGTTCTGTCTTTATTCTTTATCAAGTCTTTTTCATGAACCTCAGTCAAGTCGTCCAGTTGTCTTCCTATGGGTTCTGCAAATCTCCTGAGAGCCTTGGGGAAGTTCCCCTGGTCTTTGAGTGAATTGTGAAAATGGGTTTTCTCCGCATGCTTCAGTATATTTCTCCTCTTCTGGTTTCTTAATGGCAGGGTAGAAATGACTTTTAGAGTGTGACCAATAGTGAAAGGAATAGTGAATAACATGACCGGTTCTGTCTGATGGAAACTCCAGGTCTTATTTGGACTGACACTCAAGGGCATTACTTGGTGGGAAGAGAAACAATTCCAGAGTAGGCTAAATAATCTCAGAAGAGAGTACAGAGTCCATAGCTTCCACGATAGGTTAGACGTCTCCCCAGTTGTGATCTCTCTGTCATTCGATTTCCCCCGATTCTATCTATGCCCTTCAAGATACAGAAAAGATAATAAATGTACCATCTGACCTTTAAGTGGCAGTTCAGAGAAGTAGGCAGTGACTCCCACATGAGGTCATCACATGAGGTGGAAAGAGTCAAAGATAATTCAAGTAAATCAACCAAAGCGAACAGAGGATTTGGGAAAAGGTTGCTTTTGCCACTTACGTGTGACCATAGGACTGAGTTTTGGCCAACAGTAAGTAAGAAGAGTATGTATAAATTCTAGGAAGTATTGTCAAAGGAACACAGTTGCCTCATTGTCCTGCATTTCTCCTTATGGTGCCTGGAATATTGACAGAGTGGCTTCCTCCAAATTTCTTAAATAGGAGAGAAAATAAACTATTATCTTTTTGTTATTTTTGGTGTTGCTGATAATTGCAGGTGAACCTGATTTTAGTAAATACAGGATGTGTCTTTGGTGGAAGAATTCATACATAATAGCTACCACCACACGTATCCTCATTAAATTATTGAAATTCATGAATGGAGAAAGAAATTTTCAGTCATCTGAAAATATTCACTCACAGTGAAAAAAACTGTGTTCACTTTCTAATTCTCAACAACAGTATTGAATTGCTATAAAAAAAAAGGCCTAGGTCTGTAAATTCCATGTGAAATGGTACATGACCAAACCATCATAACAAGCTAAGTTATCTTTTCTGTCCCAATGTTAGATGACATTCCCAAACAAGAAAATCTCAAGATGCTTTTCCACCTATGAAAGAATCTTGGAAAACATTTTTCTTAAACAGAAAGAAAGCAAAATAAAAATAAAAACAAGAAACACCAGGCCATGAAATCTAGCCAAAATCATGAATGGGAAAGCAATGGTATAAAGGGATGGTGCTGAGCACCAGTGTCATTTAACTGTTACTCTACAAAAAAATGACATTGGAAGAAATGACGTTTTTAATCTTATGCATAAGAAGTAACAAAAATCCCACAGTGAGAAAGGGGAAAGTCAGAGAGATGATAAGCTCTACTTTGAGTTCCAGGCTTGACCATGCAAAAGTCTTGATGTATTATCTTGGGCATCTTCAAGTCAATATGGGTAAAACCAGATGTATGGCTTTCTTCCCAAATTCAGCCCTTTCCAGTGCTCCCTAACAGTGAGTAATCATATCATTTATCCCCAGACTTTTTTAAAAGACTCAGTGGTCACGTTTAATAAGGGGCAAGTATTTTTGGTGCTCAGTCACAGGCACATGCATATGCTTTGCCCTCTCTGTATGTTTTACCTCTCTCACCTTACCCCGTCCTTACTTCCTCCCTCCCTCATATTTGGACCTGCTGTAAAGCACACTTTGACTTCTGCTTCTGAGATAAGTGTACAGGCCAGGGCTCCTGAATTCAATTCAGGGCTTTAAGAATGAACCCTGAGTCCAGTCCTATCCCCAGTATAATCTCACCAAAATAGGCAGGGGGTCATGCCTCATCTGTATTCTTGAATAACTTCTCAGTGTGCTTCAGAAAAAAAAGAGAGAGACTTATGATTAATCTCTACTCCCTGAAATCACATCATGATCTATTCTTTCTGCTTGTGTGGGTGAAGGACATTTTACCAACCCACAGTAATTTAAAACTTTGATAACCTTTCTGAGTCATTTGATTTACCTGCCTCTCTTGTATAGAGTATATGGGGTTTGATTTCTGGTCCAACTGATACTGTTTCTTTCAATTGGTATTTTAGCCATTCTGCATGTGCACACATATGACTGGTATGTTTGGCTTTAGGTTTTTCATGATATTTTTCTGTGTTTTCTAATCCTTCACTGTATGGTGATTTTCTCTATTTTCTGTGTCTGCATTGTGATGATCTTGAAGGTTTGCACATTTTGTTCTAGTGGTTTCCTAAACATAACTCTAACTTTATATAATACTTTATTTATAAGGTTTAAATAATATCTATTTAGCAATAATAACATTTATAATGTTTACTTTTTCTTTCTCTTGTTCTCTAACCACCTATGTTTCATTGCCTTTTGGTTACAAAAGATGAAATTAGTATCTATACTCTTTCCCACCATTTGCCTAGTTACAGCATTCTACATGCTCAGTGTTTATGACTAAATATTCTCTTCTTTAACCACAATCCCAACATTTGTTCCAGCTCAGTTGTACACTTAAATGAACGCAATGCCATTTGACTACAGACTTACTTTTACTCCTCAATAGGTTAAGAGCATAAAAAAGAAAAAGGGACCATGGGACAATCATCTTTAAGTTAGCTTTAGGATACTTGTACTCAGTTCCCTAATAGGAAGAAATATTAAAGTAACAATACAAAACCACCATAATAGAACTAATTTATTTTTAAATCTCCTTCTACCCCTGTGTCTGATTTGTGAATTGTCTGTAGAGGAGAGGAGAATGTTCATTATTAACATGCAGAATTTAATACAAGACCAAAAAAATACACAAAATGGTTAAAATAATGGGTATCAGGTTTGGGGACTGACTGCCTGATTTGAAGCCTAGTTTTAGCACTCACTCTTCAAGAAAAGCACCATGTTTCCTGGCAAATGGAGATTAAAAATGAGACAAGTTAAGTGACTATTATATAAATAAATAAATAAAGCACATAGAGGAACGTCATCACATAGTACCTGCCCAATAAAGGTGGCCATTACGGTATTACCCATCTTCTGAATGTTTGCCTGCTTGCTGGATAAAAAATGGTAGCTAGTTGTTGTTTGAATTTGCAGCTTCCCAGTCAATAATGAATTAAAAATCTTTTTAAAAAATGTTTATTAGCTATTTGCCTTCTATGAGTTGTTTGTTAATGCTCTTTGCCTATTTTTCTCAGGGGTTATTTGTCTCTTTCTAATGAATTTGTTGGAGCTCTTTTTACATTAGACACAGTAAGCTTCTCTCTGGTTTTATATCTTTTTTACACGCATTACTGTCAGCTTCACATTTATACTTTAAACTGTTTTTATTAAAGTAATATACATTCAGGAAAAGGTACAGCTTGATGACGTTCCATAGAATCTGAACACATCTATGTAGCTAGCATGTAAATCACAGAAAAATAAAATAATCCAGCAGTCCAGAAACTCCCTTCTTGTTCCATCCCAGGCTGTGCCACATCCATGTGTAACAACTCTCCTCACTTCTGACACCACAGATCAGTGTGTCCGTGTTTTTACACTTTGTATATGGAATTGAATTCATTTGTGTCTCACTACTGTCCTTTGTAATTTAATTTTAATTATGGAGCTTTTCATTTTAGAATCCTTTGGAATTTTTTTATTTGATGTTTTAAAGAACTTAATCCCTTAAGAACTAAATGAAGCAAATAAATGGAAAATACTTTGACATATATAGCTGTAGGAAAGGGTGGTAAATAGTATGTGAGTTCTGATTAATTTCATCTCATAAACCAATGTTTTCAGAAAAGAGAATGAAAAGCCTTTTAGTCACTGGGATTCTAATTTTCAACAGTATCTCATCTAATCTCCATTGTGTAGTTTTTGAAGTTTTCTATAGTCTAGTTCATCTGACCTTTGCATCTGTATGCTGTGCTGGTCTTTGAAAGCAGGCTGTATGGTGGACTGTCATGTTCAAACCTAGCAGCCTCAACTTTGCATCTTTCTCTCGGAACTATCATCTTGGTGCCCCTTCCCTATTCAGAACCAAATCATCCCTGTTATCTAACTGCAGCCGCCAGGTCTTCAGGCCAGTGCACATTTATTGAGTAACTCCTGTGTTTCAAATAATGCCTAGGTCCTAAGGATAATAAATGTGCTAGAAAGCCATTGTTATTAATACGATCACAATCTAATAGGAAAAACATTATTTAAATGCATAATCACAATAAGTCTGAAAATATGGACATTTATAAAATGTGTGTAAAAGAAAGAGTGATTCACTCTCCATAAATCAAAACTCATTGAAATGAGGCCATGGAAGTTTGGTAGAGTGATACAGGGTGACTGTTGGGAAGAGACCATGAATCCCCATGTAGAGGGGAGTTTCAAGAAGAGGAAACAGATTGTACAAACCCACAGCGGATTGAAACATTCCAGCAGTTACATGGGGAAGTCACTATATTCTAATGTAAAAGGCTGACATCAGTGCATATTGGACAAAGAACCCACAAAACATTGAACAAGATTAGCAAGGGGACACTTACTAGGAGGTAAGGTCAAGGAGGTAGGCTGGGGCCACATCATGAAGGGATCTATCACATAGCATCGGTAGAAAAAAAGCTTGGATTTTCTTCTATTGTTAATGAGGTGCCTAAAAGTTTTGAGGAATAGTGGTGCCGCCAACTGTGTGAGGTGATACATCTGAACTCCTCTCTCACCGGAACCATCAGTGACCTTGCTGTCTGCCACCTCTCTCCCAGCAGACCAAGCTGGCTGGATGCTATGATCTGCACTTTGTGTTGGCATGCCTGCGTGACTTGGAACTTTAGAAGGAGAAACCATCAGGCCGGTGGACACTACAGTAAACCCATGTCCACCTGCTATGGTGAGATCCTCAGCATCACTCCGCAGTTATTTGAGTTTTCCTTCCTAGGTAGGGTTGCTCTGATTCAATTAGTATTTTAAAACTTAGATCTTCCTTTACACTTGTTATGCAAGTGTACAGTTTTATTGTCAGCAAACAAATCTGCCTTTTATCTCTTCAAGAATATTTGAGACTTAATAATTTCTCTAAATACTTCCTCTTTCCCACCAAGAGAAAAACTGCTTAGGTAGAGCTCTCTTTCCACCTTTCCCCAGAAGTCAGAGACAAGATGTCCCGCTCCTTGATGAGAACATCCTGTCCACTTATACCCATGACCCGTTATCTCCAAATATTGGTTAGGTCTTCTCTCCACACTCATGTTCTCTCCTATAGCTTCAGTTTCTCCTCTCCATTTCATTCACTTTAGCTTTGTCTTCTGAGACCACACCCTCAACCAAACCTGGTAGCACCGGGGTTATGGTGCTTTTCTGGAACTGAGTTCCAGCCTTATGTGGGGAGGGGACAGTGAGCCACTTCTTCACACTTCCTTCCATGTTTCCTTTGCTCTCACTACTGTTAGATACCACTGCAGAAATGCGTTACTCTTCAGTTCACATGTCATGAACCTTCACAGTTACACGTGAGTGAGGACCATCACTTGATGCTCTATTCATAAGTATCTGAACATTTCCCCATCACAGAGCTAGATCTTGATTTCTAATCTTGCTACTTGGAGCCTGAGAACACAGATGGGATAACATTAAGTGACCCTATTCATTGACCCCTGTGTATAGTTCTTTGCCTGTGGGGCCTCTCAGGTCAATTGATGGTTTTCTTTCTCAAGCTGAACCACTGTGTACTTTGTTTTTCCCTCATGTCAAGTGGTAATGAGTACTTCCCAGGTTTTGTGCGTTTTGGTAAGTTATTCTTGGAAACCTACTTGGTCCCATGTGCTAGTCTAGATTCTGAAAACATAAATATGAATAAGGAAGACAATGTTTTTGAACTTGCCAGCTGAGCACTTGGGAAATGGGGTACAGGTGAGTAGCATGTAAACAGACAATACACAATTTATTTTAAGCCAATAAATACACAAATTGATTTTTTTTAAAAGAGCCGGGGCTAGGTAGGAGTAGTTAGAATCATGTTACCTTCTCATGCCTGCTGCCTGAGTAGAGTCATCGCACCTCTGTGCTTTGGTCTTTTCATCTTTGTCGGTATGTTCCGCAGGCCTCAGTACAGCTCATTTGTACAGCCAACATTTTGCAGAACAATGTGATCCTCTCTCACATTGAGGAAACTTCTCAGCTCATCTGAATTCTGTGCTATTCCAAAGGTTTTGTTTTGTGTTCACAACAATTTGCCAGTGTACATTTGAAATATTTCATTTCATTAAGCTAAGTTGGGATGGAAGCCCTTTCACACATGGGAGCCTCCCCATCTGGTTGCTGGCATGAACCGTTGGAGGAGGAACAGTACCCGTGCTCTCCTGTCGTCACATCGCGGCATGGAACAGGTCTAGTGAGAGCTGGGACCGAGTACTGTCTTTTTTTAAAAAGCTCATTTTAAGGAGTAGAACTTCACAGGGGCATCCACCGTCCTCGCATGGCTAATTGCGCAAATTCAGAAATCAGTCAAATCAGTTACGCAGCAACATGTAGACCAAACCCCCGGCTCGTTCAGCCATGTTCTGTCTTTCCACCATCTATTCTAGCCTCCTGTGTTCCTGTCAGTCGGGAAGAGTTGAGTGGCTTTAAGAAGCTCTTTTTTTCATCTCTTATTTTGCTAATAGTGAATGAAAACTTTGGCAAAGTAGTCAGAATGATAACAGTATGCTCAGACATAGATTTACAGACTTCTTTCATGATCTCACTGGCTCCAATGTGAGACAGGTCTATACAGCATAAGAAAACTTTAAGCCGAAATAATATTTGCAGCCCGATGGATGAGAACCCACAGGCTAAACAGTAAAATCATACTGTCTGGATGCCCCTCTCTGGTCTTTAATGAGCCACTGCTGAGACAGGTTTTGTCATTTCCACCTGGGGCTTACAATAGGCACTGAGTGGTTAACAAAAGATTAATAAAACACAAGATAAGAAAATTGAGTGTTTAGCTAAAGCCCCACATCCAGGCTTATGTGCAGAAAAAGGTAGAAATAAAAAGTGGATTTTAGGGAGGACTTATATCACAAATATCAGCTCTTCGCTAGGCCTCTCAATGCCCATGGTAAGCTGAGTCAAACATTGTCTGATATCCATGCCTGTTTATACCTGTGATGGTTAATTTTTTGTGTCAACTTGACCAGAGGCTATCCAGACCTGGTTAACCATTACTCAGGTGTGTCTGTGAGGATGGATCTTCTGGATGAGATTAACATTTGAACTTGTAGACTGAGTAAAGCAGATTGCCCTCCCTAACGTTGGTGGGCCTCATCCAGTCCATTAAAGGCCTGAAGAGAACAGGAAGGCTGACCCTTCTACAAGCAAGAGGAAATGCCTCCTGCCTGACTGCCTTGAGCTGGGACATCAGTTCTAACCTGTCTTTGGATTTAAACTGAAACCTGGGTTCTTTGTGGATCTCTGGGGCTCTGAATGCGAATCTTAGAACTTGTCAGCCTCCATAATCATGTGAGCCAGTTCCTTACAACTGATCTATATATCCTATGTATCTGCCTATCTGCCTGTCATCTGTCTCCCTATCTCCTGTGGGTTCTGTCTCTCTGGAGCGCCCGGACAAGCGCAGTACCCAAGAAGCTCTGTTGCTGGGCTGGTCTTTGTACTTCAGTTGGGAGCAATGGGCATGTGGAGCCTGAGGGACATTGCTCAGCTTTCAGAAGGCCCCTCCTTTCCTGTGCCTCTTCCTTGGTTCTCCTTTCCCCTGACCAAGGACCTTTGCTAATCTGCATAATGATCTCAGGGATACCTCTGTTTTCACCCACTTCTTTATTCCAACTTAGTTACCATGAGGATGATATTTTTTATGTAGTCATCAATACTCTTATCACTGGGTTCCTACTATTGCCCCAAATACCTAACATGACACACAGAATAGTGCCAACTGCATCCCGAAATAATCCCATAGCAGATCCTCTACAGACCCAGAAGACCTCATTCTCTTGATCCAAAAGAACAGTAAAATACACCCACACATTTCAACACACCAAACAGCAATATGTCAGAGTGTGACTCAATTCACTTTGAAAGAGGATGGAAGGAAGATGGGAAGACAGAAAGGGAGAAAGGGAGGGAGGGAGGGAGGTTGTGTTTGCTTTGCACAAGCCATTATCTCGGTGATGTCATGTCACTAAGGTAAGTAAGAAGCAGGATGTTACCTTCAGGAGTTAATAAGCTAGTGAAGGATGGGAACTTGTGCTCAATTAGCTCCAGTGTAAAGAAATACTCTAAGGGAACTCTCAGCCCATGTGCTTGCCAGTCAATCAGAACCATTCCCACTTTCCATTAAGTGAAACATTCGAGACGATCCAGCAAAGCCCTTCTTCCCTAAGGCAGCTGGGTGTCTGGCTCTGACACAAATGATTTTTATGCTCCATATTATATCTAGTGATGAAGGCAACTATCCTAGAAAGCACTGTTGTGTTCCAGGATTATTTTTTTTAAAAAGCATGGAAAAAGGGGACAGTACCCAAGAAGGGGTGCCTTAAATTATGTTCCCCTTTTGTTCCATGTGTTTAGACATGATGACAAGACCCCCAAAATGAGCACTGATGTCTGAGGAGCTTCAAGAATTCAGAATCTGTCTTCCTGCATATCCCAGTGAGGATCACCAGAACTCAGTATCAGTCTTATAAACAAGGATCTAGGTGGTTCAAAATACTTTACATTTATTAATAAAACTCACTCACAGATAGATAGATAGATATATTTCTCCTAGCAGAGTTTCTTTCTTCATATGTCTAAGTTTAATATCCAATTACAGCATCTCAAGCCCTAGAGTAAGTGCCTTGCCAGTTGTTCAGGCTTCATAATAGAGCAGTAAGATGAATGATAATCTATTTTACAGATGAGAAAAAAAATAAGGTTTAGAGTATTGTAAAAAATTACCCAAGGTCACCGGTTGGTAAGTGGGAGAACTAGGATTTAATCTTAAATTTGCTGGACTCTGGGACATGGTTCTTGATACCAAACCATGGGTCCTGAGTCACGCTCATGTAGTGATGGACATCTAAGGAAAGAGTGAGGTGGTAGGCAAGACGAAGAAAAGACCAGGTCTCTTTCCACTCAAACAGTTATTCATAAGTTCATCCATTCATCATTTATATTTAGCTTCACTTTGTAAAAGTCACTGAGCAGGCTGTCACAGGCACATATATCAATCATAGTCCATGGCTTCAAGTAACTTAGAAATGTATCCTTTGAATTGCTGGCATTTTGCTTTTATAGTTCTCTCTCCTTCCTCCCCAGTTTCCTAACTGTCATTCCTGTCCTATGCTCACTCACCTCCCTTCTCCCCAAATGCTTAACCTCCAGCGGGAGTCCAAGCCTCACCTTCTCCAGAAAAACCCTGAGCATACCTGTCCTCCTCACATACTTTACATGAGATGCAGCCTTTTTGATTTTTTCCAAATGGACTATAAGCTTATGGAAAACATCTGTGAATAATAAATACATTTCCCCCACCTATTAAAACACAATACTAGACCCATAATGGCTGTTAAGTAACAATAATTTTCAGCTATGTGTATTTCTTGAAGTTCAGCCATACACTATTGGCTTAGTTACATAAAATAAATACATCGCTTAAGTTGCCCAACCCTTTTTAAAAAATATGGGTATAACTGATGTTTTCCCTGACCTCCTGGTAAATACCCAGTTTCCAATCTTGTCCAACATCTCTCAGTACCAGGGAGCATGTCATTAATTTGCAGCCACATTCGTTCCCCATGATTATGAAAATCAACTCTGGAAAATGGGTAACTGATCATCTAAAAAACTTTCGTGCACAACACATAATTTTTCATTTGGATTTAAAAAATTTCAAAACATTACACCCTGCACACAAAACTGTCAATATACATTTTTTGTTTATTTGTGCCATACGTATTGGGCTCTAATTTGGAAGGGACTTCCTTTTTTTCCATCAGCCACGTTCTTTTTGTTCATTGTTACCACTCCGGAACCTTGTATCTTGTGGAGATTTGATGGTGACCTCACAGGTACCTTATTAATAATAAACCAGAGGGGCTCAGCAGAGCTTGGGTTTGGTGTAATAAATGATATTGCAAGTAAGTGCCGTGTTTGCAGTTTGGGAATTTAGAGGAATATAACAACCAAGATTGAAGGTCTGACAGGTAGTAAGAGTGAGTAGGGGTGTGGACTGACCTTTTATGGATCTGACACATGCTTATGGTTATTAATTACTTTTACATTTTGCCTTGCTAATTGTCATTCATTCTTCCCAGTTACAATGTAATTGAATTTAAAAAATAATGCTTCGAATGTCAGGTCCAGATATTACACTTTGCCTCCGCCCAAGGAAGTGCATACAGAGTTTAGGTTGTTTGACATGATGGCTAATAAGCTAACTTCAAGGTGAGTAATGAAGCATAGGAGATTCCAGGAGGTTATAAAGGAGAAAGAAGATCATGGAAATTTAATGTGTAGATTTTTGTTCATCAGTTAATGAGCACGCAATTCAATTGTTCTCTATATCAGGTTCTTTAAGTCACTAGGAAAGACAACTGCTGGTGTAGTTCCAACTCTATATGTCTTTAAAAAACAGTCTATTTCCCCTGCATTCTGTGCCTAGCACCATGCTAGGTGATAACATCTGTTTAACACACAGCTTCAGTCACATGAATGTTGCTATCTGGGCCACTCAGCATAGTTCAATGTTTCTTAATAGCTTGAATATGAGCCTATTTTTTTTTATATTAAAGTATCGTTGATATACAGTCTTCTGCTGGCTTCAAATATACAACACAGTGATTCAACAGTTACCCATATTATTAAATCCTCACCCATCTAGTGCAGTTACTATCAATGTAGTAAGATGTTACAGAATCATGCTGTACTACTGTCCCCGTGACCAACTTATATTGTGACTGAGAATTATTGTGCCCCTTTATCCCCTCCACCCTCCCCACCCCAACTCACTCTACCCAACCCTCCCCCTTGGTAACATCTTAGAGAATCTAAGGAAAATGTTGAATCCTTTCCCACACACAGGCACATAAGCATATATACACTAGAACTTGTGAACAAA
This sequence comes from Manis javanica, assembly GCF_040802235.1. Lineage (NCBI taxonomy): Eukaryota > Metazoa > Chordata > Mammalia > Pholidota > Manidae > Manis > Manis javanica. The sequence continues at coordinate 226,148,861 of NC_133156.1, forward strand.
TTGGAAAGCAGAGGTAGGGGGTCCTTAACGCTTTGTTGCAATGAAATCCTAGAATAGGAATGTCTGGGACAGGGGTCAAGCTGACCAGTGACCCAGCTATACCATCGCCCCACCCCAGCAGTGGATGCTCAGATAATGATCTCTGGTTACAGGGAATGATTAAGTCATGTCTTTTGTCCTTCCTTAAGAAAGCAGGCAGATGAGTGATTCATTTTTTGGTTAAAATTTTCAGCCAAAATAGCTGTTACTTAATTAAGCTTTATAGAGCAGACTTGAAGATTATTATGATGATAGTTCATTCCTTGATAGTAGAAGTTGAATAAGGAACTTCAGTGAATGGAGAGACCACCTGCCCAGGGTGAGGCCTGGAGCAAGAGGTAGTGTTGCCAGTCCTACCGCCTCCTCTCATAAAGTCAAACAGTGCTGCATGCTTAGCGCTATACACATTTCTGAAAAAGGCCCAACTGCCCCCACTCTACCATTAACACCAGGATATATCAGTCTTGTCCAACACCTCCTCCTCATCCGCACATGACCTGACACTTCACAGTTATCAGGAGAAACTTAATTGGGAACCCAAATATCACAATCATATACACATCTCTTTTTTCAAGATGAGAGACTAGAGGTTCTGAGAAGTATAAGGACATATTGGATAAGCCTACATTCAGCCTTGGAGTTGGAAATGAAAGCCAGCCCAGCACTTTCAGAATCAGGCTCCGTGTAACCAGTGGGAATACAGCTCCTTGGGATTCAGCAAACCTGTTGCAACTGCTTTCAGGCAGAAAGCAGCCTGAAAACAGAAGTATTGACCTCTGTTAGAGAGAAGCCCGCTCGAAGATCTAACGAAAGTTCATGTCTAATGGATGTGTTCTTCAGTGCCTCTCTGTAAGGCAAGATGCCTTCAACAGCATCTTTGAAATTATAGTACTTTGTTCTGATTTCACAGTAAATGCTCCGATGGCTGTGAGCTCTCTTGGGTTCCTTCTTTCTTTGCTGTGCTGTGAAAACACACACTGCATATACGTTGCTATTATCATTGTTGCTAAGATTAAGAGAGCATGCGTTTCTACCCCATCATCTGTGCAGAGCAGAGGCAGTGAATCCTGCTGGAGCGTAATAACAATCTATAAGTAAACCAGTCAGGGTAAAAAATCTATCAAAAATGTGGCAATTTACAAAAATATGTCCCTCAAGCACACCAAAGTTGTCATCAAAGTGAGTTAGCTGCCAATTAACTTCTCCATTTTGCACAAAGGGCACAGAATTCTAGTGTAAAAATAAAACCAGTTAATGCATATGTGCTGTCTATGAACAATAAATCAGAAACAAAAAGGGAACATACCACTCGCTGCTTCTATATATGTTCTCATCTGATGAAATGCTGCTGTTCAGGGTTCTGATTTAGGAAGATGACTTTTGAAGGAGACACTAATGAAGAGATTTTTGCCTACAAATTTGAGCTTCGAATTTCAGCCAATGAGCACTTACTAAGTGTCAAATATGTTCCAGGCGCTGGGTCACAAAAAGCAAGACAATTTGTTAAAAACCATTAGCACTGCTATCCATTCCTGTTAGAGGTTACAGTCAGTATATTTATATTCTCAACAAGTCATTCACTTTTCACATTGATCATTCTGTTAATTAACTTTTGGCAAATTCATCTATATCCTGAATAGAAGGGTAGAGGATGCTGTATGTGCCTCAGAGAGAGAGAGAGGCAGAGAGAGAGTGAAATGGTCAGGAAAGGAGGTGATATTTGTACTGGCCCTTGAGAGATGCTTAGGGTTTAATCATTTCCAGCCAACCTGCTCGTCTTGGCTGGAAATGAACATTAGTGTGTGCTTGTTCTGCTTCACTTACTCAACTGAATTCTCTCAAAAACAAAGAAATAAAAATAACAACCGCCACCTTTGTATCCTGCCTCCCAACCCTGAGGGTCCGCTGGTGAGTTCTGCAGCCCTGGCTCTGTGCAACGCAGAGGGTTGCCCATTTTTCCAGCATTCCCTGTCTCCTGGGATCATGGGGAGTCTCTTGAAGCTTGAAGACTGACTCTAATACAAGAATTTCATGTCACACGCTAGAGCTTGTGAGGAAAGTATGCAGTCACTGAGGGCTCAGAGCACTTTTCCTCTGTCCACATGCATCCACCCAGCTTTCAGGCAACCGCTTGCTCACTCCTCTTGAGGGTGGCACGGTGCTTCCATGCGCTCTTCTTAAATAGCCTCTCTGCACACCAGCTCATCTACTGCTCAGTTTTTCCATCAAACGTTCCTGACCTTCATTGCCTTTGACAGTAATGCTCTTACCTAAAATCTCATAGTTCATCACTTCTACTTCTTTTATGCTTTGATCATTTTCTTCAGTCATGGAAGTCAATAAACATTGAGCCTACTGTATTCTAGGTATTATTGTGGAAGCTTTGAAACAGCACAGAACTAAAAAACACAAATCTTTGCCTTCTTTGAGTGTACATTGTTTTGTGCGGAATGAGACAATAGACCAATAAGTAGCAGATACAATAATATGTGTTTTGAGGAAACTAAATTGCAACAAAGAGAAGGACTGTTTGAGTACTGTGAAATGTTAAAGAGGATTATCAGAGAATGCTTCACAGAGAAGGGAATGTTTAAGCCAAAATTTGAAGGAGGTATAATTAGACAAACATTTATCAAACAGCTGCTGTTTTACTACTCCCTGAGACTGTACAATAAATAGACGGATGATGATCTATCTAGAATACATAGATATGGATAAGTAGTTGATAGGTGATCTAGATAGAAGACAGATAGTATATAGATGGATAGATGTAAGTTCCTTGTCTCTATATTATTTCAATTCAATATTAGGCATTAAACAACTATTTATTATTTAGAGAGAAGCCTACTTATTATTTTTATCTTTGGTACCCAATACAGAGGAACATACTGCTTGTAAAAGAACGGATGAATAGTGGAAGGCTAAATGAATGCTGTTCTATATTTTTAAGCTTTTTATATTTGCTTATTATATTTATATATTTATATATTTATGTTTAAGCTTTTTCTTAGTTCCCACCCCCAAAAAATGTTACGGAAGGGGAAATAATGTAAATCAGCACCGCCGTATTTTCCAACCTCCTTTTAAGTTAGCAGGGACAGGTGACTAGTTTTATACAACAAAACATGAGCAGAAGTGACAAATAATCACTTTTGAAGCAAGCATGTAAAAAGATAATGCATAAGCCTCCGATTTTCTCTTCCCCCTCTATAGAAATCCTGAAGGCCAGCTGTTGAAATGAAAATGTCAAAAATAGAGCACCCTGGATCACTGGATGGAGAAAAGACTCATAAGTTAAAGGGTAAGCCGATTTTAGGAGAGAGAAATAAACTTTGCTTTTCTAAGTCACTAAGATGTTAGAAGTTATTACCATGACATTGTCTAGTCTCTTCTTTCCAAATGAGAGTATGGGATACCATTGTTGGGAGTGTGCAATTAGTCTTTTAAGCATCACTCATTGAAATGTAGCAAAATGGGACTGAGAACACAGAGTTCTCAGAAATTATATTGAGAGACTCAGATTAGTTGAAAAGTCCTAATATAAGTGGTAGGTCAGCTCGAGGAAGGTAAAGAACTTTTACAAAGTTACCCGTGCGGCTTCTGGAAACCCTATATCTCAGCCCCCAGCTAAGTTTCTTTTGCTGCTGTGCCATCCACCCTGGGTTTCGTGGAGGAGGGGTCAAGGAGGGTAGCAACTTCCGCTTGTTCAAGATCCTGAAGCACTCCTAGGGCACCAAGTGGCTGTGGAGAGCAGGAGCATTTCCTGCCCAGGGGAGGGCTTATGTCGAATACCCGAGAGCTGATAGTTTACACCGCAGTCCTGCTAGCCCTGGGGCACTGGAGTCACTGTCACTGCTGCCCAGGAAGCTACTCTTTCTGTAACCTCTTCCTCTCAAATCCCATGTAACACCGCTTGTGAGCTCTTTATACTCAGCCTTTTAAGAATAGGATATACTCCATTTGCTAAATTCATTTGCACACCTCACCTTTGCTTTGCAGTCCAAAGCAATTGGCTTCTGTCTTCAGCTCTTCAGTGATGCTGCCCTTCGGCTAAGATCTCAGTGAATCTCAAATTGGTAAATGCAGTGGACACTTGATCCAACTAAACTCTGGTAAATTTAATCCTCCTGGTCTCTCCCTTTGCCACTGGCACTGATTTTTCTGCCCATGGCTTACAAGCTAGTAACCCAACGGCTTAATTCATGACCCACAGGTCCATTCATTCCATACATCCTGGTGAATCTAATCCAGTCTTGTGATTCTTGACTACCACCTACGTGGTGATGACATCTGTGTCAATGTGTTTAGCCTTGACTTTTCGTCTGAGCTTCAGACTTGTATATGCAAATTTCTGGTAAACATCTCCAATTGGATATACCACAGAAACTTCAAAATTACTGTATTTTTAACTCAGCTTACTATGCACCACCAGGTGGGATTTGTGTGTGTGTGTGTGTGTGTGTGTGTGTGTGTGTGTGTGTATGTGTGTGTGTATGTGTGTGTTCCTTGACTCAGTGAGTGGCACCATTATTCATCCAGGTCCCCAACCAGAAACATGGTCGTCAGGCAAACTTAAACCCCAAAACGAAATCTGTAAGTTCTTGCATATTGTAATTCTGAACATTCTTTTGAGTCTGTTCGGTGATAAGTAATAACCTTTTGTTCAGGCTGTCACATGATTTTCTATTACTTCTGACACAATCTCTAATCTAAACAGTCATCTCGGGCTCTGCTCTTAAGATATCCCCACCCCATCTCCCTTGCTCCAGTTCCTGACACAGTCTCTTTGCATACTTGCCAAGATGATATGAAAAATGAAGCCACATAATGTTTCTCTGTCACACTGATGACCATTCAGAATTCCTTCAGCCACATAGGCAGGCCCATTTTCTCCCATTGTACTTCAGTAATGGAACCAGTATATATGCCTGTAAATTTCATGTGTTTTCAACACTATGTCCATATTGTTTCAATGCCTTTACTGTCCTTCTCTTTGTTGTAAACTCTTTTTAACCTCGCAAACTGCTATTCTTTTTCAAGACATAGCTCAAATATTACTTCCTCCAAGAATCCTTCCTGGAACCATCCAGAATGGAGAGATTTTTTTTTCTTTATAGTATCCTGTGTATATCCTCTGATACCATGTATTTACTCATCCATGTCCACCACCTGACTATTAACCCACTGAAGAGAAAGAAGCTGTCCCAAGATAACACAACCCCAGACCCTGGTGAAAACCATCTTCCAATTTCATCTTTCCAATGAGCCTGTTCTGGGCACTTTTTATGTGCTATGGCCTCTGAATACTGAAGCCAGTGGCGAGGAGCAGGGTAAGGAGCCTGCCAGGAAGTCCTTGAGCGTTGAGTCCTTGAGTTTGCATATTTCCCTATAAGGTAACCTAACACAAACAATAATTATTTGTTAGAATCCCCATTTCCTCCCATAAATAGATTATAATAAAAATGTGAACAAGTGAATTAACAAAATTTGAAAGCAGGATATCAGACTTTTGGGGAACCAGGGCCCCAAATAATGTGGGTGTCCTAGCATGTTTTATCTCTATCTTCATTTTCACATCTACTTACTCTTTTTACCCAGTTAATTGTTTTTTCTTGTTGTCAGCTCTTTTTTCCTGCTTCCTAGACCATGCAGAGAAACTTAATTATAAGATCCTGTTTTAGTCCATTCAGGCTGCCATAGAAGAATGCCGCAGGCTGGCTGGCTTATCGCCAACAGAAACTTATTTCTCACAGTTGTGGAGGCTGGAAGTCTGAGAGCAAGATGCTGGGAGATTCAGTCTGGTGATGGCTTGCTTCCTGGTTCATAGCCATCCGCTCTCTGTGTCCTTACATGGCAGAAGGGACAGAGGGAGCTTTCTGGAGTTCCTTTTATGAGGGCACTCATCCCATTCATAAGGGCCTCACCCTCATGACCTAATCACTCCAACAGTCCCTACATCCAAGTACCTTCCCACTGGTGATTAAGATTAACACATAAGTTTGGGGAGGTTGGGGTGGTGGTGGTGGTGGGGTGCTGGAATGCAAATATTCACTCTATAAGCAGATCACATATTTAAATGACCTGAATTTCAGCTAGTGAGCACAAAATAATGCTTTCCTTTAATTTTGTTTCTAAAACTTGAGGGAGAATTTTGGTTGGTATATTATGAGTCTTACCTGGGCAAGAAAAAAAAATGTTCAGGAGGCAGAGGTAAGTTGTACAATCATGGCAGGTCAGAGGCAACACTGGGTATTGAATAAGATTTGTTTACCAGATTAAATGGGAAGGAATTGTGCTAGCAGGGTAATATCTGTCTGCTACAATGATCATCCTGCACATATGTGCAATACATTTCATAGCTTACAAAGTCATTTTTATAAAGACGATTCACAGCTATTTTCTCTTATTTCATGTGCAGCCCCTGTGATTTAAGTGATATTATCGTCATTTTATCGATGAGGAAACTAAAACTTAAAGAGAAGAAGAAACTAATCTAATTCAAAGAGCTAGTAAAGACTGATTATGGCATGCTTAATTACCTTCATTCTTTAATAAAAATGCCTTGAAATGTTGATTAACACCTGTGGGCATCTGGGAATCTCTGAAAATTGATGGGGACTAAACAACAGGGCTGAGCAGTCTGGTAGGTGACACACGGTGCCGAATGGAGTGCCACTTTCATTTCTTCTCAAAATGAAATCTTGTTGAAAAAGGCAATATTGTTGAGATCTTTTTCTGTATGAAACTGATTTCTCTGTCTGTAACTGTGGGTTTAGTCTTGAAATAAGGCACTCTAGGCTTACTAATTTTCATTGCAACAAGTTATACCTCTGGGATCATTTGTGCATTCGCCATGTGTTTTTTGAGCATGTGTAAGTACAGGGCTGTATGCTTGACAATGGGAGACATAAAAGACAGTCCCTGCCATCCACCAGTCATTATCAGTCAGGCCAGGGATAGATACATGTAACTATTTACAAGTGATAAAGGCCACTAAAGAGGTAGAAATAAAATAAGATGGGAATTCTGAGAAGGGAACCCCATTGCCACATTGCAACCAGAAAGGGCACTGGTGGGAAAGTCTCTCTCTAGTGGGGCCCAGGAAGGTAATCCTAAATGGCTGAGTGGGAAACAGTCCAGACTCAGCCCTGCCTGAATCCATCAGCTCAGGGCCTTATAGTCCATCTCACCGAGGCCTTTCCTCTCCCAGTCTTAGATCCATCTGCCCTCCCAGAAATGCCCACAGGTCCTATTTACTCTCTGCAGGTCCACAGTCCTGCACCCACTCACTGAATCACATCACACACACACTCCAAAGCCTGGCATTGTTAGTATAAATGCTAGAATATTACAACTTACTGCTCTTTGCCCAGATAAAAGTGTGCCTTTCTAAATAGGAAAATGATTTGGTTTACAGTCCAATAGTATATCATTAGGGAGTTGTGCAGAAAAGCTAAGAAGGGAGATCCATGATTCGCTGAAATGGTCTGTTTTTTATCTTTTTTTTAATACTGTTTTTTTCAGTCACTCCTGGTTCTTTAGGACAAACACGGGTTGGCAGGGAGCCTTGTCTGAAACTGGCTTTAGCCAGGCTATAGCTGAGCTGGCTCAAGTGCCTTATGAATATATATCAATATATGTGTGTATATATACATTTAAATATGTAAAATTATTTAGCCAGTCAAATGTATTTTTAGCATCTACTATTTACTGATTTACATGGATACACATACACAAAAAACGTCCTTGATTGTACTAGCATTATAATTGGCAGTAAATATATGACAGGATATAATTTTAAATAATGATACATGCTATCAGAAAAATAGTGCTGAAAGAGTGGTTATTTTAGATAAAGGAAGTTAGAAAAGACCCAGAGGTAGCATTTGAGAGGAAATAGGAATTAAAAGATAGAGTGAACCATATGGAATCTGAGGGCAGAAGTCAGTAGGCAGGAGAAAGAGCTAGTCTAGATGTCCTGGAACCGGAAAAACCTTGCTGTTTTGGGAAAACTACAGGGCCACTGAGACTGAACACAAGTGAAGGGAGAAGTTAAGAAGATGAGGTGTGAGAGAAGAAGGGGCTAGATCATGCAGGCTGTTAGAGACTCAGCATCAGGAGTTTATGATTTCTTTGAAGTGTGATTGGGAAGCCAAGAGTCTTTTGAAAGACAACATCACTATATGTGAAGAAATAACTCTGTTGGGAAGGAGTACCTGGGAGGGAACAAAAATGGAGCAGAGAGATAAGTTTGTGGCATTTGCCACGATCTAAACTCAGACTTAGTAGTTGTATAGAAGGGAAGCCGAATTTAGGGCATATTTTAAATGTAGTCTTGCAAATGAAATGGAAATGAGGAGTGAGAGAACAAAAAAGAATCGAAGGATGACTTACTGAGTTCTGACCTGAGCGACTGCTGGAGTAATGTTCCCAGCTATGATACAGGGAAAGTGGAAGAAAGAGCCAGATCTTGGTGGGTGCAGGAGTGATGTGTCGATTAGATTCTTGTAATCGGCAGGTGACATTTGAAACATCCTCCTGTTGATGTCAAGTGCACAGCTGGAATTTAGGAAAAGGTTGGGGAAAACTCGAGGGTCATCAGAATATAGTTGGGATATAAAGCCACGAGATTAGATGAAATCATTTAGGGTGTGGGTATAGAGAAAGAGGTTCAGAAATTAAGCTTTGAGGCACTCAATCACAGAGGAATATTGACATATCTGAAGGCATGAAACCCTGTTGAATCGGGCACTCCGGACCCGTCTGGGATGTGTGCTGTGGGCGACACGTTGCCCTGCCGCACTCTTTTCCATCCTTCTTTGAACCCCAGGAGGCTGGGGTCTAGGGACTGTTTCAAGCAGGTCTCCTTGCTCCGTTGCTTCAGTTTGGATTTAAACATTAGGTGGAATCAGCAGGAGGTTGGAGGGAGGAGGAGAAAGAGGTCGAGGTATTAATTCATTTTGCTTTCTCAGTAGTACAGGGTTCTTGGCTGTGATAAATGGCTATTCAAAATTGGAGGTAACTATAATTCCCTTAAGTTTACTAGGATATTAACTAATCCCATTTAATTCCAAAGTCACACGTGAAAATCAAAGCATTTGTCCTTTTTTAAAACCTGAAGAGAAGAAACAAATATCAGTTCATTGCTATCTCCTCACTATCCTAAAAACTATGTATTAGGTGATGCTCAGTATATTTGGTATATGAATGAATGTGTGTCTTTAGTATTTTCCAGACACCCCAAAGTAAGATTGCATGGTTGAAAAAAAGCAGAAAGGGACAGGAACTAGAGTTAAGTGGAGCAATTCATAGGAAATTGGAAAAAAAAGATGGAGAAATAATACCTCCTTGAAAACATCTAATTGACAGAATTAGAGAGCGACAGTGTGGGGAAGACTCAGTGTGGCAGTATGGTCTATAGATCTTGACTTGGGCTTCCACCTACTTCCAAACTCTTCAATATCTTATGAGAAAAGACAACTGGAGTTTACATTTTTTTTTGAATCTGGTTATCTAAAAATAAGAATAATCTAAAGTCACAAACTTGGATATATTCTGCTGTCTATTCACTTCACACAAACCCCCTGGATGATATAGGTCATGTTCTCACTGCAGGTCAGAAGTGTTGGCTGAACTGACCAGTTAAGGCAAGACAGCATCCGAAGTGTAGAGATGGTCAGTCTCCCCCCGTCCAGTCTCAGGCACTTGTCCTTGGGACAGGATGACAAAAACTAGACCATGCAGGAAAGCCTGATGGACTTTCTGAGTGTGTTTCACACTGCATCTTCTGTTGGCATAGCCTTGCAGCCCTCTGATGTCCAGTGACAGTGATCAAGACCTTCTCCAAGAGTGCTGGTGACTTGAGATCAAACCACTCCTCCAAGGTTCGCCCTAACAGATTCATGCTGATGGGCTCTGGCCTCCAGGTCAGAAGCTCCCCAGAGCAACCCTGACCCCATCTCATCCCCTGACAGCTCCAGGAGTCCCCACTGGGCTTGTGATTAATTTCACACAGCACATCTCTGTAGCCGCATGCATTCTGGTTGGAAGATGGTTCATGTTCACAATAGCTGTGCTATTCCTCAGCACCATAGAATGTTTTCTGTCTGAATGCAGGAGATCAGTTGAGTTTTTGAATTAAAGTCATTTTGCACAATGGATGCTTAGGAGGACAATCTCTGAAATAATACAAAGTAGATATCTTGTCAGTAATGAGTATGCCGCAGGCCAGTTCTCTGCGATGTTACTGTCTGGCAAACAAACCAAGTAAAGCAAATGAGATACATTGATCTATGTGCAAAGTCTCTTTTTCCTTTTTATAGAAGCTATGACATAGACAGCATCTGAGCAATCTTGCAGACTTGTTTATGTCATATGTATCTGTTTGAATATTCAGTTTTGTCAGTGAGTTTTGTTTACTTATTTTTTGTTTTATTTGTTGTAAGCATTCAGCAGTATTTATTTTTTCAGCCTTATTAAAGTATAACTGGCACATAAAATTGTAAGAATTTATAAGGTGCCCATCAATGATGACTTGATATACATAAAATTATAAAAAGATTGCTTCCATCTAGTTAACATGCCCATCACCTCACATATTTATGTATCTCATTGTTGTTGTTGAGACTCCTTAAGTTATAGGTTAAATTTCAAGTATACAGTACAGTGTCATCAATTATAGTCACCCTGTTTTATATTAGATCCTCAGACCTTATTCATCGTATAGCTGAATGTTTGTGTCCTGTTACCAGCCTCTCCCTAATTCCCCTACACTTTACTTTCCCACTCTCTGTTTCTGTAAGTTTGATTTTCTTTTCTTTTCTTTTAATTTTTTTTTTTTTAGAGTCCATATAGTATTTGGTTTTCCCTCTGGCTTATTTCACTTAACTTAATGCCCTCAAAGTCTATCTTTGTTGACTCAAATGGCAGGATTTCCTTCTTTCTCTTGGCTATATAATATTCCATTTAATCTATATACCACAACTTCTTTATCCATTCACCCACTGACAGACACAGAGTGTCTTCATATCTAGCTCTTGTGAATAATGCTGCAGTGAACATTACAATGCAGTTGTCCCTTTGAGATTCTATTTTCATTTTCTTTGGATATATATTCATAAGTGGAATTGCTAGATCATATGGTAGTTGTATTTTAAATTTTTTGAGGAACCTCCATACTATTCTCCATACTGGCTACCTGAGAAATATTGTTTATTTTTAACTTCAGTTCCTATTTGATTACTTGAAGGGATTAATTAAAATAGTCACTGACCCATCAGAAAAACAGAATGGAAGTCTGAGTGTTGGGTTTGAATCCTGTCTCCATTATTGATGGGCAATAAGAGCATGGTCAAATTACTCACATCTTCATATAAGAAAATGTTTATACTTTATACTATTGTGTATATGAAATGAGATTTTCATGGTAAAGCACTTTTTCAATACATTTTGCAAATATTAAACCCTTACTTAGATTAAAAATAAAAAAATATTACACTAGTAGTGCTTTCAGAAAAAAAAAATTAGGCTACAAAATACCAGAGAGCCTCCTCTGCTCAATATTGAGAACAGAGGCATTTGTTTAAAGGAATTTGATGTTGGACTAGAGAAAATAATCATTTAAGCATTATTGGAGTGATTGGATAAAAGGAATTCACAATTTTCTAAAATTCCAAGGGTCACTAAGAGTTGGGTAGAGGAGAAGGGGTCCTACCCCAGCCCTAACACACCCATAGAAAACTTTTGAGGTTAGCAAAGAGGAAATTCAAGTTTTTTTTTCCTTTAAGCTTGACTCTGAATCTCTGACCAAAATGTTCCAAGACTAACAAATTTGCCACTGCCTTGTATTCTGACTAAATGGTGGGAGTCTTATGTGTAGGGATCATTTCACGTCTCCTGACACAGACAGAACAGTAGAGGACACAAGGTAGGTATTTGACAATGACCTGTTAATTGATTCTCTTGCTGCATTTCAGGTCCGTCCCTGAAGAGAATGTAAAATATCTTTAGATGCCCAAAGCATAGCAACAAGAAATATTTTTATTGATGCAGTATCATGTGTCCTGTGACCAAGTAAATGGCTCTCAGGACACCGTCCCATGAAGGGCGGTAGCGGCACTGACCCGCTTCACCATGCTCACATTAGCATGACCCCCTTCTCCAGCACCCGCGTTTATTAAATAAACATGGGAGGAAATAACTCTCAGTGCTTCCACCCAAACTTAAAATTGGTGTTACACAACCCAGTAACTGTCTAGTGCGCCTTATCCCTTCCCTTCTATTAATAATACATTAAACCTCAGTTATAAAAAACCCAGAGAAAAAAGAAAAAGAGAAGATGATAATGATTTCTTGACAGATCTTGAATGAAAGGCTTTAACATAGCTTTAACTGAGCTTGACACACCATTTTTAATGTTCAAGTCCCTTCTATTTCCCAATCTGTTCATTCTTAATTGAGAAGTCCCACTTATGGATGGCACAGAGAGTTTAATGAACCTCCAACCTAAAATCATCAATTCAAAATACCTGATGTTGATTATGCATTATTTGGTGATAAGAGCTCTCCCTGGTAATGTCTGCATAGAAATGGGCTGAATAACCATGTTTTGTGAATAGAACCCACACTGTTCAAATTGGAATGTTTTATTAATCACAGTTCTTAAAAGATATTGAACATTGGAGGGGGTAGAACAGGAAATAAATAATACATATTCTTGAAATGGCCCTGAGATGAGTAGCTGTTCTCTTTATAAATATTACAAACCTCACATAATCCCTTAGGTAAAGACACAATATTCGACACACATAATGATAAACAACAAAAAAAAACCCCAGCATTTTAACTTGAACCAGGGATTTCCTGGTTGTGGTTTGCTTATGCTTTTAATACAATATTCCCTTAGGTCTTAGGAACTAGGCTATTAGTAGCCCCACATAACAGATGATTATCCTCAGGTGAAACAATTGACCCACATAGGAATACATCTGGTCACTATCAGAGACTAAATAATATGAAATAGAAGAAATAATCCATCTCCAGGAAAGGTGAGGATATCATTTTAGTATCGTCTAGTGCTGAATTCATTTTGGGCATACATGTGGTTATAGCTTTTTAAATCATTTCCCTATAAAGTAGAATCTGGGTGTTGCTGAAATTTGGTAAACACTTTTAATTGTATTTGTTGTTCAGAAGAATTATCATGGCATGCATTAGTACTCTGAAACTAATTGCTCTAATTAGCAAATGTTATCAGTGGCAAACTGACACAGAGCATTTTATTTTACACAACGTCGTTAATGATTTAGGAAAACAAAAGGAACAGGAATTTTCCCATAGCCATCGGGTTCTCTTGAGCCAGAAAGACCCATATTCCTTTTTCTCTGGCTTTTGGCTCCAGCTGCTGAGATCAGGGGTTGGTGCTAGGGTACTTCAAGTCCCTGGAACACCCTCTTCCCAACAGTTCTTACATTCTGGCTGCTATTTTCACAGATTCCCCAACCATCTTTATAGCTAACTATCTGTTGACATATTTCAGGCTTATCTTTTCAACTAGAATGAGGCTGGCAACTATGTCTAATTCATCTCTGTATGACCAATATCTGAGCCTGGAGTAGTGTCTTTTTACAATGTCTTTATACAGCAGTAATTTCACAAAACTGTTTGATTATTTGATTGGTATTTGAATGACACATCAATTTAAGGACAAGCAAGTTTTCATTTTAAAATATTTTCTCTGGAAAATCAGGGGAATAAGAGCACATCTGCTTAAAATATGTTTAAGTAGAAATGATGTATCTTATATTTCCAATTCCTGATCTTGTTCAGATCAGAATAATAGCCCCACAAGTTTCAGACTTATGGGAAGACAGATTTTGTTCCATTTTATTAAACATTTTGAGGACCTTCTATGATCAATCATTAGCAGACACAAAAATATATAAGGTAAGGTGCTGTCCTCAAGTACATTTTTGGAGAAAACAAATGTAGATATAGGATAGATGAAAAAGAGATACAAGATACAATGAAAAGAGTTTTAAGTAAACTCCCAACGGACTCACTGCTCACTGAAATTTAAGGTTGTTGCACATCTGTTGAACTCACAAGCTCTGTGAGTACAAGATCTATGTTTTTATTCTCTCTTATGTCTCAATTCCCGGCAAGTCCTACAAAGAAATCGTATGACCAGACATTTATCCAAAAAGGATATTCTCTAGAAATTTCTCTTTTCTGATATTCTTTGTTGTAGTCCTACAAGCTAGTAACTGGCTCATATAGCCAACCCATATGGTAAGATTAGCAGATTTATATCTGGATTTGTCTTTTCATTGTGTGACTGGCCCCTCAGTGGGAACAACAGATGCAGGTCAAGAGGCAATATGTTCGCTCACAAATTGTTCAGCCTGTTCAAAAGGAACAAGGTGTTTGGCAGGGGAAGGAGTCAATTTAACAACTGAGTAATACTCTGAATATTTTATATCTTCAAATACTTGATTTTCAAATAAATTGAGAAGTCTACAAAAGTAAAAATGTGGCCATATACTGAATGAAAGAGTGATTGAATGGATGAAGGTTCTTTATGTTGTGTATTAGAGCCACGAGTAGCAATAGGCAAGAAATAATGACAAAAATGAAGTGGACTTTGCTTGATTTGCTTGTTAATTTGCATATATGTCTTATTCTTTTTCTGTGGCTGGAGAGAGGGGGCTGTATGTCGTAAGGGCAGAGCTATCAATGCAGTTAGAGTAGAATTGCAGATGTTAAAAATCAAAGTGGTCACGTTCGGTGTTTAATATGGTCAGTCCTGCCTCATTATTTCCAAGCACTTGATGTTGAGTTCTGTGTGTGAGTTGGGTGAATTCCTTCCCCCATCCCTTTTGTGTGTGTGGTGGGGGGAGGGTGTGCACATATGTGACTTAGCAATGGCAGACCTTCCCAGGAAGCAAGCCAGAACTGGACAGAAAAGTGCTGTCCAGACAGCAGCATCAGGCCTCTGGAAGGTGCTGTGTTTTACAGGAAGTTGAAATGCAAGGTGGTAACTGATAACCTAGCAAATCCCCACATGATCTGGTATATAATCTTGGTTTTTCTTGTTACGTGCATTATGCTGAGAACATAGGAGATCCACACAAGCTCTCCATCCCCTGCATGATGGTGTGTTACTTTCTGCAGCTTCAGAGAATGCACACCCCCTCACCCACCACCTCACAAAGCCCTTTTCATCTTCATGAAAAGTTTTCACTGGAACCCCCAAAGTGAAGAAGTCAGGGAATGGACCCCTGAGTTTGTTTGGATTCATGAATGCAAATATTCAGAGAACTTTAAATAAACCCAAGTCTTTGCTGACTACTGCAGTGCAGTGAGCACGGTGATCTTGGGCAAGTGACAAAGTCTCCCTGTGCCTCAGTTTACTCATCTATAAAATGGTGCCCCTGATGTACCAACCATAGAGGATTATTGCAAAAATTAAACGAGTAAGTGTATGATAAGGGTCCAGGGCACTCGCTGATGGATATGTGGCATCCTCTGGTATATCCAAGTCCTGCTGCTATTACTGCATACTGGGGCCCTGGTGGGGGGCATTGGAGATCCACCCTGCCACTGTAGGAGTGGTGACTGAGAAAGCCCGGAATCCTTGGAGACTGGGAGCTTGACAGACATTTTCCTAATCTCTCCTTCAGTAATCACTCTGCTCCAGAGGCATTCAGTTAATGGGGAACAGTGAACCCACTTTCTCCCTGAACCTTTCCGGACCACCCCAGGCCACACTGATCTCCCCACTCCCCAAGGCGGGCACTCTGCACAGTACGACTTACCATGACACCTCTTAGTCCTTCCATGTGCTTCTGCCCCACTGCTCCGCCTAGGCTGTGAGGTCCCACCAGGCTGTGGTGTTTCATGTAACTTGAAATTATTTAGTGTTGCAGTTCATACATGCGGAGGACATTAAGGCTTGTTTGTTGTAATGAGGCAGTATCTGGTAGAGAGTCCATGTGTGAGGGGGTGCTACTGTGGGGGGCATATTACCTCTCCTACCAATCTGGGTACCAGCATTTGATGATAATTGCATGCTGTATCCTCCTTGCCTTAAAACCTCAATTTAGCAATCCCTGAAGGGGTTCTTAGAACCCTATATAAAAGCAATAAAGCTTAAGTAACAATGGCTAAACCCAGTTTGTAGAAACAACTCTGTATAGTTTTCTAACTTAGGCATAATTATGTATTTAGCAAACCATAAACTGATATTAGAAGTTTACAGAGATGTTTCTTTCATTGTTAAAGCCCCACAGAGGCTTTCAAACTACTTTATTCTCTTTTGTATATAATATATATTTTTTACCTACATGCCTCTTTCTTCTAACAAAATAGTATGCTGAGAACCAAGTACATAAACTAAAGTGAGAGAGAGAAAAGAGTCTATGTGGAAGGGACGTGACCACAAGCTGCTCTAACAAGGGAGCACTGGGTGATAGTTCTGAGGTTAACATGGTCACCTCCACCTCCTGGGCACCTTCCATGGATGTTTAGGGATCAGGGGCCCTATGAGCTTTAAGGAAAATGAGCTGTGGACTGAGACAAGTCTTACTTCAAGTCTTGGTTCCGCCACTTACATGCCAGAAAATTGTAGGTAGGTCTTGACATCTATCTCTGTAACATAAGATAATATTAGTTAATATACTACCTTCCAGAATTGTGAAAATTAACATATATGCAGTACAGGATACAGCAGGTCCTCCAACAAGGTAGATATTATTCCTTCCTATGTTTGATGACACTGGGTGCCTTGCATCAGCCTGTGTTCAAATAGCTGCTTCCTTTTGTAACGTGTTGCTGGCCCTAGTGGAGAAGAGAAGACAACTAGATCCATCACCATTTATACTCAATGCTTCACCTGCTTTACTACAGGAAATCCAAAAGGTCAAGACTCCAACATTCTTCGAAGCAAAGATGTGCCCTCTGGTTGTTATTCGCTGCTCTCACTCAAGCCTCACATCCTGCCTGTCACCAAGGTGGTGCTGCAGGGCTGACCTCTGCTCAGGCTTCATTTCTTTCACCCTTCCATTTCCTTGAAAATACTTCTAAGCTGATGAAAGCACACTACCAATGGCCCTTGACATAAGTGAAAGCTGTCACTGCCCAGACAACGGGAGGCAAATGGTATGTCACGATTACTTGCAGTCAGAGCTCCACAGAAGAGTTGCCTATGTTAGAAGAACAACAGTGGGTACTGCCATGGGGCTTCCACCTGAGGACCCCGGGCACCAGAGACCCACCCAACCATGGTGGGAGATGCCCAGGCAATGATAAGGTCATAATCACTACTGCCTCCAGGCGTGCCCGTGGCCTGCTGATTTCAAGACCTGAGTACAACGCTCACTTGCTCAAATGGGAATCAGAGTAAGGTTCCTTGTACTCCCAAATGCTGTAACATTGAATGACACAGGTCTTCTGACAGCCACATCCGGCTGCCTGCCTCTGGGTACATGCAGCCAGCCGGAGGGTTCTGAATGACTTCTGGAATGAGATGATACACTGAACACTGGAAAAGCAGTCACTCTATGATATGGACTGTATCACGGTTCAGTACTTTTCACAAACAGAGCACAGGACTTGCTTTTATGCTCACTCTTGTATAGAACACATGTGCCTTGAGTAGAGCATACAGAAAAACTCACTTCGGACTTACTAATGGATGAAATGTCTTTGTATGTGATGCTCAAGGGTACATTGCCCAGAATTAGAAATGCTTCCCTTCCTAGGTGGGTTAGCTGGGACAGAATTTGGGGTGGCCTACAAATTGGATCCTACACCCTCTCTCCTATTTCCCTTTAAACTCCTGATGGAAATCTTGCACCTCTGGACCTGTCTGTAACCCTGGGACTCTGCAGGGTGAAAAGAGAGGGAGGTTAGCTCCTGGGGCACTGACAGAAGTGAAAGGTGGGCAAAAAGTCATCCTGTGCTCAGTAGGCCATTCTGTTTCCATTGAGCCCTTCTCTTCTGACTGCAATTTTCACCTCACTCTGGTGTGAAAAACCTTTCCTAGGGAGAGGATGATGTAAGCTCCTCTATCAGCAGTGGGTTGAAGTCACTGTCCTCCTGTAACTGGGGAAGTGGATCTGTGGCTTGGCCTCTGATTTTGCTCAGAGACTTGAACTATTCATACTCTATTAGACACATAAGAAGGAAGGAAATTGGACTTTCTCAGGTTGCAGATGTATCAGCAGGGATGTGTGGCTGAAAATTAATTCCCTGACACAGGCTGATGAAGCCAGCAGTTTCCCCAAGTGCTGAGATGTATTTTGTATTTTTTATAACACATGATCTCAATGGTGCATGTTTTCCCTAGATCAAAATGCTATTGATATTTTGCCAGAGGGACGTGGAATCTTCTGTTTTCATAAACAACTTTCTTTTTAATTAGTCAAAATGTCAAGAAATTGATCTAGTGTGTCTAGTCATGAAAATAATGAATCTAGATATCTTATAATGAATGAGAATACCATTTAACTATAAAGCCCTAAATGAGCTAACCCACTATTAGAACTAGAGATGAACTACACCTAAAAACTAAGGGCTCCTTCTCTTAGGGTTTTTATCTTTGAAGTCCACTATTTTACATGTGATCTTTCTTTTTCTTCCTTCCTTATATAAGTAATAGCTTAAGCATTGTAATCCCTCAGTATTCACTCATGACTCATTGGTGGATGCCATTTTTAAGGCAACCTTGCTTATTTTTAAATCTGACCTTTTTTTTCCATTTTTTCTTCTTTAATTTACTTGCTAAAGTCTCACATGAGACCTCTGGATATTAAATCCTAAATGTCACTTGTTACCCTTGGCTTCTAGAGTTAAGTCCCTTTATTTTTCTGATCCCTTGTCCACTTACTTAAAAGAAAGTATCAGCTACTTTTATCTCACAGGGTTGTTTTGATGAACAAATTCTTGATGTGTGTAAAAGAACTTCAAAACCTGTGAAATAGTGTACAAATTTGTAAGACTCTTACTATTACTTTGTGAATATACTAACCCATATTGTGTTTTGTGGCAAAAGCAATAATCTTATTAAGATGATTAAAATCTATATAACAGGAATAGCATCTGGAGGATGCTCAATATATTAACTGAAAGAAGGATTTAATGAAAGTTGGGAGGACTCTCTTGACTGTGCACGGAAGCCAAATAATTGGGATCTTTCTACACTACAAACACTTGACATCAGAGAGCACTTTTAGAAACCAAGAACCACGCTGGAGAAAAACAGCAGAAACAAAGTATCAACAAGAAAGAGGCTACAGACATTCCCCCAAATGCATCCAAGGACAGCTTCTTTTCAGCTCCAGCAACAGCCTGTAGCAGAGCTGAGTCCAGAGATGAAAAGTAGTTCTTTTCATACTTTAAAATACTGAGTAATGTTGAAGATGTGAGGTCTGTGGTCACCTATCAGCTAAATATGTATGTCTCCCTGGGTTTTAGACAAATTTCTTAGGAAAGTAAGTCTTGAAAGGGATTTGAATAGGCCAGTCAATCTTACTATATTATGAAGGAGCTCATTGTACCCTCACTGAACTGAGTTTGTGGGGGATGGGGAAGTGTGCACATGCACATGTGTGTTTCCTTCTGAAAACTAAGGACAGTGGAACTATAGGCTAATGTTTCTGGAAGCAATTCTCTGTGTAACTGCAATCATTTTGTTGAAGATAAAATCTGGACTAGTGAACAAAGCAGCCTGTAGCTTTGGGAAAGATGGAGGTGACTTACACTGAGTTTATTGGGTAGATGGGATCAGAAGAGAAAATGTGGGTAAAAAAGCCCCAATGATAAGGAAGGGAGGAAGCAACTGATGCCATTCCGACTTGAGAGTCTGTTATTTCTGTGTTGGAAGTGTCACTGGGAGAACCATTAGGAAAGGTAAGTAGATGATTACAGTGGAATCCTGAAGAAAAGGTAATCTTTTGAAACATTTTCAGATAATAAGGTGCTTAGTCATTTAGTAAAATATAGAAACTTCCAGTGCAATGGCCACTGAAGGCTTTAGAGCTCATGACCCCTTCAAGTTTCAACATACCCTGACCTTGATCTCTGGGTGCACCAGTGGGAGGCCGGGGGTCCCATTTTCCTTGCTGTTCTGTAGGAAGGAGCCAGTTGGAAGCTCTCAAAGTGACCTCTTGGATATAGGCAACTCCTTGATTGCTGTTCTCCTCTGTTCAGCTTGTTAATATAAAAGGAGATATAAAAATATAATAATAATTCAGTACTATATTCAAACATTAAGTAAGCTTTCTTGAATCAGTCCATTTCTCTTTGTGTTGGGCATGTGGCACCATACTTGGTGATTATTCTACAAGAAGAGTATAAGAATAAGTTCCATGTTTTGAGCTTGAAGAATTAATGTTGAAATGTGTGCACTTATGGTAAGAAATAAAAGAGAATGCTATGGTATTTATTACAGATGTAGTGCACTGTAAATTACCTGAGGGTTAGTAGGGCTTAGTGTCAGTTATGTGAGAGATGGCCTGATATGGAAACTTCAGTTCTGTAAATATTTATCAAATACCTCTCCTTGTCTCTTCCTAAACACTTAGAACATCAAGATGAGTCCATCAGAGTCCTTGTTCTC
This sequence comes from Manis javanica, assembly GCF_040802235.1. Classification (NCBI taxonomy): domain Eukaryota; kingdom Metazoa; phylum Chordata; class Mammalia; order Pholidota; family Manidae; genus Manis; species Manis javanica. The sequence continues at coordinate 226,169,517 of NC_133156.1, forward strand.
TCCCTACCCAAAAATCTTTTTAAGAAGACCTAGAAAAATAGGAAAATGAAAATAATGGTGTGCTTTAGTAGGTAGGCTATTATTTTAATATGGGAGAGTTGGAAATGAGTTAAAGTTTACTCTGGAAATCCTCTGCCTACATTTTAACCCCAGTGCTTTCCTAAATGAAAGGTCTAAATTGCCCAGTATTTCTACATGATTCCATATTGAAAGTTGGGCAAGAGATGGGGCTGGGTCAGCTCTGTCTTATAACTCTCCTGGTTTTGTCCAATGCTCTCAAGTCTTTTTGAAATTTCATGCCTACGAGACTTCTAAATGTTACTTTCACTGTCCTTTATTACCCAAAATATTTGTTCACATAGGGTGAGAAATGGAAAGAGCAAGCTTGGAAATCTGGTATGGGAATCAAGGAGTTGCCTATATGCAAGAGATCATTTTGAGAGCTTCCAACGACCTACTATCCCCCTTCATTTTACTCTACTTGACCTGCCAATAAAGAACTGTTAAGTACTTTTGCTTGGAGGAGTGAGAAATCATGCTTGGATGTGTATCAGGAAAGACTTCAAAGACTAGTTGGAACTTGAAAAAAAAGTAAGACTTTTATGGGGGAGATAGTTGAGATAGAAGACATTCCACTTGCAGAGACTATGAATGAATACAAAGATGTAGCCACGTGAGCCACGGTAAGGACAGTGCATAATTATGTTTTGTGGAAGCTTATCATGTCTTGAGGAAAACGTATTAAGTAAATCCTGGAATGTAGGTATCAGACACATTCTGGAAAGCTTTCAGTGCTGCAATGTATGTAAAACCCAGTAGACAGTGGGAGAGACATAGAGTTTTGTAGTAGAGAGTAATGTGGTTGAAGTTTACCTTAGCAAAATTAGCTGTCATATGTGAGTTATCTAGAATAAGGCAAGTCAGTATTAAAGAAACCAATTAATGAGCTATTAAAATAGGCAGGGCAAAAATATAATATTAGATGACAACGTGCACGGAGAGAAGAGGGTAAATGAGATGAATATCATGTGGGTACAATTTTGCTTGACTCAGCATATGTGACTTGGAATAGAGAGAGCAGCTCTGATGAATGTGAAAGAAAATGGAAGGGTGAATGAATATGACTCCAAGAATATGTGTCTTGTTGATTAAGAGCATGAGAACACCATTGTTGCGACTAGATAATCAGGAAAGGCTGGCTGTTCAGACAATGCATATAGCTAATGGAAGTCTAGATGTTTCGGGAGCAAGAATATATCATTTGCAAAGCCATATAATAAGGATGGACTGAAGGGAGTAAGTGCTTTGAGTCATAGTCAACTAGTCATTTCTAGAAGTTTCAAAGGACCATCACCCAAAATGGATGATTTGTGATTGCATAACTAAATGGACTTTGTGTCTAGCAAGTGGTCATGCACACTGATTTTTAAGAACAATTTTCAGGGACACAGAGCCCACATAATTTAAATATGGAAGTCAGTTTTCACCAAAAGGAGCAGTCCTTACTAATCCTTGTGGAAGGCATGCACACATCCATAGAAGAGGAGGGAAGAATTCCATGTATTTCCATTGAGGGCCCCCTATAGTCAAAGGATAAAGACAAGAAAGACACATATTGATAAAGAAATTTTAATAACCAGAAGGAAAGGATAACACTTTTCAGCTTACAGAACTTGAGTACAATTACCTGACATCTATTTTTTAAGAAAGAGATGGAAATTTAATTGAATGCACAGTTAGACATCTATCAAAATGAATTTTCTTTAAAAACCTCATATAACAATATCCCATTTCTCTCTCAGCATAATGATTTCTTACCAACAAAGCCTGTCAGTGTTTCCTAGAAGCAATATTGAAGTGACTTCTAGCTGGAAATTCAACAAATGAACTTTTTCTGCTCCCAGAATCTCTCTCCTCATTAGGCTAGTTAGAAATTCGCCCGGGGCTCCCAGCCATTCTCTCTGAAGGATGCTAAGTGTAGGGGAGCTAATGGACACTGACTGTTTCGGGGGTTTCAATTCAATCCCTTGTAGCCTGGCAGCTCATACTAAGTCCTTTCAGAAGAGCTGCAATCATATGTACAAATATGATGATTAAATATGGGCTGGAAGGGAAACAGCTTATTTTCCCCCCTTTATGACTAAAGGAGATACTTGTTAAAAACAGGAATTTGTGAAGGTTTCCAACAGGATGGGATGCTCACCCTTCACAAGGTCCCCCCAACTGTGTGTTCTGATAACAATTTGTTCCTTGTAAGGAGAAAGGGGGGCAGGAACCCTTTCTCTAGTTTCAGCTGTGCTGATGCAGCCTCCTTCTGTGGGCCGTAGTGTCATATAGCTTTCCTTTAAAATACCATTAATAGCAATTGCTAATGGAATAAAGCAGCCTTAAAATAATTTGACTTTCAAGTGAAATAAAATTGATAAGTACCCTGTGAACCTGAAACATATTTCTATTGTGAATGTGTAATGTCTGAGAATAGGTGTAATTAGCAGATTTTCCAATTACTTTAATTTCCTCTGATTTCCTTCTCTCTCCGCTGTGTGTTTCTTGCCCTAAGATCAGCACCCATAAATTCGTCAGTGGTTGTTTTCTGATGGTCCGTGTTCCCTTTCTCCACCTGGTTGGAAGTTTTTAAGTGATCATTTTTAACACTTAGTTCTCGCCAAGCCTGGCACTGAAGCTCTGAGTTAGCAGTTCTGGATTGCATTCTTAAACCAAAGCAGTTTGGTTTGAGGAACACTGTCTTGATGTTGCCATTGGTTTAGATTCAGTAATCCACAAATGTCTAGACATTCAGATGAGGTCAGAAAAAAAATCTATTATTTGCAATTTACTTAGCAATTCCAGACATCGATTTAGAGAGTGTGTCCTCCACAGGCAACTGGAAGGGAAATTTGTTTTGGTTCTAAATATGAATCAAAGTGGAAAGACCCAGAGTGTCTTATCTTTAGAAATGTGAGCTCTTTTTGAAATCTATAAGGATGCTCTTGTGAATCTGGCTGGTCCTGAAGCGTCAAGGTACTATTTATCCAAAATGACTGCCATTGCTAGGAGTCAAGAGCTGAATTGAAATGTAAAGAGGGCTGCTTTGCCAGGGCATTGGAACTCAAAATTCAGTATTGATGGGGTGTTTTCTCTAGATGCTACCCATGATTCCTTCAATTCTATTGACTGATTTTTTCTTGGGAAAAAAAAAGATGTATTTTGTATGGTGGCTACAGAACTTGATGGTACAAGATCTAGCTCACGATCCTCCTGAGACTGTATAAAACCCAAAAGCTTTGAAGTCTGTGGCACTCTATATGCTGCTGTTCTGGAAAAGCTTGTTTCATTGTTAACTCTGATGGCATGACCTGACATTATGTGACACATACTAGAAGAAGAAATGTGACAAAGTGGATCAAGCAAGGAATGCTGCACATGAAAACTATGACATCTCATCTGAAACCAATCCTGCTTTTAGCAAAGACACTACTTCAAAGGGCACATCACTTTTGTCCACATCCTTCAAACTTTTTGTTAATATGAGGGCCATGTAAAGACCATCTCTGTATGGGCACAGAAGTAAGTAGCATCCAGGCACTGACAAAAGGTGTTATTTGAGAGGTGATATGTTCTGGAATCAGAGGGAGTGTAATTAGGCAGTGAGCCTGAACATGAGCTTTCTATCTCCTCCGCTACTAGGTCTATAGGACTGACATCTACAACAAAGGCATCAAACTGTTCCTTAGGAGACCCAGCAGAATGGATGCTGTTGAGAAGGAATTAATCTATATCGCTAAGATTTCATTGCAGAGTTCCACAACTTGGTCCAAGTTTATTTCCTCATTTAATTCACATAGTTCATGTATTCATTATGTGTCTCAGCAGAGTCCAGTCAGGTACAGAGAAACTACTCTATGAATTTCAAACTGAAGAAAATGTTTTATAGAAGCACATTTACAGACTGTTAAAAAGGGTGGTAGTAACTATAAAGAATGGTCATGCTACCAGCAATCGGAATGTAGAGGAAGTTACTCCCGGGGCCAGAGAAGGAAAAATGAGAGTGGAATTACTTCCTCACTGCAGCCCACAGATGCCAGTGGAGCTCACTTTTCTTCCACCCTTCATCTGCTACTTCTGTGGCTAAGATCCAACCCCAGAATCCATGTGTTAAGAGGATCTAACAAACGTAGTCCCCAGTCTTCCAGCCCATGCAATCCAGACCAGAGATGGGGTGGTAAGGCAGAGTGGGAGTGGGGCTTAGTGCAAGAAGACAATATTTGGCATATTATGCTTTAGTTTATTTCAATGAAAGGTGAACGGAGCAAGGACACACACACAAAATTATAATACGTGCTGGAGAGAAGATTCAGGTAAATGTGTTATTTATTCTTAGCTATCTTCATGCACAGAGTATCAGCCAATAATACCTGATATGTATTTTCATTAGTGGGATGCAGAGGATACAATGCTATCTGCAGCTAGGTCTTACTTAGCTACAGTGCATCAAATGTTTATTATGGCTTATACTTTAATCCTGTTTGTCACAGGTTTTGCAAATAATTTTAGCACTGTAGGTCTCAAGGTTTGGGATGGATTTGAAAGAAGGGGTTAGAACTGATGTTTTGCTCTTTCCTGTCTCACCTGAGGCATAGTAAATATTTGATATTTAAATTAAAAATTAACCCTAATATCCATGGAAGAGAGATACACATAGTTAATATGTTACTATAAATCTTGTAAAATACCTCATTTCTCTCTTTTGGATTAGCATAAAGGAGAAAAACTTGGCTACGAAAATATGAAAATTAAAGAATTTTCATCTGAAAATAAAAAGAATTTTCTGCAGCAAGCTTTTTTACGTACATGGCACAGTCCTATTGATCACCCTGGGGAAATGAGGTGTTGCACTTAACTGTTTTTTTTTCACATAAGCAAAGACTACCTTTTTAATTTATTTCCAATTGCATACAAAGTTTGCATACAAAGTTTATACCTGATGAAGGAATTGTTCCCACACGCAAAGGTGGCCTCAAAATTGCAAGCTGAGGTCATTTTTTGGCTTCCCTTCCCACTGAAAGTTCACTGAAATGACAGAAATACTACTAAGAAAGAATAATTTTAGATCAACACTAGAAAGTAAGAAAGAACTCAAAGCATAAACTTTTAGGAAATTCTGGAAAAGAGAAAGTAGTTGGGATACATTTTCAGAGGAATCAAAACAAACAAAATTGCCAAATGACAATACCAGTAATAGGAACTCTCCTTTCGTACAAGTCTGTGAAAAACCAAGCCTGAGGAAGAGGCAATAACAAAACCAGCAGAAGCCCGTGGAATAATAAAATTACGGAATCTGGATTAGCTGGGTGAACTATGCTTTCAGTTCTTCTATCCCTATATTTTCTTTCTTTCTTTTTTGTTATTGCCTGTGTGTGCATGTCTTCATTTTATTGAGAAGTCGCCATTGATCTTGAGATTTCTTCTGCTTCTTAGTGCAAATATTTTTAAGATGGATTGTCCTTTATAATCTAGGCACATTTTTAGCTTGTCAAGTATTTCCTTAGGTACTTATATTTTAATGTTGTCATTCAAGTGCAAGAGGTCAATCTAGGTTAATATTTGGCAGTACATGGTTGGGTACGGGCATGAATTTGATTGGTTCTTTTTCACTTATTGAACTTCGGAGCTCATTAGCAGGAGGTGAGTGGCTAGGCATTAGGTGCTTACCAAATTTCCAGGGTCCCATGACCCTGTTGGAAATTTCTTGCTACCTGGTTTTTATTGTTAGTTTTATGAGTTCTTTTTTTTTAAGCTACAGAAGGGAACCTAAGGAGTATGTATCTAGTTCCTTGCCAGAGTTAATGTGTCCAAATCTAAAAACTAAAATGCATCATTCCTATAGCTCAGTTAAGTGCCACCCCTTCATTCCAGCCATCAGTCATGGTTTTTACTTGGAATTGTAGTCCCAGAAAAATTTTTAAGGTGATGTCCCCATTAATGGAACTAGCAAGTGTCCAGGAGTGAAATGTCCTTGGGCACTTCCAAAATTATCTGGAAGTAGGGGTGGAGATATGGAGTGTGATTACCAGCCTACTGGTATGCAAATTTATCTCATGATGAAAGTGAATGAAAATATATAAGCTTTTCTCTCTGGACAAACTCTTCTATCCCAGGATCATAATCCTGCTTTGAATGGCTTAATTTAATCTAGAATCTTGGTAGATTTTAACCAATAATTTCTTCAATTCCAGGACAGTTGAAACCAGCATACCTTGGCTTTTCCTACTCAGTTCAATCAAATAGTGTTGTTTGGCCACCTTCCTCACTTCAAAGTACAAGGTACAATTATCTTCATTCTGAAGGTATGGATCTTTTCATTTTCTTAGAGCAGTGTCACAAGTTTAAGTATTTTTCAATGACCAAATAGCATGTAAAGTCTATTTGGATGCTTTGGTGGATCCAGCATTTGATCCAAGATCATATATTACTAAAGGCCATGCTCTTCATTTCTTTCTCTTTTTTTAAATTTTATGTTCATCAGAGCGTAAATCAACAAGAAGGTATGATTTCAAGTAGGGCGTAAAAGTTTGGGAGGGGTTTTAACACTCAGAGAGGTAGATGGACCAAAGGGTGAGAAAAACTAGAGAACAATTCGGAAGCAAGAAAAATAACAGAACATTCAGGAAGATGTCTATTTCCCCTGGAGCTTGGAGCAGTAGAGGTAAAGAAGGCAATGACCTTGAAGGTACTCCATCTGAAATGGGGCAACTACACATGCTTCTATGGGAGTTCAGTGTCATTACAGGGAACACATTTATGTAACCTAGCAAAGTATACTGTATAGCTTGGAGTGGAGGAGATTATAAAAGTTTACAGATAGTTCAGAGAATTATGTGATTGGAGGTGAGCTGTAAGTGGAATAAAATCAAGCTTGATCTAAGAGAATGTTTGAGGAAGTAGTTAAAAACAACAAAGATTTATGTATGGCTGGCTTATACAATACTCATTATTAATTTTATCACATTAACCTAAGTGAGAAGTAAGCAGACTCATGTCCAGACTAAAATGATTCATTTTATTTTAGATATGCTGAGAATGAGGGGATTATAGGTAACCCAGGAGATGATGTCCAATAGATAATTTAGGTTTAGATCCATCAGGAAGCTGAGTGCTGAATTTTAGAGTATTCTGAATAGAGGTGGTAACTGTATCTAGTACATAGTAATTTCTCAGGTATTAATTAAACCGAGGTGAATTGCATTGAGCTGAGTTGAATTGAATTGAATAGGGTCATCAGTTACAACAGAGGAAAACTAGTCAATTAGAAAGAAACCAAGTCAGTTAATTTGCAGTGTTACGGAAGTGTACAGGAGCAATA